>NW_004955404.1:12755790-12762910 GCF_000276665.1 Chinchilla lanigera | reverse complement strand
AAGTCTTTTTTTGCTTTGTGCTCCTGAGTCAAAGACAAGAGTCTGGCTGAGAGGCATCAAGGTTCCTGACAAGTGGGATGAAATTGCTTTTCCCTCTCATGCCTGCTCTACTAACACGAGGATCCTGACCTGGGTTTGGGCAGCCAGGAGAGATGGGCAGACAGTATACACATTTATCTAAATTTTCCTTCTGAGATGGTCTGATCAATGTCATCAAAAATCTTCTTAAATCTTATTTTCTCCCTCCAACTCATGCTAGTAAGGAAGTTCATTTCATTTTCTTAAGAAAAAAAATTCAACTCCTACATGAGAAATTTTGGAGTAATTTTCAAAAAGCACTATCTTTCAATCTATTTCCAACCCAGGCCAAATAACAAATGGTGCCATCCTGCATTTTTATCAGCTTCCAAGTCCATCACTCAGTTGGCTCTCTGCTGTCTACTGGCTTTCATCTTGCCCTGTAGCCCTGCAACTATGACCTTGAACCCTTTCCTCTCCAGCAACAGGAAGCCCACCTTCTACCTTATTTTCAAATTAGCTGACACAAAAACCTTATGGCAGTTCTAGGAGGTGTGGCAATTTGGGACAGATCTAGAATGGTACTCATATGAAAAACAGGAGACTGATGCTTCCCTGACTCTTGTCACAGACCTCAATAATCTGTTATCTGGGCTGCTATAAACACCTTCTTCCAGCAGGGCTGGACTACCTGATACATTATTTCTGACCATCTGTCTGTTCTCTCCGTGGCTCTACCACTTCCCAAGAAAGAACTAGTCCAGAAAAGCCAATGGCTCACTGGCAAATCTTCAGTTATAAACATGAATTAGAGATTATTTCACTGAAATAAAAAATAAGCAAATGTTTTTATTTTATTTCACTTGATAAAATGATAGAAGATAGGAGCAAGAAGAAGACATTGTAATCCCACTACCCACTGAGAGACAACAGCTATATGGACACATAGATTCTATTTCTAAGTTTGCATTTTATAAGTTTGAGATCATTCTGTAGATACAGTTTTATAATTGTCCCTTTATGGTTTAATATCATTTCATTAGTATTTCTCAGGTCATTAAAATGTTTAATATCATTCTAAGCACTTTGTAACATTGTGGAGGTAGTGTATTTTCTTAGTGGTGCCTAAGAGTGGGTGTTTACAATTTTTTGACCCTACAATCATCTTTATCATCTTCCTGACACCTTTTCCTTAAGCTTCATGATGCAATAACATTTTTAAGGGCTCTGAAGTGCCAGTATCATCCTTTCAAAAGAGTAGAGGGATCTGATCCAGCTCTCTTGCAGTGATAGTCTCTCACAATTTTTTCTTCATAGCACATTTTTCTTACTTTATATATTTTCCTTTCTTGCAATTTTTCAAAATCAGCTTTGAACTGATTTTCATTAAGTTTCTCCATGGCAGTGTATTCTCATGCTATATTCCAATCATCTTTATGGACATTTTGGAATTATATCAGATTTTAAACAAGAGCTATTTAGGAGATTTATGAAGGGCCAGTACTGCTGCATGGACAAGTTTGTTTGGTAATAATCAGAAGAAAGTGCAACACTTGAAAATGAAGTAAATGCTCCTTCCCACCCCAGTAGCCAGATCTGTCTCAGAACTTCAGTTCAAAGCACAGTGAAAATATTCTTGTGGGTACAGAATCCACGGCCTGCACTGGAGACAGTAAATCAAGCAACTGTCAGGTGAAAGGTGTGGGCTTTGAATCTGCCTTTCTTGCTCTCTGCGGTGTGGCTCTTATGCTGAATCCAGCACATAGGAAATTTGCTGAGAGATGCTTTCTGGGGTGGCGATGTCAGCTGCAGGCATTTGCAATGTCTGTGTGGCCAGGCGCTCAGAGGCTACTTGGCATGGCTGTGCACTTGAAATTCAGCTGACCCGAATGGAGGAATATGGGACCTCAGCACCCACCCTCTGTCATGGGTGTCATGCTGGGACAGTACTGGATAGCTACAGAGCCTTAAACCTGAACCATTTGATCAAGGTCAAGTGAGGGCCTACTATGTGCCAATCTCAGGGCTCCATGAGAGCTACAGTCATGACCTCCTCACCAAGCTTACAGACTGGTAGCACAGTCAAACACAAAAGCCAATCGCTGCCTGGGGTGTGGCTGATGATGGACATGGTAGTTTCTATGCTCTGCACTGCCAGGAGGCAGATTGACTCTGAGCAGAAGAGGAAACACTTGACCTGCATCTCAAAGGGCAAATAGGAGCCTCTCAAGTCAAAGGGGAAGGCTAAGTAAAGAGGTTCAAAAAGAGGAAATAACAATAAGAGACTCTGTTGAGCATTTTACTATGGGCCAGTCAGTACTCTACGCCTTTACTGCAGATTATCACAGTTAATGATACAAGGCCAGAACAATTCTACAAGGCTGTTTCTACGGTCCCATGATGAAAAGTACAGAGCAGCTAAGTAACGTGCCCAAACTTATAGAAACCTAGCTATCATTCCTGTAACACTGCTAGAACACACAGTCAGGTAGGCCAGACCTCAAAGAACCTCCAATGTTATGCTAAGACACAGGGTTTTTATCTTTCAGGCTGGCATGAACTGAACCTTTCAAGTTTTCTAATGGCTGATGAGATAGCCATGGTCAAGATGAGGGTGGGAAGCCAAGTAAGACACTATTGATACAGTCCTAGGTCGAGGGAGAAGCCCTGAGCTAAGGATGAGAAGGGAAATGCATAAGTGAGAGCAGTTAAGGGGGCCCTGACCTGCCTCTCTGGCTCCTGTCCTTCAGAGAATGTGGGGTCAGTCTCCTGAAGGAATCCAGATGCAGCCACTAAACAACACATGTGACCTTCCCAAGAAGCCTGTACAGGAAACACAGAACAAACAAGCGTAGGACCCACAGTGACGTTACTTGTGAGCTGAACACTTGCTAAACCGGCATTATCTTCAGCAAAGGCTTGCCAATGCTGGGGCATGGAGGCCTCATCTTCTAGAAGCTCACAGAACAAAGCAGGCAAAAGGTGTGCTGTCAGGCTTGGGGGCCCCACATCTACTGTTATGTCTACACAGGCTGATCCAAGAAGAGTGGGACGTGAGAAGACCATGACCCTCTCTTTTCTTCTATTCTACTCTTCTAGTCTGCCAAAAGGAGTGCACAAAATCGTATGGGATAGGAAAATGACATAAATAAAACTTTTGTAAATAGTTTTGTCAGTAGAGAGTAAGAACATGCACAATAAGAATTTTGGTTGGTTCATTTTTGTTCTGTTTATTACCACTGCTATATGTGAACCATAGCCTACATTCTGTGGTTCTTCCTTCAGCAGTAAATAAGACGCAGCTGTATTAGAGAAGTCTAGGGTGTGTATCATTTGTCTTCTTTTGCTGAGTGTAGATTTAAGAAAGCTTTATGATTAATTGATTAAAAAGAGGAGTAAGTTTCATAATTAGGTTTTATAGAGCTATGGATTTTGCATTAAGTGGTTTACTATAAAATGTTGGAAACATTGATTTGAGACATTAGACCACTCTGATTAAATTTATGGCACAAGGGGGAAATTTGGACCAATTATAGGACTAAGGGCCCACTGTGATGATGTAATTCAAGCTAAAATGTGGCCTATCTGGTGATTACTTTAAAAGTTGGTCTAGTCTCTCCTATATTCTCATTTCTTTAAAAATTTTTGCCCACTGGAAGAAATTGGCACACTTAGCTTTATGGAGCTGAAGTGAACTTCTTGAACTCATTTAATTATTGACTCCATTTGGACAAGTCCATGGAACACCATATCATTTAAAATGTTGTTCTTTGTAAGATTCAACCATGTGGAAGTTTTTTTAGTATATGTGCTGCCAAAGCAAGCACCATGCGCAAGTTTTTAATGTCCTATAATAGATAATTTTAAGAGAAGATTGGTACATTTCAAAGATGGAATAGTACACAAATATATAATCATGGTTCTTTTCAAGTCTATTGAATTACTTGTGAAATGCTCATAACATTAAACGGGGAAAAAAAGGCAAGATATTCAGTGAAATGCCAAATATATGAATTTATGTATGTGCACATGCAGACAGAATGGGGGCCAGAGGTTCTAGAATAAAATCTACAAAATGCTTATAGCAGTTCTCTGGAATAATGCAATAACAAATTTCTATTGCTTTAATTTATTTATGATTTTCTAAAACTTTGAGATTTTCCATGTCTTTGTTCTTTATTTATTTATTTATTTTAGAGAGAAAAAAGATTAAACATAACAATGAAACCAAGTTTCAAAACAGGTTAGTAGGACAGTTACAATAGTTGATACATTGCATTGGTGTCTTCATAGTAGTTATTCAGAATAGAAGATATAGGTATGGTATCTTGTCTATAAAATATTAGCGCAAAACTTTCTTTTTAATGAACAAAGAGAAACTAGCTGTATAGCTATCTTAACT
This sequence comes from Chinchilla lanigera, assembly GCF_000276665.1. Taxonomy (NCBI): domain Eukaryota; kingdom Metazoa; phylum Chordata; class Mammalia; order Rodentia; family Chinchillidae; genus Chinchilla; species Chinchilla lanigera. The sequence goes on along the minus strand of NW_004955404.1, from coordinate 12,758,490 downwards.
ATCTTGTGTATACATATTTTTTTTCTTTTTTCCCTTTCTTCCTTTCCTCTTTCCCCCATCACAGTTTGTCTTTTCTTTTGAACAGTTTCTCCCCAATTCGCAATATCTATTGTACATTTGGTTCTTATTTACTTGTTCATTTTCTCACACTAGTGAGACAATATGATGTTTACACAGATAGGTCTGATTTATTCCACTTGTGGATGTGGTCTCATGTTGCATCCATTTACCTATAAAAGACTCCATTTTATCTTCCTTTATAGTTGAGTGGTACTCCATTATATTACAAAACCACATCGTTTTTATCCATTCCTTGGTCGATGGGCATCTGGGTTGTCTCCAAGATTTAGCTATTACAAATTGTGCTGTTATAAACATGGGTGCACATATATCACTGTGGTATGATGTTTTTAATTCTTCTGGGAAGATACCCAGAAAGGGAATAACTGGTTCAAATGGGACCTCTAATCCTAGTTTTTTAAGGAATCTCCACACTGATTTCCAGAGTGGTTGTACCAGCTTACCCTCCCTGCAACAGTGGAGAAGGGTTTCTTTTTCTCTATAACCCCTCTAACATTTGTTAACAGTTGATTTTTTGATGATGGCCATTCTTTCTGAAATCTCAGTGTTGTTTTAATTTGCATCTCTCAAATGGCCAATGATGTTGAACATTTTTTCATGTATTTATTTGCAATTTGTATTTCTTCATCTGACCTCAAATGCCCATTTATGGATTGGGTCTTTAAAGTTGGGAGGTCTGATTGTTTTAAATGTTTATATATTCTGGATATAAGCCTTTTATCTGTGGGACAACTGGATATAATTTTTCCCACTCTGTGGGTTGTCTTTTCACTCTATTGGTGATTTATTTTGTTATGCAAAAGCTTCTAAGTAAGGTAAAATCCTACTTGTTGATTCTTTGTACTGTTTCCTGCAGTCTGGATTTTGTTCATAAAATCTCTGCCTATGCATATGTCTTCAAGATTTCTGCCTACTTTCTCTTCCAGTAAATTTAGTGTTTCTATTATAACATTTAGATCTTTGATCCATTTTGACTTTAGTGCAAGGTGATAGACACAGGTCTAGTTTTAGTCTTTGGCATGAGGAGAACTAATTTTTCCAGCACCATTTATTAGAGACTATCTTTCTTCCAGTGAACATGTTTGAATCCTTTGTCAAATATAACATGGCTGAGTGTCTTTGGGGCTGCGTCTGGATCTTCTATTCTGTTGCACTGATCCGCACACCTATTTTTTGCCAATACCATGCTGATTTTATCACAGTAGCTTTGTAGTATAATTTCAGGTCTGGGATCATGATGCCCTGATTTGCCTTTGTTGCCTAGTATTGCTTTTGCTATTATTCTCAGTCTTTTCTGGTTTCAAATGAATTTCAGGAATATTTTTCTCTAAGTCTATGAGATACATTAATGGTATTTTCACTGGAACTGCATTATATTTTTATTCTTTTATAATCAAGGAAAAATTAATTTTGCACATGCCTGCTGTCCTTCCAAGTGAATCTGTGGAAGACTGTACAATGATCATAATGACATTGCCTTTGTTAGTTTTTGCAGTCACCCACAAAACCAGCCCAAAGCAATGCTTTGACTTTAGAATTATATTCCTTTTTTATTCTGTTTTATTTTGGAAAATGTCCTTATTCTGTTCACTCATCCACTTTGCTCTGTAGCCTTGACCTCAAACAACATTTGGCTGATTCCAACTATGAAGTGAGCCTTCTTAAGACACAAATTTGTTGTCCTACAGATATTTAAAAGAGCATAAGAGCTCCATGGTAGTCAGCTTGACCTGATACCATAACAAGATACCACAGACCAGGTGGTTTAAACTACAGAAAGTTCTGGAGAATGTCCAGGGTCATGGCTGGGAAGGGGAGGACTCCCTTCCTGGCCTGCAGATGGCCACTAGGTCCTCACATGAAGGACAGAGGGAAGGAGAGAAAGCTCTCCAGAGTCTCATTTTGGTGGAACGCTAATCCTAATGGATCACAGATCACCCTTCATCCTCATTTAACCTTAATTACCTACACAAAGGCCCCATTTCAAAATACATTCACACCAACCGTGAATGTCTCAACATAGGAATTTTGAGGGAGATACAATTCAGTTCACAGTAGGTTCTGAATGCATTTCAGATGACAGGTTTCCAAAAGTTTGGAGCATTTGTTGTCACAAAGCAGATTATCTGCCCAGTTTCATACTGTGAAGACAACGCTCATTTCAGTGAACAAGTTGCCAGTGCCCTTGTTTCATATAATGATTTGCAAGCTTCTGCTACAACACCAATTTCTTTAACACAAAATAGTTCCCATCTGAATGAGAAATGGAAGAATGATGCTTATTTAATCCAGAAAAATTGTTGTTTCTTCTTGTTTTTCTACTTTTTAAGTGCAATCAATAACAATCTTTCTCCACATTAAGAAAAAAGCCTCAGAAATATATGAAGACATAAAATAAAAACTGAAAGCCCTACAGAAGTGACTTCAGTGCAAGTGTGGGTAGAGGGGCTACGCCATAACCCATCACACTGACTTTAAGCTTTTGGGGGGAAGTTACAATACAGAAGCTGAAAAAAATATGTCCTCCATGTTAAGAAAAAAAAAAAGGATAAAGAAACCTCCACCTTCACAGATCTCAATATTAAAACAGAAACACTAAATCTATTGGAAGAGAAAGTA
>NW_004955404.1:12753685-12755690 GCF_000276665.1 Chinchilla lanigera | reverse complement strand
GAAAGTCTTTTTTTGCTTTGTGCTCCTGAGTCAAAGACAAGAGTCTGGCTGAGAGGCATCAAGGTTCCTGACAAGTGGGATGAAATTGCTTTTCCTTCTCATGCTCTTCAGCATGAGCTGAAACATGACAGCCAGAGACCAGTGTCTCCACAGAATGGGAGACAGTAAAAAAATCACAAAGGTCTGCAAGATGGAAAGTCATCCAGGACTGTGCAGACTTTGGAGACAGCGAAGCAACAGTACCAGCAGATATTTTCTGCTCCTGGCATCCACTCTGTCACTAGATGAGCAGGAAAATCTCTGAGTACACAGAGCTAACTCCAGCCAGAGCAACTGTGCAGAGGCCAAAACACCTTGAATGCCAGATATAACAGGGCGTGGGTCCCGGGTAAGGCAGGAGGAGAAGAGGAGACACAGTGGGTGTTCTTGACTTCGTCAGCATGACGACCCCAGCAGATGGCATGATCTGGCCTTCTGCTGGCCTGACCTGCCCTGCAGAGCTTTTCATTGCTGAATGCTCTGTGGTGATTTGCGGTAAGCAAGCTGACCCACGACTAGGACATAACACCACAGTCTACCACCACCTCAAGTGATCATGCTGATTGGTCAATGCCTGATCTAGTGTTATCAGAGACTGTTACTATTCCTCTGCATGTGGATGTCCTGCAAGATAACTTCATATTTGCTCCTAAAGGGTGCTCTCCTCTCCCTTTCTGAAGTTCCAGTTGGACTTGCTAGACTCTTCACCATATCCAGTGTATCTTTTATATTCTTTTCAATATTCTGGTTCACTTCACTATTTCAACTTTTTTCTTTTTCCTTTTTGGTATCAGGAATCGAACTCATGACCTCATGTTTGCCGTGTAGGTGCTTACGCCACTGAGCTATATCCCCGGCCTTCAACTTTTTTTCAACTTTCCTTCCAGTGTTATCAATAATGTTTAGTTTTCTTAAACCTACTACTCTTAAACAATGTCTGCTTTTCTGTTAAAACTATTACTCTTTTATTGTGTCTAGTACAATATACATAACAAAACGTTTACCATTTTAAGTGTATAAATCCACTGCCCTTTTAATTACTGATTTTCAATCTATAATTTTCATTGAGGTGTCTAAAAATAATTTTTGGTTCTCTTGCACAATTTCTTCTTTTGGTAATTGAGTATATTATACATGGTTATTCTAAAGTCCAGGTACGGTATCTTTACTAGCTGGATTTCCCAGGATCTGTTCAACTTTATTTCAGTTTTCTCTGAGTTATTGGATCAAGGCTTGTCTCCCTGAATGTCAGGCTTCATTCTTTGATGCTAGGAAATTTACATGAAAAATTAACAAAGGGACACGAGTCTTTGGTTGATATTTGCTTCCTCCTTTGCATCTGGCAGACAACCGGAAGTCCAATTCTACCAAGTGTAAGTGAGGCTATGGAGCAACAGGAGTGCATCTACTTACAAAAACAACTCGGCATTATCTTGATAAGTTTTTTTTCTTTTTATTCATTGTAGTAATGCATTTTATAAATGAGGAATCTGAGACCCAAAAAGAAAAAGTAACATTTGCAAAATAACATTGCTTTAGAAATCAGGCCCAAAAGACAGATACTGGCCTATCTGACACCAGGGCTCAGGCTCCTTTTCTTGCATTCCATATCTCTAAGTTTGAACTCGAAGTCTTCTAGCTTAAAGCTCACCATGACCAATTCCTTGGGCCCCTTAACTGTGGCAAAATACTGTAAAACCGCTATTCACTGGTCTAGACATTGGCTACCACAGGGTCTGAAACATAACAAAAATTATTTTTGAGTCAATTTATTTCCCATAGTTCCCTACAATTTTCAGGAACAAGAAGAATCTGCAACCATCTCTCTGAATTACCCATCAGACCAGGCTATCGGCATCATACTCATTCAACTGCTTGGTAGGATGAGAAAGTCTTTTTTTGCTTTGTGCTCCTGAGTCAAAGACAAGAGTCTGGCTGAGAGGCATCAAGGTTCCTGACAAGTGGG
>NW_004955404.1:12718710-12747268 GCF_000276665.1 Chinchilla lanigera | reverse complement strand
GAAAGAAGGAGAAATTTTGTATGTATGCATATACAAAATAGTTAACATAGTTGATCTACTGTCTTTATTTCTTTGCTGAAGGAAACTGTCAATGAGTCCTTAATTGATCAATATTGCATGTCTCTATCTGTTTTCACAAGAAACCACTTTGAAGATATCAGTATGTAATACAACAAGCATTGTTAATTCCCTACCACTTTGTTTGTAACTCTGTATTGTCTGTACTGTTCTTTTGCTATTTTGTAAAAGGTTGTCTGTCTGTTAATGTTTTCCTTTTATTTTTAAAAGAAAAAAAAGAAACCTTCACCTTGAATTATACACTTAATGTTAATGAAACAAGTCATTATTAGAAATGAATCAAGCATGAGTCCCAGAGCTTTAAACTACAGAGGACCCATACTGGATGCAGAGACCAGCACTGTGTTGCACCAGGCCAGTGTTTCATTGTATTGTCACTGCTCTGTTTGTCTTTGGCTATAACGTGCCTTTCAAAACTCAGCTCTTCAGCAAAGTCTTCCTAGTTACCATCTCCTATCTGTATCCTCTCTGGTCTATTTGCTACCCTGCCCCCACTTTCATTCCCTTCATTCGTATTTCATGGCACTCTCCACAGCTGTTAAACTCCTTTCTCCTCTGCAGAGCTGTTGATGACAATCAGATGACACTGGCCAGGTAGGAAAAGCTAGGTAAGGTGAGTCCTGGGACTTCAAATCCCGCTAGGTACTGATCTCCTATGCTCACAGTTTACAAAAAAATAAGATGGGGCTCATTCCAAGTAAAAGAGAGCCATGGCCTGGAAGTGGGCAAACCTCTGTCTAGGCCCTGTCTCTGAGCATGGGCTTCTCGAGTCCATTTGCCTGTTTATAGGTCAACATTTTTATACCCAAGATGAAAACAACATTTCCTGATGTTGTCAGTGCTTGGATGTGGTGAAAATGAAATAGGAATGGCAAATGAGTGAATTAACATATTTAATGAAATAGGAATGGCAAATGAGTGAATTGACAGTCTTTTCCATGTTTATTCTCTCCTCCCACACATCTGCTTCCTGTGTGTTAACCTGGCATTTTCACCACATCCAAGCGCTGACAACATCAGGAAATGTTGTTTTCATCTTGGGTATAAAAATGTTGACCTATAAACAGGCAAATGGACTCGAGAAGCCCATGCTCAGAGACAGGGCCTAGACAGAGGTTTGCCCACTTCCAGGCCATGGCTCTCTTTTACTTGGAATGAGCCCCATCTTATTTTTTTGTAAACCTTTGCATAAGTTTCTGAAACCCAAATTCAGCTTCCTGCTATACTACGTAAATGATGGCTGTAACTGGCATGCCTGCCCGTGTTCCCGCTGTTATCCTGCTTTGCTCTCAGACTGTCTTTACACTGGATAGCATTCAGATATGATGCATCAACTTTTATAAAACTGCTGGTGAGCTTACAGAAAATGTCTGCAACACACACAGTGCCTCCTTCATAAGAGTAACAAGCAGTTCCTCCCAACTGCCCAAAGAAACCTCTCCACGCTCTTTCACAAGTCCAAGATGGCTGGGCCCCTGGCTACTTACCATTAGTTAAGACTCATCAGCTTTTAGATCTTACTCAAGCATCTCTGAGGCAGGAATAGAGCGTAGCTAAAACTAACTGGGAAAGGAGGCGTGCCGAGGCCCTGGAACACATGTGCAGAAAGTTTCCAAAACCCTGCACGCCAACTTCTTGTGAGAACTCAAGCGAACTTTCAATAGGATGACCTAGATGTGACACCTGTGTGGGAAATATAAAAAAGGGACAGTCGCCACTAAGTGTTCACTATCGTCTTTCTTCACGGCCCCCACCCTACACTGTAGGGTGTATTTTTATTTCTATTTTTTCCTCCCTTCTTACTCAGTCCAAATTTTCTCTGCAGACCCTGTCCTTCCCCTACCCTTCTGTTTCTTCCCTACCTTTAATAAATGTGAAACTTTGCTAATATTTATGCTTATTTTGTTCAATTCTTTGTCTGGGACAGAAAGGACCTAGACATCACCTCTACAAAGAGACTCCAGTACCCCAGAATCCCGTAGCCACTCCTCCTGGAACCTTCTGGAATTCCATGATTATATCTAATGACAGATTCTCTCACACAATGTAACTCTCCCTTGGGTCCCTGTCATATAACTTCACATGATGTGTGTCGCTGTTGGACTGGATATCTGCATTTAGTTTTTGTTCAGTCTAAAGCTTGGCACATGCCTGCTGGGCCTGCCCACCCTACATTCATCTTGCTCTCTCCATCTTTTGGGTTTCAGCCACCTGCCTGCCTGCCCTTTCTGGTAGTCACCTCTGCGTCTGGCTCAGTTTGTCCAAACTCTTCTTTGGTGAAGTCTCAGGTGCAGTTCTTTCCACTGTAATCCTCTAGAATTATACTGGAGCTCTTGTGACATCGTGGAAAGATGTGACAGTTGGGGGAAGCACTCTACAGTCCTGTGATTTTGGTCTCAGGCTTTTAGGAGCTTGTGTCCTTGGTCTGTGACCTTCATAAGTGCCTCTTAATTTTTAAAAATTTTTGCCTCCTCTCCGCAAGGGTGAGACAGAAAATCCAGAAAGCACGTGCGTTGGATAGTTCCCTTTCACATGTCAATTAGCTCTTAGTAAGACACACAGGGTTAGGGGCTGACAAAATAATTTCTCTTGAAAGCAGGTCCTGTTAAGAACTGAATTTTGAGGTGTGATTCAAAATGGTTTTTGAATGAAAAAAATCATTCAAAATGATTTTTCTTTCGCACTGCTGCAAGTACAAGACTTTTTTTTCTCTGATCTTCACTATGAGAACCTTGTGAGCTCTAGGAGGTGAAACTCATGAAAGTGTGGAATCCCCACAGTCAGACTCACTTCGCCGGCGTTTTTAACTTTCAGACTTGTAGCCACACTGAGCCTTCTGAAATCCATCAATTAGAATTTACATTCCCCCTTCTCACTCATGCAGAGATTTCTGCCACTGGGCTTCTCACCTGGCAAATTGTGATTCGCTCTTTATCTTCAATTTGGGGAACAGTAGTTTGACCCGTGACCTCATTTCTCTAACAGATATAAAAAGAGTTGTTGATTTTGAGTTTTCTCAGCTCCTGTCTTGTTCCAAGCTCCTTCCATGATGGACTAGAAATCAGAAGCCCAGCTTTGCCCAGCCCCATCCAATATGAGAAATGACTCTGCTCAGATCTGACTGATTTTTGGGTTCCCACAATGCAGTGCTTCACGTTCTGCCCTCCTGGGCTCCTGCAAGTCAGGAAAATAAGTTTGTAGTTGACATATTTCAGAACAAGTTACCTTACTCTGTATGTGTGTGTTCACTCAAATTTTATATCTTAGTAGGCCTAAATGTCTTCTGTGGATTTTTGTCAGATGCCATTCCAGCAATTTTAGATAATCATTTATATAGAACTAGCCTCAAGTGACAGCAAGGACTCAGAAACATTTATAATAGGCCTTTCTATTAATAAAGATAAATGAAAAGAGAATCAAAACAAGAGGGCAGGGGGCATTTTGGCAACTCTATGAGTGAGTTAGCCAACATTCTTTGGAATATTCTCTGCCTGTGAACACAGACACACTCTGTAGGAAATTCTAGTGTGTTTATAATTAATCAAAAAGCCCAAACTGACAGAAACAATGGTATGCCAGGCTTTAGTGAGATAGAGAATCAGAATATCCAGACATATCAAGGCCAAATGATTATGAACACAAGAAAAATGAAAGACAAGCACAGAGTCTGTTATGGTTTGTGTCTGTGCGTCCTCCCAAAGCCTCATGCGGTCATGGAGCAGGCCTCTAGGGTTTGATTGACTATGGGTGTGAGAGCTACACCGGCCCTGGGGTGAATAGTTTGCATATGTAAGGGAGAGGAAGATGCTGCTTGTGGCTATTCCTCCCTTTTTTTTGTGCTTATTGCTTTTGCTGTATTCTGCTGCCAGGAGCTGTAGCCCTCTGCCATGTGCCACTCTGGCTTGTAACCTGCCAAGTATGTTACAAACTGTAAGCAAACTCCACAAACTGTAAGCAAAATAAACCTTTCCTTCCTTAATTTTGGGTGTCAAGTATTTTGTCCCAACAATGAGGGAAAAGTAACTAAGACAGGGTCCTTGCAGAATTCCTGGGCAGAATTCCTGGGAAACCAATAGGATAAAATAGGCACTCATATTTGAGAGGAATCCTCCCATTCTGGCTCTGAAATGGGAGGATTCGTCTCAAATATGAGTGCCTATTTTATCCTATTGGTTTCCCCCTTTCCTCCCACCCACACACCAATTAAGGCATTTTGGGGCTCACTGCTTCAGAGTAATGGCATGACTTTTGGAAAGGAGAGGGTAAAAAGGAATTCTTTATCTTCTATGTTTCAAAGGCAGCCGCCCTGGAGAAATAGAAAAGTGTGGGCAAAAATGACTTCAGGAAGAGAGCAATAAGAACATTTTCTCCTTCCCAGGCTAGAAAAATATTCCCCCCAGACCTGCAGAAGAAAAGAGAGACGGAGAGACACACTGAGAATGTTTTTATATAGCGAATCAGTGACAGAAAGGGAATATGGTGAGTGTCACTGAAAGGTCTCAGGCCTTGTTCCTGGTTAGGCTCCCAGAAAGACAGCAAAACCCAGCAGAATACGAGCGAGACCCAGTATAGGAGGAACATGTCTCTTGGCCTAGACAATATCCCAAGAAGGAAGGAGGATTCTTGAGTGGAAAAGTACCTGTACATGGGTCAGCAACTGAAGTTCCAATGAGTAATGACTTCTCCATGGGCAGATGCCACAGAGGACCAGGTGTTCCCCCATGCCATCTTATACCGGCATTACCTAAACTATACATATTCACACCTGAAAGGGGTTGATAGACTGATAATCAGCATTTCCACTCCTCACAAGAGAGTGGGGATCCACATTAACATTCATTTAGATTATAGAAACACACAAAATGTGTTTGTGCATTTATTATGGAATCATACCTGCTATAGGAAAATTAGAAGCTTCATCTATCTACAACTTGTAAGATGTCTATTTTTTGTAAGAGTCTAAGCTCAGTGCCTCATGGTGGTTACTACTCACTACAATCATAAAGAAACCAAGGCTCAGGGAGTTTAGGTATCTTGGCAAGGTTACCAAGTTAGTGAGAGGTGGACTAAGATCTCCAGCCATTCTAGATAATTGTCTTCATAATTAACTTTTGTTCTATTCTGACTTATACTGCAGAGCAAGGTATAAAGGCAAAATCCTCTATGCTGTACCAAGTGTGTGCAATCTTGGGCAAACAACCAACCTGGCTGAACTCCACTTTCTCTTTATCTTTGAAACAAGAGTGATAATACCTACCTTCCAAGGTCAGTATGAGATGTCAATGACACCATACACATAAAGCTTTCCACCTATCAGCTGGAGCGAGGCCCAAGAATTCCACCCAGAGCCATTCTCAGGAGACCTTAGTTGAGATGCCAGGTGAACCTTCCAAGGTGGAGACAGAGCCAGCCCCTTGTCTTCTCAGGGTCAGATAGACAGAACATACATGTGAACCAGAGTTGACTTGGACTGTCCAGAATACTCTGAAGTGACTCCAGACTGAAATAGGTACTCCATGCTGCACCCACCAAGCCCACCATCACTGAATTGGCTTCTCCATCCAAACCATGGGCCATCATCTACCTCTTGCAGTACCATTCTTAGTGTAGCCCTGAGAAGCCATGCTTCTAAATTCAGGGAGTGTGGAGTGAGTTCCCATAAGTGAAAACACACTATGCTTTATAGATGGAGGGACAGAAAGACAAGAAGACATGGTCTTTGCCTTCAGGGAATTCACAGTCTGGAACCAAGAAAGGGTAGATAGAAAAATAACCAACATGAGGAAGACTGATAAATTACACAAGACAGTCAAAGTGCCATAAAACAGACTTGAACTGACTGAGAAGGAGTCAAGAGAAGGTTTCATAGAAGAACTGAAATAGGAAGTGAGTGGTGTGTTAGTCCCTTTCCATAGCTATGACAAAATACTTGAAAACGTATACTTATAAACTTATAAGAGGGAAGGTTTTATTTTGGCTCATGGTTTCAAGAGTTTCAGTACATGGTCAGCTGGTTTCATTGCTTTTGGGCCTAGAGAAAGGCAGAGCATCATAGTGTAAACATGGAGCTGAGGAAATTGCCCACTTCAAGGCAGCTGGGAGGAAAGAGAGACAGAAAGAAGTCCAGGAGTCACCATATGCCCTTCAAGGCCACAGCACCAGTGACCTCACTTCCCCTGAGTACCACATTATAAAGGTCCCAGCACCTCCCAACAGCATCACAGGCTGGGAACCAAGCCTTGAACATGTGAGCCGTTAGGGACATTTCATATTCAAATTATAGCAAGGGCTATGGCTGCACATGTGAAGTCTGAGAGAAGAAGGTGGAGGAGGAGGAGACCGCAGACCCCAGGGAACAGCTTAAGCAACAGCAGATGATTAGAAAGTTCATAGTGTATCCATGGACAAGGTGTAGTAGTCATGCAGAGCCAAAATACAGGAGATTCCTAATGCCAGGCAAGGAGTTAAGGATGTATGTTAGATGGAATAGATAGCCATCACGGGTTGTTTTGTAAGATGGCTAAAATGAAATTGGATGAGTGGGGACAAGTGTAATTATTACTGCTTATTGTAGCCAGAGCAACTAAGTACATCTTTCTGAGTATCACATGCTAAAGACTTAGTGTAATTGAAACAAAATTTTGGCTTCTGCCTAAGAAATTAATACTTTCCCCCAAATCCAGTGGTTATCAATTTTGGATGCAAAACAAAGTTACCTAGAGAATTTTACATATTCTTGTGTCTAGGACCTACTTCAATAAATTCTGAGTTCTTGGATCTGAGATGGAGCCTGGGCATTGTTAATTAAGTCCCCCAGGTGATTCTAGAGTTCAGACAAAGTAAAAATTCATAAGTTATTGTTCCTTGACTAGCAGCTTTCAGATCATCCAGAACCTTTTAAGACATGCACAATCTCAGGCCCCAACTTAGACCTACTGAATCAGAATTTGCACTTTATCAAAGGCCCCAGGAGCTTTGTAAATATGCCAAAATTTGAGGAGCAGCAATATAAACAATACTAATTCCTCCCTATCAGTATTGCCCACCCCATTCTAGCCTGAAAAGGGAACAAGTAAAAACCCCAAAAACCAAGATAAAAGATTTCTCATGAATCACATAACAGAAACATGAATAAACATCTCAAATCTGCCACAGCAAAGCTTTGCTGCTTGACATCATATGACTGAAAAGGGGGAGAGGAGCATTTGTTTTAAGCAGACGAAATTCCTGACAGAAGCACAAAGTCTTAAAATAGTCTGAGACAGATGGGGTCAGCAGAAGCCTTCAGTGACCAGGAGCAGTTTCCTGAGAAGTGACCATGACTTAGATGTGTCCTTGAAGCAGCAACCCAGTGCTAGAGGACAGAGTCAACACAGAGGACTGCTCCCAACTCAGAGCGTGCTGATGAGAAAAGCTTAGAGATTTCTCCTCCTCCACCATTTATCGAAGGCGTCTCCTATTTACCAGAATTTTTACATAAAATCACTAAGCTGCAATCCACTCACTGTGCTCAGCTTTAAAGAGAAAGCTCAAGACCAGCCCTAGGCAGCCTGTACTGGAGGCCACAATGCAGAGTCCAAACAAATCTTGAACTGTTGGAAGCCATTACTAAACACAGCCCTGGCTTTAGAAAACGATTATGAGATTGCAAAATTGTGTTTTGTGTTTAACATGTAAGCCTGCCTGGTACAGAGCCAAAAATTCTGAAGGGAACTGAGAGCTGGCGAGAACCGAAAGAGAACATTACAGCTGCAAACTAGCAGAAACACCAAGTGTTCACGCCTTTAGTGGCTTCCAAGCTCATTCGTGGAGACCACCTTGAGGCAAAAGTCAGGTTCCACATGGGGGAAAAGATGCCACTGAGGTCTGCAAAGTCAGCCAGTGACCAGGTCACAGTGAATGAAGACATCGTTAAGAAATCCTGAAGCAACAGTTTGCCACTGATTTCTTTTCTGTCTTACTAACAACGGCAAATCCCCAAGTTACTCTAGTACTTGTCTCTTCTGTAGAATGATACCAAAAGATTAATCTTTCCTACATGGAGAAAATTCTTCTAAAATGAATTGTTTTCCAGATTCCAACGCAAAATGTTACCTGGGAGGCATAACTCCCAATGTGGCCCCATCTGCAACACCTGGAAACCACTCAGCTCCAATCTCCCTGCAGAGCTAAGCCAAGAAAGAAGCGTAGCCTCTGGGCACCCCTTCCTGGGGACATCTGCCTCTTTAGCCACCCCAAGAAAGTAAGGGTCCAGTGTACTGCTGGTATTTTAATGTTTGTTGGTAATATTTTAGGTTCAACCACATCAGAATGATAGGCTTTGTGAATCAAAAATATCCAGATAGGGGCTGGGGATTTAGCTCAGCGGCAAAAGCGCCTGCCTGGCAAGCGCAAGGTCGTGAGTTCGGTTCCCGGTACTGGAGAAAAAAAAAAAAAAAAAAATCCAGATATTGGTAAATTTGTATGGCTCAACCTGCTAACAAATAAACCAAAAAATGTTAGTAGCAGGAAAGGTTGCAATGAGGTCCACTTACTGAGACTGTCTTGGAAGAAACATAATGGTATAATCTTCTTATAGCTATGCATTACCATATATGTAGAAAGCCTTACATTTTTTCATTCTGTAACACAAAAATTCCACATCTAGGGATCTATCATAGAAAGTACAAAGATGTACTTCACAATTTTTTTTAAAAAAGTACTTAAATTTCTAGTAATAGGGAGTGGTGGAGAATACCATGTCACATCTATAAAAAAGAATACAATATACTCATTAAAGTTGTATCTCTGAGGATCATTTAATGGCGTAAGAATATGAATAGAATAGAATTTTTTTAAGTTTTGTTTGTTTGTTGGTCTGAGACAGAGTCTCACCATGTAGTTCAGACAGGCCTTCAACTCACTATATAGCCCAAACTAGCCTTTGAACTCATGACAATCCTCCTGCCTCGGTCTCCTGAGTGCTGGGATTGCAAGCATACCACACCACGCCAGCTAGAATAGAATACTGAAGAATAGAAAAGTAGACAAAAATATTTTAAATATAAACTCTGGAAAATTTTATTTTCTTTTTCATGTCTCAAAATTACTATGTTGTAGAATTACATGAATTAATATATGTAAATTTTGGAAGAAAGTTAGAATCCTCTCCCCCCACATACAGCTTGAGGGTTGAAGCCTGTGACTGCCTACACACACACACACACACACACACACACACACACACACACAGAGTTCAACTGCATGTTAGCATGACATCATTCTAGTGCACTCTTGCCCAGGCAAATGTCTTGATTGATTGTTCACTACAGGAATTTCTTGAAAGACCTACCAACTCTTCCATGAAATAGTATTGATCGCACTGATTTATTTGGAAATAAAAAATCCTCACCTCAAGGGCTATCAGTAATCCAGGTCTCACACCATAACCCGTATTTGGTCCTAGTCTACCCCACTTTCCCACCACCCACATACACATTGGAAGATGGGCCATCAACCAAACTTTGACTCTCCAACAAACTCTTGCTTGGTCTTCTCACTCTGGGACACCCCCAAAGCTCTATCCAGGTGGGTTATCTCTACAGCAGCAAGCAATGAACCCAACTCTGTCATATCTACAGGTGGTGTTGCTGTTGTTATCTGTGGAGCCACCATACAATAGTGCATTACTTATGAGATGAGGTACTTTCCATGCCTCTGGCACTGTACGATCCAAGCAGTAAGAAATTTAGTAAGAAAATAAGCTAATGAAAGAACCAGTGAGGCAACAAATGCTGAAGGGAAAAAGGTTGGTAGTAGCTCTCTCCTATTCTAACATCCAAGTGGTGAGATGAGACAGCAAAGTGTGTTTGCCAGATATGGTAGAGAGACTCACAGGATGGCCCAGGAACTGCTATCTTTGCTTATCCTTTCCCTTTTGAGCATGGTGGGATCTGTGATGTGATATCACCACTGTGATTATGAGATTAAGGTTATATGGAAAAAGGAATTTTGCAGTTGACTTTAAATTATTCAGTCGGACTTAACCCAATCATAGGAGCCCTTTAAAGGTAGAGAGTGTTCTCAAGTCAGAAGACTTCCAGTCACATGGAAAAGAATGATATGAAAGGAGTCACATGGCAAAGAGTACTAACAGCTTCTAAGACCTAACGGTATCCCCATCTGACAGCCAACAAAGAGACAGGGACCCCCATCCTACAATCGTAAGAAACAAGTCTGCTTGTTCATTCAGATTTCTATAACAAAATATCATGGCTTCTAAACAATATAAATTCATTTCTCACAGTTTTGGAGGCTAGGGAGTCCAAGGTCAAAGTGCCAACAGATTCAATGTCAAGAGCAGTTTTCTCATAGATGGAAACTTCACTGTATTCTTAGCTGGCAGAGGGACAAAACATTCCCTTAGGCCTCTTTTATGAGGGCACTAATCCCATTTTGAGGGCACCATCTTCATGACATAATTACCTCCCTTAAAGTCCCTACCTCCTAATATCTCACCTTGGGGTTAGAATTTCAACATATATATGAGGAGGGAAGATAAATCTTCAGACGATATAACACCTACCTTAATCCAAATGAACATGGAAGCAAATTCTCCCCTAGAACCTTCAGAGAAGAGCCCAGCCAGCCAACACCATGGTTTTAGTTTTGTCCTGTGAGATCCCAAACAGAGAACCTGAGCTGGTCACCAGGGTTTGTGCCTATAGACCCAGCTACTCAGGAGACTAAAGCAAGAGGATCGCTTGAGCCAAGGAGTTCAAAGCTAACTTGGCCAACATAGCAAGACCCAGTCTTCAAAAATCATGCCAAGCAGAGAAGCCAGCAAAGCCTCCTCAATCTTCTGGTTTACTGCACTGTGAGCTGATAAATGGGTGTTACTTTACATCTCTTAAGTTTGTAGTAACTTGTACAGAACAGTAGATACCAAATGACAGATACAAGTCCAAGATAAATCAGAGGATCACCACCAAGTTCTCAAAGCTTGAGTTGGACCACATTAGAGCAGTGATTCCCACAGCAACTTTCCCCAGATTCCCTCACAAGGGAAGCCTGGGCAAATCAGTAAAGATGAGCAGATGAAAGAAGTGACAGGCAACTGAAGGTGTGGGTGGACTTAAAACTAGATAAGCGCTTTTAGCAAGAATCTAAATCTCACTTCTTCAATTCCATGTAGGAGGATTCAGGGTGAAAACACACACACATGTGCACATGCACACACACGCATGCACACACACACATACACACAAACAAAAACCCTGCCCAACAGACAGACACGGTGCTGAATTGTCATTATTAGCACACCCAGGACTCAGCCTCATCCTGAGTTAGCAAGGGGGTAAAGAGGGGTGTGAGTAGGCTGGGGGTCAGTGGCACAGTGGGAAGGTGAAACAGAGAAAAAAAGGTGGACGGAAGGGTCAACTAGGCAGACAACCCTCCTTGGTCTCCCTAGAGGACAGTGCACCTGCCTGTCACTGTGAAGCTTCCTTCAAAGGTCCTCCCTGCCTTCTTTGTCCCCTTCTTATTCTTTCTTCAAGAACCAGTGTAAGTCCACCGTCTCCTTTAAGATACCTGCCTGAAGCCATCTTCCTGCATCTGGACTTCAACTTCCAATGATCCTGATCAATTAGCAACATCTCCTAATTCATTAGTTCCCAGACCAGTGACCTCATTTCATTGAGCAGTGGCACATTCATTTTGAGGCAGTTTTGATACTTAAAGAATCCCTCCTTACACTGAGCCAAAGTATACTGTCCAACAGCTGTGCTATGCCAGGCAAAGTACAGTCTCCCTACGGCCCATTTCTCCCATTCACAAGTGGGAATAAAACAGCACCTCCCTCCATTGTTGGGAGGATTCAATAAAATAGCCAGGAGAAAAGCTTTACATCATGTTTGGCAGTCATGAATGATGGTTTTTCTTGAACTGCTGAAAGACCATAAATGGTGGTTGTTCTTGAACTGCTTGAAAGAAAATGCTGGAATGAATCTATTACAGTGCCTGGTGCCCAGCTGTCACTCAGTAAATGACAGCTAAAATAATGCCATAGTGATGGGAGCTGTCTGAAACCACATGGATCTCCACTCCCTCTCTTTTTTAGCTGCTATTTTCCAAGTATATACAGACAGATGTGCAAGCTGCCTGAAATAGAATATATGATCAATACATGTTATTGTCTTTAGTCTCATAGTGTTCTCTTGTCCAAATAAAAGCTCCACATTGCAGGTCATCTTCCAAATGCTCACTATGAGGAGTATAAATATCTTTCTTCAAATAAACCCCGCAAAACTGAAGAAAGTTCTGCAGATGTGGAGAATTACACAGTAAATATAGAGCAGTCATAATCTACCTTGGTCTACAAACAGTAGTTAATTTGCTGGAATTTTTTTTTTCAAATGTAAAATCAGGACTTAACATTGATGACATATACCCATTCACAATTCTCTAACTTAACCTGAGATTATTTGAAATTTTTATTCTATCATCCATCCTACTTGTCATTTCTTTCAGGCTTTGCCATCTGGAAATTTGAGAGCCTGCTTCCTAAGTCTCTATCGTTATTTGGCATTAACTTTGTTCACATATCTGATTTCCCCAGTAGAGCTCAGGATATTTATAAATAATAATTTTTAGCTTTATAGTATCTTCCACGCTAGATTTTAAACTTTTATGACAGCAGTGAGAAATACATTTAATATTGCAACTCAACTCATTCACATACACAATCTGATATAAATGTTTCATAAAATATTTATCTTTATGATACGTCTGATATTGTCCATTCTATTGTTTAATAGTTATTAATTGTTAACCAAGGTCCATCTGAATGATTTCACAACACATTACCATTCACAGCACATTATCATGGCCCATAGTTTTCAAAATACTGCTCTATAAAATGGTTTTTTAAATTTTTCCACTAAAGTGGTAAATAAAAGTTCATCTGTACTCTGGGGCAGAGAAGAAATGGTAGTGCTGCCCAAAGAAATCTTTTGTTGACCTTCAAAATCCTTGAGCATATTATATTCATTGCATAATATATCTACATTTAAATAAAAGGTTAATAGACTTTTCCCCGTTTTTTAGTAAAATCTGTTATCCAGAAAGTATCTTAACTTTTATCCCATGGTTTTGTCTGCCCTTAGGCATTGTACCAGGAACCTGCTAACTTATGAGTACCCAAGTTTGATAAGAAATGCCCTGCAGTCCTAAAAACAGAGCTACTTTTATGACCACTCCACTAAGAATGAGTCAGTTTATTGAAATGCTATTTCTCTAAAGAAAAGAATGTATGTGAGGCAGGTTAAAGTAAGTCTTCCATTACTCACATATTATTTGAGCTTTTCTTGGGGTGGGGGGCGCAGATGAGACAAAGGGATAATTAGTGAAAGATAGGCCAGGAAGAGAGACTTTGTGTGGAAAGCATTCTCCATGCATTGCCCCCTTTTATCAAATTCATGACCTTGTGCTTGCCAGTCAGGCTCTGTGCTGCTGAGCTATATCCCCAGCCCTTGCCCCTATTTTTGCATATTTTTCTTGCAGAAACACTGACTGAGTTTTTCCTGGACTAGCTTTTAAAAGATGCTTTTTTAAAGATCTTTAAAAGATTCCATCAAACATCCTTGAGAAAAAGTCTGCCTAAATACAGAGATAGCTTGCCATGGTTTGTATCTAGATGTCTTCCTAAAGTCTCCAGTGATCATAGGTGGAGAGATTGGGTGGGGTGGAGGATCAGGGAGGAGCGATTCTGTCACGGGGAGTGACACTCAAGAGTGGATAATCATCAGTGGATTTGTCCACTAATGAGTTTATAGCTAAATGTGATGTTGGGAGATGAAGCCTGATTGGAGGAAGTGGCTCACTGGGGATGTCACCTGACTCTCTTCCTCCCCTACTCTTCCCTTTGCCATCTCTCTACTTCCTGGATGCCATACCATGAGCTGTTTCTCCTCTATTATGCTTCTCCGCCATGCTGCCCTGCCTTGGAGTCAGCCAGCTATGGACTGAAACCTCTACAAACTGTGAGCCAAATTAAATCTCTCATCCCATAAGTTGTGAGTGTTGAGTATTTTGTCCCAGGAATGAGAGAAGTAACTAAAACATAGTTGTTTCCCTCTAGAACACAGGGAAGAATTGTCTACTGTCCAGTGTAGACAATAATAAAATAATAAAGAATAAAATAATAAAATAATAAAGATAATATCTCCCTCCAATAGTATGGTCAGGAAGCCTTGTTGTTCATTATAAAATAGTTGGGTTCCCCAGGCTCAGGATCCTTTCCCTGTAATGCACCTTCTGTGTGTACAGAGATATCTTTCATTCTTTATAGCCCCCTGTAGAAATTTTAGCTTGGGAAACTACAGAAAAATGTGATATTTTGTCTACTGTTATTACAATGAATAGTAAACTGTCCTTTACCTCAGTCCTGGGAGTCTTAGATCTTCTGCCAGTACACCTGATTCTGTAGCAGGCTACCTGTTAGCTTGCAAGTAAGGTAAAAGCCCATGTCCTTTAGAGTTGTTGGTGGTTTCATGATACTGATTACAAAGGACAAGCCTATGTTTTGATGTAGTAAGTTTATAACTGATTCCTTTTTATATGTTCATTCAATAAATTAATATTTATTGAGTGCTATTCAGTGGTAGGTAATTTCTAAGGAGCTAAGCAAAAGCAGGTCTACATTACATGGGTGAAACACACACAATAAAAAACAGAAGTTTCATAGTAAAACAAAATCTAGGGAAGAAATAAAAAAATACCCAAGTAGTCAAATTAGTAAACAAAATAATTAAGGGAGTAGAAGTGCTAGAAATAGTCCTAGATGATAGTCTAGAGAGTGATGAGGTAGAAAGAGGATGACTTAAATTGGTAATTAAGGAAGAACTCTTAGGCTAGTGGATGCGGAGCTGAGACATCAGTGATTAGGTGAGACAGCCATGTTCCTGTAGAGAGTGGATGTTGATGGAAGATGATGATGTATTCAGGAAGCAAAAGCCATAAAAGCCAATGAGCTGAGGCTGCAGAGTTGGGCAGGGCCAGGTCCTGCAGAGCCTCGGGGGCCCCAGAAGGGATTTGGTTATCACCATCTCCTCTCATGGTGCCTTTTGGTCACTCCCAGGACCCTCTTGCACTCCTCCCCTCTGAATGTGTGTACCTGGAACATTCTTGGTGAGTTCCTAAATGGCTTCCTTGATTAGAAAATAAGTGGCAACCACCCTGAGGCTTTAATGTGTGGCCCACAGAAACATTTGCTTATCGCTGCAAATATAAGGGACTCTAGAGAGACCCAGAGTCTCTCAAGACCAGCTCCAAAGGCCGAATGTCAGATGCCTGAAATCCCAGAGGAGGGATTTCATGGCGAATGTGCTCCTGAGACTCTTCCCTTGACAGCAGCAAGTGGTCCAGGATGTAAACCTTATCTCCAACAGTGAAGAAATGAAAAGTGGCTTGCAGTGGCTTATGTAAGAAACCTCTGGTGCCTCCTAAAGAATGTCATTTGGCACTCACCAACTAGTGGCTTCCTGCAAGGAATAAAGGGGAAACTGAGCCAATAGTTTGTGATGGGGAAAGATAACCAGATAATTAGATAATTCTATCAATCCCTTGCTTCTATAGAAAACTCAAAAATAGAGTGAAACTCACTCATTCAAACTAACCAAATTAGTTAATTTGCAAATAGACTAAGACTAGCTTAATCTATTAATTTTAAGACATTAGGATACTACAAGTTAAAAGTTTTTACTATGATATAAATGTCTAGATCTAGGGAGGGAGATCTGTGGTAGAAAATTTACCTAGCATGTTCAAAGCCCTCCATTAAATCTCCAGCACCAAAAATAAATAAATAAAAGTTCAGTGGTGATATAAATTTTTAAAGAATGGCTTCTTTATTCTTTCTAGTAGGTACAATGATTCAAGATCACCAACTCAGAATATGCAATGATATTCTGCAGAGCACAATTACATGGATGGAATGTATATTAACAACATTTGATCTAAACAATGGTACAATTCAGATGGTCTATGATTGTATATATGATTTGTGGTTCCCTTTAATTCAACAGGTTTTCCATAATTTCATTTTGAGAGGCTATTTTCTTGGCAAACAAATTTGTCATAGGCAGCTACAGATACATTTCTTAAGCCATCTTTTTCATGTGGCTGTATATTAATCAGCTTTCTCCTCCCTGAGACAACATACTGAACACCCACAACTTAAAGGAGAGGTCTATTTTGGTTCACAGTTTCAGTGGGTTTAGTCACTGGCTGGCTCCAAGGCAGAAACAGCCTAACAGAACAGTATGGCAGGAGAAAACAGTTCACTGCATTGTGGCCAGAAAGCAGAAAGAGGAGGAGCAGGGACAAGAGTATCCCCTCTCAGGTCACACCCCAGGGACTTGCCTCCTCTGACCAGGCCCCACCTCCTAACGGTAAAAACTCATCAATGGATCAATCCAGTGATCCAGTCACCTTCCAAAACCCCAATTAAGCCCAACCTCTTAACATGTGAGACTTTGGGGAGAACTTTTTTCATTTCAATAGCATCATATTATTGGTGTCTCAGTGGATGAGGCTATATTAGAGTCTTACTCTCATTGAATCACAACGGATGATGTCTTAGGGAGACCAGGAACTACTAGAGCAGGATAGCCATTTGAATCCTCAGAGCAGGAAGTAGGAGAAGGCTGCCATGCTGCTAGCTAGAGGCCTGCTCCAGAGACCTGGTCCAAGAGGGTTGGATCTGTCCAATAGACACAGTATCTGTAGTCAAGTTGTGGTGAACTGCAGGGCACAAGCTAAAGATCTGAGTCGATTTTTCCAAAAGCTCAACTAAGACAAACTAAGAATTTCTCAAAATGGCTCTGTCACAACCTCTATGTTTTCAGGTTTGGAGAATACATTGCTGTAAGGTTCAGAAAGATCTGAAACATCAGTGATGGGAATTTTCATGGCCTGTGGATTTCTGGATTCCATTTGATCCCAGGCACACAGAGTGTGCAAAGCCAGACTGCCACCTACTGACACACCAAGCAACAGCCTGGCCTTGCTTGTTCTTAGGTACCATGATGGAATAAAGGTACTGGTTGTTTAGAGATGGTGGCTAAACCCTGTGTGCCACTAGGTAAAAACATAACTGATATAAGTTAGTGATTGGTTTGAGCCTGGATTATATGGTTTTTAATGGCTGAGATAAAACACTCAGCCTGAACACATCTAGCGTCTGCTGATAGGTCAAAAATAGAAGGGGAAGTCTGTCAGGTTGCTATGGAATAAGTCAATTCATTTGCAATAGCCCTTCATATTTCTTCAGTATAATATGTAAGATATTGAGTTTGCTCCACTTAAACGAAAACTCCCTGAAGCCAGGAATTGCACCTTAATTACATTTTCCTGCAGGCTTGATATCCTTCCATGCTAAAGGCTCAACAATTGTTTGTTAAATGAGTGTTTAGAATTTTAATTATAATAATAATAAAATTAAAACTTAGATCTGTTTCTCACAAAAAATAAAATAAACCAAGATAACTTTGGGTTTAAATGGTATCCTTAACAATTGTGTATGTTTGGTGGCTAACTTAACCTCTCTGAGTCATTTTTTTCATCTTTAAAATGAAGACACACTGTATTAACTATTGCTATTTTCTTATTAATTTGTTGTGAAATTTTGTTTTTATTTCTTTATAAAATAATAAGATGAAGACAAGACCTATATGCTTGATTTACGAGGATTAAATAGCATCATGTATATGAAGGGCTTAGCACACGATAATTCTTTCTTTGTCTGCTTGTTTAGTATTTTCTAGAGTACATGTTTGCAGTGTGTAATGATTACAGTCATTGTACAGGGTTCATACATGCACATAACACATTTTTTTTTTTTGGAGACACAGTCTTGCTATGTAGCCCAGACTGGCCTTGAACTTGCAGCAATCCTCCTGCCTCAGTCTTCTCAAGTGCTGTGATTGCAGGTGTGTGTAACCTCGCCCAACCACACATTTTAATTCTTTTTTCATCCCCCTCCCCTCCCTTCCCTTCGTCTCTCAGTCCCCTCCCCTTTTGCAAGACATCGGTCTCTCATACAGTAATTCTCAACAAACAGAAAGTTATTTAAAAAGTAGAGCAGGCCTAAGGTTCTGCCTGCCACGTGTCCTGACCGTAAAAGTAATCCCCCTGCTCAAGATCCCCTGACTCTGCCTTCCGTGGCTGTTTATAGAGGTTCCTCAAAGGCTCAGCAGCTTGTCTCCCCTCAAAGTGTGAGACCAACCCGGAGGGCTAAGCAAAGCAGGCCAGGGAGGCGGGAGATTAACTGAACGTTTTTCTTATTGTTATTTTTAGTTACAAAACTGCAGGAACGCAGTTCCTGTTGGAGTGTGCATGTCTGGCTTGAAGGCAGAAACACAGAGGGAGGAGGGCTGACCATTAATCAGAAGGAAGCGGGGACGGAAATTGAGACAGGAAATGTCAACACCGAGATGTCCTTATCCTGGGCCAGCCTTAAGGTACATCCACAGCCCAGCATGCTAACAGCCAAGCTGACTGCAAACAAAGCCAGGAAAGAGGAGACGGCAAGCCGGAGAACACGAAACCAAAAATAAATCGGCACATTTCCCTTCTCAGGCGGAGGGACTAGCTCCTCTCAGACTTGGCTTTCAAATTCTTGCTAAAATTCTGGGAATCCATCTCAACAGAAAATGCTTTCGTATGGGCAAGCGTGAAAGCAGACAGCAAAATACTGGAGGAGGGATGATTGCATTATGTAACTTTTCTTGAACCTCTACTTTCTGAACCCCTATTTTCTGATCCATGAAATGGAGACAAAATCCCTGCCTGTCCCCATGTGCCAAGCGGCGAAGGAGGCCAAAGAGATAATGATGGCGAACATGACCCTTACAGTTGTTCTGAACACTGTCTTGAAAGAAAAGGAAAACCAATACTTAAATACACGATTTGGGCCCCTTCTGTTGGGCAAGGCCTGGAGCCCCACCTACCGTGCAGGAACGGTTACTGGTTCCCAGAGGTGCCCACATGCATGTGTTTGATAAGCCTCTCAGGTAATCTTCCTTTCTTTTCCATTTGATTTTGTTAATAATTGGCTTTCCCAAACAAATATTTCTCTTTTTTTGAAAGAAGTTAATTTGGCTAGCATTGCAAATTAAGCCCTCAGAGAACAATTAAATAAACGCTCGCACTGTAATAGTTTCCATCCCTAAAGAATCTTTTATTCCGAGTATTGTTTTAACCTTCAGGTGGGTGTATGGAGGAAGAGGATTAAAAGCTCAGGTTTGGAGTCAGACCTGAGTTCAAGAACCATGTGATAAGCATAAATGAGGTACTATTTTGCAAGTTAACTTATCTATACTTCAAACTGCTCATCTATAAAGTGAAAAATAATGGTTTCAGGTTTACTATCAAGACCGGTATAAGATAAATAACCCCCACTTAATGTTGGCTGGTAATCTGACAATGCAACTACACCACAATGCTGAACAGACTTAACATTTTTAATGAATCAGAAGATTCATATTCATTCAGCAGTGATTCTAGACCAAAAAGTGCCAGACCCCCTGTAAAACAATTAGTTTACCAAAGTGATCAAAGCTGGACCACTTAACTGAGTTGGTGAGAGAAACACAAACAAATTATTGCAATCACACATGATGCCTACTGTCTCAGAAGAAAGTCCTAACTTCATTTGATCTCTGTGGCAGTTTGGGTGATTGACTTGGGGACCCATACTGGGATTGGTGGAGCACACTCCTGCGTGTCTGGCTAGGTCAGGGAGGGTGGCCTTGGGGTCTATTTTTGGTCCCTCATCCTTCCACTCTGGCACCCTCGCCCGGGTCTGCTTCCTGACTGCCATGTTGCTCTGCCACACCATTCCGCCATGATGGTTTTGCCTTGGCACCAGCTAACCGTGAACTGAAACCATGAGCTAAATTAAACCAGTCCTCTTTTAAATTGTGGATATTGAGTACTGCGTCTAAGGGATAAGAGAGCTCACTAATACACTTTCCAAAGAAGGAAGTGATCGACTCCGCTTTGGTACAGCTTAGATGTTGTAGAGAAAGAAATTCCTATTAATCTGAAAAAATGAGGAGTTTTCCAGGAAAGGGAAAAGAAGAATGCTCTCAGAAAACAGTGTTCTGAAACTATCATATCACATTATGGTAAAGTGGAGCAATTGACCCCAGGTCAGAGCATGAAGGTCATCTAAGCAAACTGCAGGAGATGCGGATAAGGAATTAAGCCAGGCCATAGACAATGCCTTACCCCATTTTTAAGAGCCTGGGTATACCATGCGGGAATCAGTTGGTTTTGAAAAGTTTCAGCTGAGGGAGCAAACAATCAGTAGTTTTTTGTTTTTATTGGAACTAGGAATCAAACTCATGATTTTGCCCTTGCCAGGCAGGAGCCAGAGCTATACCACTGAGCTATATCCCCAGCTCATCATCAGCAGTATTTTTAGAAGATGAGCCCAGTAGCCTGATCTAGTTGGAGAAAGGCCTAAGGACAAAGTCATGGGTCAAAACACCATTCTGATAGTTCAGGCAGGAGAAGCGATGCTGAGCTAAGGCAAAGGGCAGGATGGTGAGGAGGAGAAGGCGGGAAGGATGTGAGGAAGGTATCACTAATGAGACAGGGAGGCCTTTTGAAATTATTTGAACAGAGCAAGAGAGTTGTTGGAATCTTCCCTATTTTCTCCCTCTCCACCACAATTCTCTTGCTCTGTTAAAACCTTTAACAAAATTTAGGACTTTTACATTCAGGCTTTTAAAATTTACCTGGCTAGTTACTAGGTGCTGGGAATGGGGTACTAAAGGGGGAACCCTACCCATACTTTCCATCCATTCACAGGTTCCTATCACTCTGAATTAGCAGAAGGTCCGCCCTGCATGTCACCCCATAGCAAGAATTTACCTGCTGTTAACAGCTGAGACAATAGGCTCATGAAAAAAGGAACTGGGCTCCAGGAAGAGTTTCCTTCTGCAGACCAGGGACACCACCAGAAGAGGTGGCTCTGCTACAGGGTTGTGTAGGCGACAGGAGCTGACCCATGCAGAAGACGCTGAGGATCTCTGCAGTGCATGCACCCAGGTGAGAGGAGGTGTGTGCAGGTTGGAGGGGCCGGAGTTCAAGATGCCACTGAAGGAGCTGAGCACGGAGCCTGTCTTTGGCTGTCCGAAGAGCAAGCCAGCTGGAATCAGGCCAGGTGGGGCTATGTAACTTGCTCCTCCAAAAGGAGAATCCCCATCATCCCGTAGGCCCCGGGGTCTCTAGGCACTTGGCAGTTGACACTCCCAGACTCCTGCCGGGACTGGCAACCTGGGTGCACATCACAGCTTGTGCAGAAAAGGAGTGCCCTTGGCTAGAAGGATTCAACCACTGACCTAGCACTCCTCCCTGGAACAAGGAGAAAGTCAGGAGACCAGTACCTTCCCTTCCTGTCCCTTCCCTTTCCCCCACCCCCCCCACCATCTCCTCTCCTCTCCTCTCCTCTCTTCTCTTAATATCCTTGGTCTGTGGTCATTTTTCATTTGGCAGACTAGGCCCACATTATAACCCAAATGATGTAGAATTGACATCAACCCCAGATAGATTCATCGCCCAGGTAAGTCCCAGCGGGAACCCATCAGCAAGAGCAACATCTTATACTCCCCATTAACTGGGAATGTAATGTGCAGGCGGTGCTAGAGGAAACACTTGGACAGGCGCCCCAGAGCCAGTAGCCCCCACCATAGACAGGGGATCTGGTGGAGGTTTCTAGATCCCTCTTCCACAATGGAATTATCTCTGGATTTCCAATGAGTACACAAGCTGGAAAACAAAAGACAGACAAATACAACTAAATTCTAAGATCCCACAGAAGCTATGAATCCCACTGAGCACCTGCCCTGGATGTCCAGTAGTATTTATTGGTGCTTCTTGCAGAAGGAGGGAAGCGAGGGGCTTTCTTGGAAATAGCGATTGCTCACACATCTAGAGCCTAAAGCTGGGGCTTGGTGCTAGAATCCTTTTGCTTCCAACAAAAGCACATCAGACTCAGTTCTTCCAGAAGCTATGGTAAATGCCTATCTCACAAATGGTGGAAGATGAGTTAGATTGGGGAAGTTTCTACACATGATCCAACGAATGGAAACAGGTCCCCAGAAGGTGCTAAATGCACACCCTCACATATGTTGCCTCTTTACGCCCTTCCCAAGCATCACTGTGCAGTGAACCCTGAAGGACATCAGGAAGATACAGTTGGTGGCCACCTCAACAAAATCACGACTCCTAGTAACTCTAGGGAGGACACTTGTGCCGCACTTCTTGAACTATGTTTAGATATAACATGTGGTGAGGGCACACAAAAGAATAGCAGGTTCTCCATGCATGTTTAGCAGAAACAATTGGATCCAAACCCAGAGAAAATCAGAGACCATTTTTATAGAATTATCTGGATGCTTCCACCACTGCATGCCTGTGCCTTGTTGATAGAATAACTGTTTGTGGGAAGGCAGGAAAATAAAACTGAGTTTGCGCCGTGTATGGTACAGTGCAGCAGTACTGAGCAGGATGGAGTGGTAGCCTTCACATCAGTTCACCTCCCAGCTGCCATCCTACAACTTGTCCCACGAGGCCAGGTTGCTAATGCCCTGGGCTGTGACCATGCTTTCAGGGTACACAGGAGAGCGCTAGCCATCACTTAGCTGAACTTGGAAGCAGGACCATGCCCATTGAAAAGGCGAGTGTCAGAGCATTTCTGGTCTTGAAAGTCATAACGATGTCACAAAGCAAAGAAAAAAAATCTGGTTGTCCAGATGCAAGTCTTACTGCCCAGGGCCATACGGGCTCTGATAACTCCTTCCCACTCTCCAATGAACAAAACAACTCACTGAGGCTACCTATGAGTCCCTGGGAATGCTCTGCTTTGCTGTATTTTGTGAGGATCTCACAGGGATCCTTGCACATATGTGAATAAAAAGCTTCTAAGTCACACATGGGGACTCATAATCTATATTCAGCATCATTATTTCTGCAACCAGTAAGGTGATCCCTAGAAAAATTGCTTAGTGATATTTACCCCGAAAGATTGGAATTCTGAGACCCCAATATTATGATTACCTCTGCCTGTCTATAACTAATATTTTTCATGTTAGAAATGACATTGTTTGGCTGAGACAATCAAATAATTACCAACACCACAAAGGACCCAGCACAAATACAATAGCATCCAACCCCAGGCTGTGTGCACTTATCTCTGTTAACTCCAGCCCTATTCTGAAGATTCTCTTTGAACAAGGAAAAAAGGCAGGAATAATAGCAATCATAGCTACAGAAGCCAGCTATGATAAATGCTGTCAAGAAAACATGTGCCTTTCATCCCCAGTACTGCAGAAAAAGAAAATGTGTGCAATATTGACACTCGTTGTGACTGAAGAGTATGCCTAGAGCTTCTGCCTGTAGACTCACATGTGTCTTTTGTATGCTACCTACCTGAACCCTGAAGCCTGTGTGACAGGCTCAGAGTCACTGCCAAACCCGAAAATCAGTAGCTTGGTTTTGATGAAAACATCTGACTTCAATATATTTTCACAGCTTACTTATCTATTACCTGTTTAACGCCTACCTCGCACTGTTTTCTCCACGTATATTGTAATACAAAGACATCTTTTTTTTTGCAATAGAGATTAAACCCAGGGTCTTCACACTGAGCTACATACTCAATCCTGTTTGAAAAACTTTTTATTTTTGAAACAGAGTTTAACTAAGTCACTAAATTGCCCCAGGTTGGGCTGGAAGTTATAATTTTCTTGCTTCAACCTCCCAGAGTGCTTGGATTACAGGTATGCCCCATTATATCCAGTGTGATATTCTTACAGTGTTAAGTGATAAAGAAGGCAACCTACATAAACACAAGGCTTAACCTTGTATTGCTCACACCTGTTCAAAAATACCTATAGCAACTGTATCCAGAATCCCTACCACTGTTTGGAAAATTGGAACTAAATCACATTTTTCCATCCTAAAAATCTAAAACTTTCTAGCATATTTTTCCATAGCTGATGTAGTTCTTCATCAATTCAGGCAACAGTCACAAAGTATCATAGATCAGGTGGCTTTTAGACAACAGACATTTATTTCTTACAGTTCTGGAGCGTCAAGTCCAAGGTCAGGGTGCCAGCATGGTCATATTCTCATGAGGACCCTCTTCCATGTTGCAGACTGCTGCTTTATCATATGCTTACATGGTAGAGAGGGTAAAAAGCCAGAGAACTCTCTGGCCTCTGCTTATAAGTGCACTAATCCCATTCACAAGGGCCCACCCTCATCACTTAATTACTTCTCAGAGTTTTCACTTCTGATTTCAATGTATGAATTTTGAATGGAAACAAAGAGCCTTTGTCACTGTTAACAAAGAGCCTATAGAAGTTGTCTTTGCCACTGTTAACTCAAAACTAGGCTTGTCTTCAGGGATATAAGATAGTTTTGAGAGGGATCTGAAAGCAGCCAAGCGTGGAACATCTGAGATCTTTAAATGCATGAGTGTTGTGTGTTCTTCATATTCAAACTTAAAGCACAAATAAATAATTTCAAGATGGACAATATCGTGCTGATTACCAAACTCCAAATTAACATTCACATTCCACTTCTGAGAGAACACACCTGCTTTGGCTTACCAAAGAGTTTAATTTCTTTAATAAGTACAAATTGGCAGATTACGCCTTGCATAGTCACTGAATTTCAGTGTTTGGAAGCCAGCCTACCTGTATTTCAACAACCTTGTCAGTGTTTCTATATCCAATCATCACACCATAGTGGCAACTTCAAAAGAGTGCCGAGCCCTGTGATTGGGAGGTTATAATCTAGTTGGCATAATAAAACAGATGTGTGTAAAAAGTTGACACAAGAAATGACTTATAATTTCACTAAAAATTTTAAGATAAGGCTAGAAGACATGTCCTGATGTGGCACATGGTGACTTATAAAGATTCGATTTCACATCTGCCTGGCTCTAACTCTGTTCTCTTGGCTCCACAGACATTTCTAGAAAGATTGACCATGCTTGCTCTACCCACTAACCTTCCCGGAGTTTGTCTCAGTAAGGTGTCTCTGGAAGGCCCAGTTGCCTTTCAAATACAGGCGACATGAGGCAGTTGTGACACGTGGGGACCACAATATGATGCTAAGGGATGGATAGCCCAAAAGGTCTCTAGAATGTTCCTCCCCAGCAGGGACATGTCATCATATCTGTTGTTCCAGAATGATAAGGAAACACATCAGACTGATAATGAAACACATCAGACTGATAATGAAGTGAAAGCAATGATCAGGTTCTCTAAATGCTTGCGTGTCAAGGTTTAGAGCTCTTTTATTAAACTGCTCCTTTGAATATTACCCATTATTATGGTTTACATCTAAAATGTGCCCCCAAAGTCTCATGTGTTTGGAAGGTGACTGGAACATGGAGACACTGCACCCATCAATGGATTCATCCATTGACGGGTTCCATAGCTGAACGTGTTGTTGGAGGTGATACAAACTGCATATGTATCCTGTTTCCTGTTCTTCCCTTCTCTTTCTGCTTTCTGACTATTGTGAAATATACAGCTTTCCTTCAACAAGCCCTTTCACAGTCCCATACCTTCCTTAGCCAACCAACTGTGGACTGAACCCAGTGATACTGTGAATCAAAATAAACCTCTCCTCCTTTAAGTATGTGTCAAAATAAACCTCTCCTCCTTTAATGTGGTCCCAATACCTCCATCTTGGTTTTGGTCATGTACTGTAGATAGGGAAAATGCAACGAACTGTGGAAAGCCAGGAGAAAGTTGCATTGAATCTCTTTGTTCTATTTGCAAATTTCTATGAAGCTATAACTATTTTTAATTAATAAAAATAGAAGGTAACCTGCATAGTTCAGCAGGAGCCATGCATTTCCAAGACTGGAATTGGAAGGGGAGCATCCCAAATTCCTGATCACTGGTGCCTCCACTTTGTCCTAGAGACAGAGTGTTTTGGGAGCTTCAGACAAGCAAATGTGGAATTTGGAATTCGGAATTAGAGGCCTGGATTATGGCCCTGACTCTCCCACTACCTCTGGTGATCTTGGGCATGTCACTTAGCCTCTGGGTCTATTTCTTTACCTGTAAAGTTTTTTTTGTTTTGTTTTGTTTTTTTTTTTTTCAAAAAATGCTCCCTACAGATTCAAAGAGATCATGGACAATCCAATGACGTGATACATGTGAAGGTCCAGGTAGAAGGTAAAACAACATAAAAGTGTTGGTTATTCCAACAATCACTTCTACTTGGTGTGGTCCAAGAGACCTGTGTGAGGCTGCCCTTCCATGTGGTGCTTAAGTCCCTTGGTGTGCCTCATCAGCAGCTCCTGAGATGGCCTATTAGCTGATGACATAGCCTCTTAACCTCATCACAAATTCAAAGCCTTTGCTCAGACCAAGCAACCTCGTTCCTCTTCTTTATACACAGCTGCTTGCAGTTGTCCTTTGTACAATCCAACAGCTACTTGAATATTGTGATGCCTGCCAGTAATCATACATATCCCCAGCACCATGTAGACTCACCATGTAGGCTACACCCTGCCCTGCCTTCCAGGACCAGTAACTGGAGGCTTTGGTCTGCCTGGACGTGTCCTGTGCTAGCACTGAGCAAAGGTCCAGAAGTGTCCAGATGCAGACAGTCTGGATGTCTTTTGCCCACGGGCAGCTGAAAACCAGCATGGCTGCACGGGCCTTGCCTTTGACCTGCAACTTAAAGACACATTGTTCCTAGACACACGTGCCGGCCTGCTTGATTCCCTCTTTAAACTTCGGCACTTTGGACAGCTCTTCTGCCTGCTCAGGCTCAGCCTGTTGCATTTACACAGGAAAAGGCACCGTTTAAGCATTTTAAATATGATGAGTCTTAACTCAGAAGAAGGGAAACACTGGACAAACTATTTCTATAGAGTCTTTCTGCATGTGCTGTGAAGACCAGCACCATCAACCTCAGCTAAGAAAATGTTAGAAATGTAAATTGGGAGACCTTACCCTATGCCTACAGAATCAGACCCTCTATGGATGGGCCCCAGCAATCTGCTTTAATAAGCCATCAGGTGCCTCTGGTACAGCTAAATCTTGAGAACCATTTCTCTGCACATGTCTCTAATGTAGAAGTTGGAGGCCACGTGCTGTCTCTTACACATTGTGCTAATAACATATATTTTTAAATCAGGAAATTTTGTTACTTATACACATTAGCAACTTTATATATTTTATATGTGACCCAATAATTCCTTTTTACTCCTGTGACCCAGGCAAGAAAAAAGGTTGGACATGCATGCACCAGAGCTTCCCGGAAACCTGCTCTGGATCTTACATGCGCCTTTGATTACCTCCCAAGTGTCAGGTGTTTGCCCATTGTTATGGTTGATACATTGTGTCAACTTGAGGAATCTGGAGGCTTGGCTAAGTGACTCAGCAGTTCCGCATCCTGGGGTGAAAAGGACATGCCCTTCCCCTTCTGGGATGTTGTTCATTGAGTCAATTTGAGAAGTTTAGAAGTTAACTATGTGACTCAGCAGGGAGCCAGGGTGCTTACTTTGTATTTATCCTGAGCCTGTGCAAGAGGAAGGCATGGAGAGGGTGTGGGTGTAGAGGACCACCCCCCCCCAGGGTGGGTAGGCTGCGTACAATAAAAGGAAATTGAGAAAGGACTGACTGCTGGTTCTTCGGAGGAGCTCCAGTGTTCGCCTTCAGCTTGGTCATCTCCTGGCCTGAGACTCTTCAGCCTTCTAGCATAGACTCTTTGGCCTTCGTCGTAGATTCTTCAACATTTCATTGTAAACCCATCAGCCTCTTGATATAGACTTGCACGGACGCTGCAGTGAGCTCCAGGCCTGGGGCTGGGCTCTTCAGTCTCCAGCGTGCAGACACCCTCTGCACGCTTCCTCATCCAACTCTGGCTGAGCATTGTTATCCAAACTTGTAATTTCTTGTGCATTTGTATATCTTGTGTTATATCTGTTTCTCTAGTAAACCCTGACTGATACACCTCTCTTAGGCAAAGTCTAATCTAGCACCTACCAGGGAAGGAGATTCTGAGAAACAAATTTGTATAGGTGTAGCAAGGAGGTCAAAGAGACAAACTGGCATGCCCTGTAAATACAAAAGTGATGGAAACATCTCAGGTAGTTCTTGCCCTATGTAGAAGTGGTCACCTCCCAGACTCTAAGAAGCTTCTTCATCCACAGAGGTCTCCCCTGAAGCCTCAGCATGATACAGCCTCAAAACCCCTCATTAGAGACCTATTCTCAAAGGCATTAAATCCTCTTGACTTGCTTTAGTGAAATATTTCTAGCCCAAGGTTGTTAAGGGGTGGACAAAATCTTAGTCACTTCCTCATCACTGAGACACAATACCTGACACCTACAATTTATTTATTTATTTTTTTAAAGAATAAAAGAAGGATAACATAATAATAGGGGGGACTTAGCAAATTA
>NW_004955404.1:12598218-12717030 GCF_000276665.1 Chinchilla lanigera | reverse complement strand
GTCGTCGGTCCAAAGACCGGCGCTCCCCGCCTGAGGCTCCCCGTGTGCTAGGGGCCCACCCTCAGGGAGCCAGCAGGCAGCCTGACACCTACAATTTAAAGAAGGAGACATTTATTTTGGAGAGGTTTTTAGAGGTTTCAGCCCATTTTCAGTGGGCATGGTGGAAGGGTCCAGCAGAGGGAAACTGTTCACATCATGGTGACCAGGAACCACAGGGAGGAGTCTGGGGAGGAGATGAAACCTCCGGGTCACACCCCAGTGACCAAGCTCTAACCGGGCCCCACCTCCTAACAGCAAGTCAGTGGGGGTACCCCATAATCCAATCACCTTCCACAAGGTCGGCCTCTGAGTACACGAGTCTTGGGGGTCATTTTGCTCTAAACTATAAAAACCGATATGCCCAAGAAGCTTTTGTCCACAAATAGACAATCATAGTCCTCCTTTGTGTGACCATTTCACATCAAGAAGTCTTTGGGTACAGATAGAGAGTACTCAAGCAATACTCAGGGTAGATAGAACTAGAGGCAAACAGGTACAAAGAACTCAAAGGGTGTCTTAGTGTCAGTTATTACTCTTGTCACTGAGACACAATACCCAACACCCACAGCTTAAAGGAAGAAAGGCTTACTTTGGCTCACATTTTATAGAGGTTTCAGTCCATGATCAGCTAGTTTCAAGGCAGGGTAGCATGGCAGAGGGGCATGGTAGAAGAGAAAGAGCTCAGCTAGGCGTAGTGGCACACTCCTGTAATCCTAGCACTCAGGAGACTGAGGCAGGAGGATTGTTGCAAGTTCAAGACCATCCTGGGCCTCAAGGCCAGCCTGAACTGCATAGGGAGACCTTGTCTCAAAAAGACACTGAAAAAAAAGAAGAAAAGAAAGAGCTCATGGCATGGTAGGGGGAGGCAGAGAGAAATCAAGGAGAATGGAGGGACCCTCCAGGCCACATTTCCAGTGACCCACCTCTTCTGACTGGGCTCCAACTCTTGATACCACATCCAGGTATAAAATCATCAACGGACATCTAGATATAAACCATAACAAAGGAGTAACATGGGGCTTAACAAGTAGTGAATACTCCAATTCATTTTCCTTTTATTTAAAAAAGATACATACAAATACTCCAGGATTTAACAGTCACAAACATCTTACATATGCATTACTACATCAATTTCCTAATTCATGCCAAAGTATTTCAACAGCACTGCGCAACTGCAGGAAAGATGAAGGTGAGGCTCAGTGAGAGTTAGAGGACATCAAAAGCACACCTCACTAACTATAGACCATCAAGAGACTGCTGGTTGATTTTGT
This sequence comes from Chinchilla lanigera, assembly GCF_000276665.1. Taxonomy (NCBI): domain Eukaryota; kingdom Metazoa; phylum Chordata; class Mammalia; order Rodentia; family Chinchillidae; genus Chinchilla; species Chinchilla lanigera. The sequence goes on along the minus strand of NW_004955404.1, from coordinate 12,715,720 downwards.
GTATTAAAAAGTCCAGGTATCCGGGACATACACCATGGGCCTGACACTGTGTAGACCCCAAAGACATAAGCAAAAATAAGCCATAGGCCTTCTCTTCAGAAAGCTTACATTCGGGTAAACAGACAAACACAGAAACGAGAAACGCTGAGCAATATAATTAGTGCTACAGTCAAGCCATGGGAACTTACGTGATCTGAGGAGAGAGGAGAACTGCTACTTGGAGGTTTGCTGGTGCTTGCATTTGCCTCTCTGCATCAGCTTTCCACACCTCTGCACCCTGCAGGCAGCCGTGCTGTAGCAGCCAGAGCTCCACGTGGCACCCTGTGAGCTCTGTCCCGTTTCTATGTCTCTGTGTAACTCCCCACATCCTACAAGGTTGATGTGAATCAGAAGTGGTAGTATGTGACTTTCCAAGATAGATCTCATAAAACACATCACGGTTTCTTGATTGCTGTCTGTCTGTCTGTCTGTCTGTCTGTCTCTCTCTCTCTCTCTCTCTCTCTCTCTCTCTCTCTTTCTCTCTCTCATCACCTGCTCTGGAGAAGCCATCTGCCAAGTCCTGAGGACACTGGCAGAACCTTATGGAGGGGCCTGTGTGAGGAGGGACTCAGGTCTGCTGCTGAAAGCCTTGGGACTGAATGATCTTGGAAACAAATTCTCCAACTTTCAGGAGACTACCACCTCCGATGACTTCTTCATTGTAACCTCATAAGAGACCCTGAGACAAAATGAAGCTATCTGAGTTCCTTCTTCACACAGGCTATGAGATAATATTTGCAACTCTAAGCCACTAAATTTTGGAGTAATTTGTCATAATGCAATAGATAACCATTGCAGGCCTTTTGGACTGCATCCGCAGGCTCCCCTGCCAAGTCTGACTTCCTATTGGGTTTAGTTGATAAATTAGTTAGCGTTCCTATTGCTGGAATACAACACCCCACACCCATAATGGAAAGGAGAAGAGATTTATTTTGACTCATGGTCTCAGGGGATTCAGTGCATGGTAGTATGGCTCCCAGGCAGAAACACCATGACAGAAGGGCCTAGCATAGCAAAACTGCTTAGTTCATGGTGGCTGGGAAGTGGTGAGGGACCAGGTATAGACCCCAAGGTCACACTTTTATAACCCATTCAGACACACCCAAGGTGTACTTTACTAAACCCATGGGCAGCTCCCAAGCCAGTCAAGTTGACACAGTCAAGTTTAACCACCACAGCTGGTAAGAGTTATGAAGGGAGTGAAGGTGTAAAGGTTACAAACAGGGCAAGGTTGGTATGTTTGCTTTCCCAGCCTCCTCCCCACTGAGTCACTATGTGTTGGCCATGAAGGTTTCACTTTTGATTTTATGATTCCCTTACTCTTAGCTACTTGCACCAGGTCCTAGTAACCACACTATTCCATTGTCTTTTCAAGTCCTGATGTTACAAGGTCACACCATCTATGCCTTGTAGTTTCCATATACCCTGCCCATACCTTTGTAATAAGCTGTTAATAAACTCTCCACAAATTACCCAGTTTGCATGTGTGTCCATTTCCTGCTGTAACCATGACTGATACAAACAATGAGAATAGGAAGGCTCAACAGAAATGGTATTTGATCTGAGAACTGAAGGAAGAATATAGTCTTGTCAAATGAAAAAGGAAGATCAGCCACATTCTTGAATCAATAGCCACAGGCAAGTGAAGTATGTGACAGCAATGTATGATATCTATAGGTGGTCACTTCTAATAGGACACCACTCATAGGGGACACAGAATTATGATATAAGGTCATGACTGTGCCATTGGATTTCAGTCCACATGCAAAAGTGATCATGAAATATCATCTTCTAAATTTTCCACAATTTAATTTTATTTCAAACAATTCCTTCCATAGATAATGAAACTTAATCAATTTGAGATTTCTGCTCTTTCCTGGTTCTGTAGGAAGGAAGGGGATAATAGAAGACTTTTAAAAACTCAATTACTATTTCAAAATAATCCCAGAGCCAGGCGTAGTAGCACACATCTGTAATCCCAGCACTTGGGAAGCTGAGGCAGTAGGATCGTTGTGAGCTCAAGGCCAGCCTGAACTGCGTAGTGAGACCTTGTCTCTAAATAAATAAATAAATAAATAAATAAATAAATAAATAAATAAATAAATAAATAAAATTTTTAAAAATAAATAAACAAAACACAAAAAATACCCAGATAAATTCAATAACACTATCTCTTCTGAGTACGCTACTTCAGTCTTTGTTACATTTCAGTGTAGCTTAGACTGGGTTCACTGTGCCCTAGTGCAGAGTCCTGCCAAGCAGATGATCAGGCCAAGCATGATGGCAGGAGCCCATTCAAAACTTAGAGGAGAGCAAATCACTCTAAGGACTTAGCCCATTCACAGTCTACATGCAAATAAGGCTGCTAATTACAAATAAGTTTTATCTACTCAATACGGCAGCTCCACAGAACTTCCCCTCAGAAGTCTTCTGTCAGAACTTTGAGAAAATTTAGCTAGAGTTGCTGATTGCCTTTAAAATATAAAACTGGTTTGAATTCATCCTGTTAACTAATTTGCATTGACCTTCCACTCAATTAGTGACCACCAGTAAGGTTTAACCACAAATATGATAGGGGTGATGGAAAAAAACCAGTAAAAGAAAAAAATGATCTGCAGGCACAAGAATATAATCTCTAGCGTCAACAAGGCATACCAAGATCTTTTGAAACCCAGATGAAAAACCCTTGAAATAATTAAATAAAAAATGAAACATTTTAAACTAAATCAGTTGTGCTGAAGAATTTACCTAATAAACATATTGATTGTAACACTGTAGACAGGAAGAAAATGGAGCAGTCCCTAATATTATAAAGACACAATTGAAAACAACATGTAATATGCTGATCCTTGCTTTAGACCCAAGATGAGACCTAGAAATGCTGGTGCTTACTATTGCTTTAGCATCTGCTTGGAATCCCTTTATTTCTTTTTCTGCTTTCACAGAACACTTGCCACTTGCTGGGGAAGTGAGCAAAATTACAAGATCATTTGAAGCCAGAACACGAGCTAATACATAATCTGTACACTAACCCTGAGTGTCCGTCACCAAGACTGAACTGGCAGTCGTACCCCAGAAGATAAGGCTATGCTCTTCTTCCCAGCCAGTCACACTAAGAAAAGCCCCATGGGTTTTGCATCTGAGGTACAAAAACAGTTCCGGTTTAAAATGTCAGTTTCTGTTATCATCACTGGTGGGCAAAGAAGTCTCCACAGCTCACTGATTGGATGAGGAAGGAGGAAGGTATCCTTCCACCATCTTCCGCCAAGCTCCAACACCCCACACATCCATGTGTTTCACAGTCCCATTCTTTCCTCTTGAAATCAGAGTACGCTGTCCATCCGATGCGAGAAGGTATGCTGTGGAATAAACATCCTCCAAATCTCTGTGGCTTCAAACAACAAAGATTTATTTTTCATTTACATGACATGTTCTTCATTGCTATCTGGGATTCTATTCACACTGGGATCCAAGATTTGAGTGGCCAACCATGTGGAATGTTACCAGCTCTATTCCAAATAGCACACTAGATTTTTAACACTCTGTTCATATTTCATCAATCAAAATATGTTACTGGAACATGCCTGGGTTTAATTCTGCCATGGGCATGGAGGAATTAAAATTGGATATTTGTGGAAAATCCTACAATCACCCATGCCTTTGAAAAGTCTTACCTATTCCTGCTTGGAGATCATTAGAAAACTGAAACAGTGAAAGAGACTAAGAGCAAATGAAGATGCAGGTATGAGAAAATGTGCCGGGGAGAGATAGATGTGTGGAGATAACTCCTAGTCACTCGTATGACCTATATTTAGATTCTGACAGTTGCACATGCACCAGCAATCTCTCTTCTCACCTTCTCCCTGCTTTGGCTCTTCAACTGGTAAAGAGTGACAGGCAGAGAGGGTGATAAGCTGACAAGATAACACCAAGCTTGTGTGAGTGTATGTGTGTGTGTGTGTGTGTGTGAATGTGTACACCATATGAAAGCTCTGTCATGAGAGGAAAGTTGTTTATTAATCCTTGAAAAAAATGACTGCTGCCAATAGCCCTCACAATGGTCTTTGTAGTTGTCTACACCTCATTCGCACCAAGAGCTCCTTGGCTGAGGAAGAGGGGCAAGTTAGACATGCTGTAGGGCATGCTCAATATGCTGTAATGTGTGAGTCAAAGAGAACCCCAGGCGTGAGAATACATGCTCGGGTCAGATCTGGGAAACAGAATGGACACTCTAGACATAGATGCTCCTGCCAAGGAGGGTCTTATATTATATTAGATATGATTTTAAAATGTTTCTTTTAAATCTATGGGCAAAGGATGAGCTATTCTATAAAAGGTGTTGGGGAATAGAGAAGTCATTTGGGGGGAAATCCATCTAAATACTTACGTTAGCACTTCACTCACTGATATAATTTCTAGCTGGATTAGGAAGAGAAGAACTGCAATTAAACTATGTTTTAAAAACTTGGAAGAGAACATAAGTAAATATTTACACAATATCTGGGTGGGAAGGACTTTTTAAATAAAAGTTACAAAAATAGAATCACAAGGAAAAGATTAAGAAATTTAACTCCATAAAAAGTTTAACATTTGTCAAAAAATCAAAATTAAAAGCTAAGTATAAAATTGGGGTGGAAGTGCACCTAATATGATAAATGAAAGGTTAATATTTCAATATATTAAAAGCTCGTATAATTTAATAACCAACTATATAGTTAAAAATAAAAATTAATTTCAATTAATGAAAAGAGCAATGGAAGTTTAAAATAAAACACAGGTACTAATTTTACCTATCCAACTTAAAAATATTTTTAGCTTATAATTCCCAGTACTGGTGAGGACTCAATGAAAGTCACACTGTCAACGAATGAAAAGGAAATACTGTGTATTAAAATATCAGAAATAATTACCTTTGGGTGATTTTGTATCCATGTCTATTTTTTAGTGCTCTTAGTTTTCTATTATTTAATTGCATTATTTTTTAAATCAGTAAGGGACTTCCTGCCAACATGAAGTAGTAGGTGCATTTACATTCCTATCTCAAACAGCCAAAAAAATGAATGGTATGTGCCTATAATCCCAGCACTCTGGAGGCAGAGGCAGGAGGATCACTATAAGTTTGAGGCCATCCTGGGCTACATAGTGAGTTCAAGACCAGCCTGGAATACATAGCAAGAGCCTCTCTCAAAAAAAAAAAAAAAAAAAGGGCTGAGGATACAACACAGTGAAAAGGCCTTGGGTTCAATAGCCTCTCTCAAAAAAAAAAAAAAAAAAAAAATCAGTACACTAGTATCAGGTAACAGAGAAAACCATGGATTGAAGAGACAGTAAACAAGCAAGGTAAACCCCAAGATTTCCCAACTTATTACCTTTAGAGTTTTCACTTTACAGAATAGGGAAAGAGAACTAGAAAAGAGCCCAGAAGACTCTTTAAATCTAAAAGATTAAATCAGAAAGCTAGAGAGACCAAGCAGGCAAATTGGCAGAATGGACCAAAAGAGAGGCAAAAGCTGACAACTCTAGAAATCTTCGCAACCCCCTCAAAGTATTCAGCAGGGTCTTGGGTCTTGATCAGTACACGCACGTGAAGAAGCCCCCTAATGCTGAGGAAAGACACACCCTACCGGATTTAAGGGAGCATATACCCATCACAGGAGTACTAATGATCCTGCTTGCTTTTACCAACCAGACTGTAACACCTCACAGGGTACTGGATAGAGCATGCAAACAGTCTTGCCTCAGTTGTGCTACAAAATAAATCTTAAATTGTTGGTTCTCAACTAGGGGTCATTTTACTCCCAGATGACATTTAGCAATGTCTGGAGACCTTTTTATTGTCACCCCCTAAGGAGGCTTCTAGTGGCATCTACTAGATAGAGGCCAGGAATGCAGCCAGAAATCCTGTAAAGAAGGATTATCCGCTACAAATTAGCAATAGTGCAGAAATTGAGAAATCCTGCTATGGTCTAAATGCCTCATTGACCAACAGTTCAAACTGTTTCCAAATAACCTGCTCAAAAAAAAAGTTCAAGAACATTTATGGAATAAAAAAAAAAGATAACACTCACAATGTATGGAATCCAGGAAAGTTAAAAGGCATGCAAAGAAATAGAGAAATATAACTTTCATTAGGAGAGAAATCAATCTATTCCAAATGAAACTGAATTGACATATATAGTATACTTAGCGAACAGTGGCATTAAACCATTATTATAACTGTATTCCATATGTTCAAAGAGGTAATTTGAGAGATAAATGACACAAAAAAGACTGAATTTCTACAGGGGAAAACTACAATGTCTTAGATGAAAATTATTCTGAAGGGATTAAAGCCAACCAGGATTTGTGGGGAAAAATTTTTTTTTTATCTTGAAGAAGTAACAATAGAAACTGTCATAAATGAAACAGAGAAAGTACCAAACTTTTAAAAATAAGCAAAGTATCAATAAGCTGTAAAACAATTTCAGGTAACCTGACATGTATTTAATTGGCATCTCCAAAAAAGTGAAAGACAGGGGGAAAACATTAGAAGAATATTTCACAAATTTCCAAATTTGATTCAAAAAAGTATAAATCCACCAATCAAAGAAGTTTAGTCCAAGAGTCCCGAGCCAAGTAAAGTAAATGACAACTACACCAAAGCTCATCATAATGAAGTTATTAGAAAGAAATTGCAAGTGACAAACAGGAAAATGTAAAAGCAGCCAGAGCCAAAAAAAAATAAAAGGTTAAATACAAAGGAACAAGGTGCTGATGACAAAAGACCTCTCAGCAGAAACAATGAATACAAAAAGAAAATGGAACAACCTTTTTAATGTTCCTCACCATTCCCTCCACACAAGAAACCTGACAGCCTAGAATTCTATGCCTAGCAACATATCTTTCAAACATAAAGATTACAAATAAAGTCTTTCAAATATAGGAAGTTTGAATGATGTTCTCACCAGAAGATCCACACAAGAAATGTCAAATGAAGTCCTCAAGGCAGAAGAAGGTAATACCAGATAGAAATATGATCTATACAATGAAATGACAAGTACTAAAAATGTAACTACATAGTGCTCTGAAACCTGCTTCCAATGTCGGGAACTTTCAGGCTCCCAGATGTTCCCAATGAGCTGCAAAGTCTTGATTAGGACCATTTGCCAGAGGTACAGAAGGAACGCATGCATCGGAATCATTTAAAGTCAATTCTTGATCATTCCAGTACACTGGAAAGAGAGGGAGCATAAGTGCAACAGAATGGGTGATGGTAGCAATTATTGAGAAACATGGGGTCTTTTCCACAGCACATGAAGTTTCATGCAATGTATTATCCTTATCCTTGTTCAAGAGATTTTGTTTGTAAAAATCAGAATGAAAGTATTCTTTTTAATATCAAGGCTGGGATAAGCTAAATATTTTATGAACCCTCCATGGCCAGCCAATCAAAACACTCATCTAGGCTGGATGAATTTCATGTAAATTCACAGTGTAGGTCTTCACTGATTAAGCAAAGAGTTCATTCATTGGACCAATGTACACTGAGCACCTATTATGTACCAGGCATTGTGCCAGCATTATACATACAATATTAGGTTAAGAAAGATGTAATCCTTAGGAGCTGGGGATTTAGCTCAGCGGCAAAGCGCCTGCCTGGCAAGCGCAAGGTCGTGAGTTTGATTGCCGGTACTGGAAAAAAAACAACAACAAAAAAAAGAAAGATGTAATCCCTGACCTTATGGAGCTTATTGACTTGTGATTCTATTAATTTCATATCCTTTACCAATTTACTACATTTGAGAAAAGCAAACCAGATGAACAAAATGCATGACATCCTTAAATAACTCCAATAAATCTTCCCCATCCTGAAAATTTCTTACTCCTCCAAATTATTCATGTATGAATATCCTTTGTCCCTCAGTAGTTAGGCTTTTTCCCTTGAACAAATATTCACACACCCAAAACTGAAATTAAAATGGGAATTCAGTGTAGGAAGGAAGGAATATATAAAACCAAGTCACTCATTTTCACACTCATGTGTAAGAATTTCATACAGCTGTCATCAGATTTTAATGCTGTGATCAGACTCTAATGAGAGGACATCTGGGCTGAGAGATCGCAAAAACTGGATGCTGAAGGTAGATGGGCACGGCCACAGACGAGGAGTCTTTGACTACAGACAGCACAGTTGTGTGCCATGGCTCCATACATGCTACACGCAGGCCAGTAATGAACTGAAATGTGCCCACAGCAGCCTCAGTGGGTGATCACTCAGGTGGCAGCTGCCCTTTTCTACTTCTGCTGCTCTATTTCCATGGTAACTTCTGAGTCATGATTGTGTGCTACGTGAGTCATAAACATCCAGTGCATGGCCAGCACTATTGTATTATATATTTAACTCGCCATTTTCATTTGTTTAGCCTGGGCTCTGTATTCCAATGTCTTTATCAAAGGCAGCTTGGCAAAGTGAAAAGAGCAATCAATTAATTTAAATTTGCCCCCTGCTATGGTTGGATTATTATTTGTTCCCTCCGAACTCACGTTGAAACTTTTTATTTATTTTTATTTATTTATTTATTTATTTTAGTACCAGGAATTGAACTCAGGACCTTGCACTTGCCAGGCAGGCACTGTGATGCTGAACTATATCCCCAGCCCTCATGTTGAAACTTGAACCCTGGTTTAACAGTATTAAGAGGTGGTGGGACTTTTAAGAGATGTTGGGGTCATAAGGGCTCCACCATCATGAAGGGATTAATGCTACTCTCATGGCACTGGGCTAATTCTCACAGAATTGTGTGAGTGCTTGCTCTCATGGGACTGGACTTGTTACTAAAAGAGTGGCTTGTTATAGAGGAAGGCCACCCCTCTTGTTTGGTCTTTTCCCCACATACCTTTTGCCTTTTGTTTTTCCATCAGTGTTATGACACAGCATAAGGTGGTTGCCAGATGCAGCTGCCTGACCTTAGATGACCATCCTCCAGGACTATGTTGAATAACCCCCTAATCTTCATAAATCACTGAGTCTCAGGTATTTTGTTATAGCAACAGAAAAGAGACTAAGATAGTTCCTGTCCTCCTTTTAGGAACATGATCTTGGGTAAGCCTCCACTGCTATCCATAAAATAGAAACGATGGTGCCTTTTTGCCAGGTTGCTGTGGGAATCCACTGACACAATAAAAGTCATGTTTCACAAATCACAAAAATCTCATATATAAGTTCCAAAGACACATTCTACACTTTTTATACATAATAAAAAATAATAATATTTAGGGCATAATGCCAGGTACTCTGCTAAATGCTTTATGTAACAACCCTGTAAAGTCAGTAGTATTATTGTCCTCATTTTCAGATGAGAAAACTAAAAGAGAGAGAAGCAACAGAGAAGCAAGTGGTAAATTTACTCAACTGTTCCTTTTCTTTGTCTTCTCTCATGCCTAGCAGAATATATACATGCTTATTACAAGCATTGGTTAAGCCTATTTACCACACTCATGTAGGGAAACAATAAAGTCTTTATGGCCTCCACTATTGTCATCGGCCTCTACTACAAGCTACGTCTAAACACCAACAGTTAGCAGAGTCCATCAGAGCTTCTGCAATAGTCTGCTCTGTGTAACAGGATGTGACCATACTTACAGCCAGGTGCCATTAGCTTTCCCTTTATACTCTTCGTAAGGTTAGGCAGGTGTCTGGGAAGCTAGAGCTCTTCCCGTGAAAAGACCCTCCACCTTTCTTGGTCCATGCCCTCACTCCAGTGAGGAACACAGGAATGGGGGGGTGACACTGACCTAAAGCCAAAGATCCCCTAAGCAGAGAATGAGGAACTGAGGTCGTTCCACATGAATTAGGGGGTTGGAAATGAAAGTCGTGCAAAGCAGAGGTTTATTTAGAAGATGATGAAAAGTGGAGACAAAGCTACCAGACAGCAGCTACATGGCAGGGAGAGCTCCAGTAAGCCTCTCAACCTGGTGTCTTTGCTCAAACTTACAAGGGTAAGCTGGTCTGTGGTGAGGTAAGGGTTATGGGGTCTTCACTGATTGGTGTACTCCAGGCCATTCAGGGGCAGCCTTTGTTGCTGGGATGAGCTGTTGCCTAGGGTGAGCTGTTGCTAAGGTGAGCTGTTGCTAGGGTGGGGTAAGGGTTATGGGGTCTAGGAGCTTCTAGTAAACATATGCAAGCCAGTCCCTAAAAATAACTGTTCACACCTGAAAAGGTTTGGCAAAGGACAATTCCCAGGTGGTCATTTCTATAACCACTTGCCACGTCAGCCAGGCCACATTAGCCACATCATACCCTACATCCCCGTCCATCTCCCCTCTAACTCTCTCTGCATCTTTGTCACTAGCTGTAACTAAAGCTCCATTCTGGAGAATAGTGCTTAAAACACTCATCTGATTTTCTATCTACTTCAGCGTCTTACCTTGGAAATGCGGGGCTGAGCAGGCTGGATCTGGGTTTGAACCAACCTCCTGCCCATCTCCCTGTGCTGACCACTTCCTCAGGCCCTTAGGAGGCTCTATTCTCCAAAACCAGAACAGATACTTTGGTCACCAGAAGCATAGTTCTTTATAGGTTTGTCTGCACTCTGGAATACAAATTTCTGGTTTTCAGATCTATCTGTTTATCCCTATCCTAAAAAGTAATTTATCTTATTTAGCTGCAGGTCCAAATATGAAATGTGCTTCTTTGCAGCCTTGAGTGTAAAGTGAGCACAAGCCCAATTTGTCTCTTTGGCCTCATGTGCTTCCTCACACAGGTTGAGAGCAATTGTATTGGATCCCCCTAAAATACTCTCCCCAAAATCAAGGTTTCAGAGTTGACTTTTACCAGTGAGGAATAGACAGAGTGTGTGGCTTGTTGGTGACTGAGGTTGGTAAGACTTCTGCCCACGTGAGTTCCCATCACACTGTGTTTTATCACACTCTAAAGGTTTCATTTGGTCCTAAGTCAGTCATGAAGAGGCCCATGTGGAGCTAGACATGATGGTGTACACCTCTGGATGGCTGAGACAGGAGGATTCTACATTTGAGCCCATCCTGGGCAACTTAGCAAGACCCTGTCTCAAAACAGGTGGAAAAAGTGATCTGGGGATGCAGCTCAGTGCAAAGACCCTGGATTCAATTCCTGGTGCCCAACTCCCCCCAAAAGATCTCCATATCTCCAGTAAGGAGACACTCACTAAGGAGACACTCACTCCACTCCACTCACTCTCACTCCCACCCCTAAACATTGCAGATCACCCTAAGGGACAAATAATTTCTGAAGGTTCTGGGTTCTCTTCTGACTTTTTCATCATGTCTACCTAATGAAAATTTAAATAGTGCACAACGTCAAGAGTTTGAGATCGCTAGCTGCTAATCATATCATCCCAAGCAAGGAGGATCTCAAAAAGCGAGGACAATCTCAAAAAGCAAGGACACAGAATCGCTCCACTTGTATCAAGCTGGCAATGTTTCTCACTCATCCTGGGCTATGGAGGTTTGCTCCTCTCTTGCCTTCCTGTTTCCCATCTTGAAAATATCACTGCAGATGAAATTAAAGATGTCACTATCCTTGTTCTTCAATTCCTGGGAGTACCACTGGCCAGTGTTCTGCTAGACAGCTGGACCGTGAGCACTGTCTGGTATAATCCACTCTGGATTCTTGAGAGAAAGCACTTGCTTGCACAGAGTCCTTTGACACCAGTCTCTGAAGCACACAAGCTCCACAGCCAAGCCCACACTGCACCAGTTCGCACACTCCTGCCAGAAGTTTTCAGTCATGCCTAAAACCCTCACGCAGCTCCAGTGCTCTCCAAGTCTCTGCAGAGGTGGGAGCAAACGGAAAATAAAAACACTGCAAGCAGGGAGCCAAGTGAAGAAGTGTGTGGCTGAGGATGCTGATAAATCGCTCTGGCTCTGACACTGCTGGCTATCGCCTCATCTACTTCTGCAGCCCACTCCCCCTGGTGCATTTGATTAACTCTGTGGAGAAGACCAATTGCCCTCATCCTGCCTGTTGTAAAGGGACAGTAGCATCATCATGAAGGCTGGCATATTTTCCTTAGGAAGAGCAGATGAATTTAGCCCAGTAAATCTCTTGCACTTATTAAATCAAGTCCTAAGAAAGCCAAAGCCTGGCACTGGGTGAGGAGGGAGGGCTGAGGAGGAGAGGAATGGGGCAGGGACGTTATCTGCTTCCCCAGACTCGTACCTTCTGGCTTCGTAGCCACCTCCTCTGCTCCGCTCCACAGGTTTCTGTTTTAAATTAGCACTAAATGAAACAGAATTGAAATATGATGAAGTAGCCTTTGGGTGACTCTGCTTTGCATTTGAACCCTTGAAAAACACTGCATTTCCAAGTTCTGAACTCTTTTTGGTTCAAAGCATAATTTGAATTGGAGGATAGAGTGATTTTTATAGCTCCCTTTGAGGAAAGAAGAAAGGATGGCTAAATTTAGCAAGAGTATAAAAGGTTAAAGAGGATAACCTGCCACAACTGGGTGTTGGCCGTGTCCTCCAACTCCATACAAGGGATGGGGAGTGTGGAAATGAGTTTCTTAGAAGCTGAAGAAGGTTAACAATACAGGTGAAGCAAGGCCTCCAGGTTGGGTATTTCCAGTACCTTCCAAGTCTGTGATATGTGATTCAGACGACAGGTAGAGCCAGGGTCTTTAGAGCTTGAAGAAATATCTTGCCCAGTTAATTCTTCCACCTCACCAACCAGTTTAATTGAAGTTCAGAAATGGTGAGTAACTTGTCTAAGCCTGTACTGGACAGCAGCAGACTGGCTACTACACAGCCAGGCCTGGCTGTCTCTACATTATCTCACACTGACCAGTACAATGTTTGAGGCTCCAGGATGAAAACCAAAGCCCCTAAGGCAAGACCAGGAGAACCCCAAGAATTAGGGACTTGCACTGTGTGAAAAAGACAATCTTGGCTCAGCCCAACATAAACTGCTCTGAGAGCTTCAGATTTGGCGACGTTCCTTGAGAGGACAACCTTTTCAAGGATGCAAACGTCTTCATATAGGCTGATAGGGAAGGAGCCTCCTCATGCACACAGACACATTCTAGGTTACAAACTTAAACCCCTTACTCCATTCTGAGGCTGCATTTTAGCAGAATCATTGCAGTAAGACTCTTCCAATATTAACAGCACAGTGAAGAGAAATAGCCCTCTGCTGTAATTGCTTAATAACTACAGTTATCCAGGAATTAAATCCTGTGTTTATGAGCTGATAAAGAATAGTCTTGGGCTGGGCTCTCAGAAAACAGTCTCTTTGGCACTATCCATAGGCAGAAAGCAAGACCTGAGCCAAGGGTATAGCTCAGCAGCACAGACCCTGCCTGGCAAGCACAAGGTCCTGAGTGTGATTCCTGGTACCAAAAAAAAAGGGGGGGGGAGGGAAGGAAGGAAGGAAGGAAGGAAGGAAGGAAGGAAGGAAGGAAGGAAGAAAGGAAGGAAAGAAGGAAGGAAAGAAGGGAGGGAGGGAGGGAGGGAGGGAAAGAAGGAAGACTTCTCTAAAGGATCCATAAAACAGAAATGTTCAAAGCCACTAACAACAGGGAGGGACCAGTGACTTGCTACAAATGAAGCATCAGATTTCAAGTTTATCTGAAAAATGAAACCTATTAAAAGAAAAATAGGTAACTGTCATGAAAGATAAACAAGAATGAAGAAACACAATTGGTAAAAAAAACCTCAACCTTGCATACTAATGTTTTAATAAGTCATATAGAAAAATCATTTTAAATAATAACTTTCAAGTCTTTCCAGGGTACTCATTTAGTTCTTGTACAGTTTGCATTTTTAGAGAGTAATTTGAAATATATGGGCCCTTAAAATGTTCAGACTCTAATTTAGTGATTTAATCATCTATAGGAATTCCTCATAATAATATAATAGTGTACACACTATTAATACATAAGAATGTGCTTGGTCATGGTATTTATAACAGTCCAATAATGGGCAATTGCCCAACAAGAGACAATTGGCTAAATGTTTAATAATGGGAAGTTGTCTAAGTAAATTATGAGCCATTGAACCATGAATATTACACAAATATTTTTCAAAAATGTTAGCAATAGCCAGCTTTGATTGTGCCTTTATGCTGAAATAGGATGGAAACGGTATAACAGAGAGACCAACTATGTTACAAATAAATGAAACATACATCTGGGAGGGTAAGAGAATAAGGTGCTTACTTAAATAACTTTGGAAATAAAGTTTACAATACAAAAGGCAAAATAAATTATTCATCAGTACTGTACTCTAGTTGATTTTCATAACAGTACATGTTAACACTTCTGTAGCCACTGTACATGTACCCGGTATTTAAAGAATAAAGTGAAAAGAGAAGGAAAAGAAGGAAAAGTTTTGTATGTATGTATATACAGGATAGTTAACATAGTTGTTCTACTGTCTTCTGTTTCTTTGCTGAAAGAAACTGTTAATGAGTCCTTGATTATCAATATTGCATGTCTCTATCTGTTTTCATGAGAAACCACTTTGAAGATATATGTAATACAACAAGCATTGTTAATTTCCTACCACTTTGTTTGTAACTCTGTATTGTCTGTACTGTTCTTTTGCTGTTTTGTAAAATGTTGTCTGCCTGTTAATGTTTTCCTCCTTTTATTTTTAAAATTAAAAAAAGAATAAAATGAATGGATAAAGGCTGATGGAAGTCAGGTTTTTCATTGGAACAGGAGACTGCAAACCAGCAAAGAGCAAAGCCAAGATGATCCACATGGTAGTGGACTAAGATCAGTATCAACTCATGCTCATCCTACCTAGACAAGGGGGTTACACACAGAAATATTTATAGATGTTGCTATGGTTTGGATAAGGATTGTGCATCACCTAAAGGTTTATGCACTGAAATCTCAGTTCCCAGTGTATTAAGAGAGGGGCTTAGTGGAAGGTGATTAGGTCATGTCAAACCACTCTGAGGAGGGACAAATGTAGTTCTCATAGGACTGGATTAGTGCTCACAAGAGCAGTTTTTATAAAGTGAGGCCATTCTTCACACTTGGCCCCTTCTGCCTGCAACCTCTTCCTCTTTTGCATTGCCATGTTGCGATGCAGCCAGAGCCCCTCACCAGGCATCAGCAAGATGCTATTTAGACTTTCTAGGCACCAGAATTACAAGCCAAATAAACCTCTTTTCTTTATATATCACCCAGCATCTGGTATTTTGTTATAACAACATAAAATAAAGACAGATGTATACATGGAGTGATTAGAATACACAAACATGATTCTTTGTCAGTGAGCACTTCCTAGCACCAGTTCTTTGTTTCTCATACCATCTCCAATAAAAGGAACACATGGCTCCTTTGGGAAATGGCTAACCTTAGAACTGGGGTAGGAAGTATGCAAGATGAGCCCGGGGGTATCATATAGTGACAGAGGTAATAAAGTGCTAAAAAAATTTAAAGACTCAAAGAAGTGAAAACTTGAAAACAAAAACCTCAGATAGTGTTAATATGTCAAAGAGCATCATAATTTACTCTTCAACCGTAACCCAATATATAAAAGAAATGTCAAGTCCAAACTGATAAAAATAAATGATTGAATAAATATAAGGTAGGACAAGACTCATATCTCCCATGCAGAAGAATTCCAAAGAACTTCCATAAATACTTAGGTCTCTAGAAAGTGGAGCATAACTACCACTCATATAGCGCATATGAAACCAAGTGACTTGCTTCCAAAGAGTACAGTGTAAAAAGAGAAGAAAAAAGAGTGACTTTACCATGGGAAACCTTGTAAACATGCCCTTAGCCAGGTGATTAAGGTCAGTATCAGCAGCCATAAGAGATGCTAATAATAGACATCCTTGGTAGGATGTGCTAACAGTGTCACTTTGCTTCTGTTGTCGTCTTCCCAGACACTCATAACCCCAGTCCACTCATGAGAAAAACATAAGATGGATCCCAGTGGAGGTGCATTCCACAAAATACCTGAGCAGTATTTTAATCCTCAAAGCTGCCAAGGTCATTGCAACCAAGGAAAGTCTAAGAAACTGTTAGAGCCAATAGTCACTAAGGACATGTAACTTCTGAGTATAATGTAGTAGCCTAGATGTAATTCTGGAACAGAAAATAGAGCTGGAGAAAGAAGATGAAAAACATGGGTGAAGTGCGGACTTTAGTTAGTAATGATGTTTCCATACTGGCTCGTTAATTGTACCAAAGTTAGGATGTCAATAATAAGGCAAACTGAATGTAGGGGATATGAGGCCTCTCTGTATCACCATCTCAACAATTCTGTAAATCTACAACTGTTGCAAAAAAATTAAAACCTGCCTCATCAACAACGACAAAATGCAATCATCGGTGGTAAGTACTGCCCGCAAAGGATAGCTAATAATCATTTCATCTGCTATTATTTTCATTTTGGTAGGAAAAATTATTTACAAGAGCCACATCCAGATTGGAACAAGCAAGTCTCATAAAGCCAGCAACAAACTTTGGCCTAGTGATTCTATGCTGCTAGGATCCTTAAAGGGTGAGAAAGTTCAATCAACCCATGCCCTTGTTTACACCTACATCACAATCATCTCCTAAAACTTGAAAACGGAATCTCCTGTTCAGGGGGCCATTTCTCTGATCCTTACTCCACACCTCTAGAATGTGACTTGGTGACACTCCTGAACCTCCACGTGTTCCCTCATTATTTCAGCCCAGCCAGGAGGAAATTAGTACTGAGACCACATTAAATCTTAATTGAGTATCTTTTATTAAACAGAAAATGGGAATTTCCAGGTACTTATCTGCACCCTACTAAAGGAACTATTAAAAAGGCACTGTGAATTTTACCCTGAAGTTTTTCATCACAGGGTCTGAGCATGAAAGAACTGTATATTTTGATAAGAATATTGAAGACAACAATAATTATACCAAACATTTCTTGAGTATTTGTTATACGATAGATGCTAATTTTTTTTATTTTTTTATTTTTTAAGAATAAGCTAGACTCTGAAAAGAAGCACCTAAAATAACTATTTTCCTCTTGCCCCTGGCTTTTAGGTGTGTGAGCTCATCGTACACCTATACAGCATAAAGCAAATGTTTTGCAAGCTGCTGTCAGATATTAATGCACACCTTCACTCAGATGCACTGAAATGTCCACTCAGGTGCACCCAAGCTTCTGTCTTTCAACCAACTGGAAGTTTCACCTCCTACTGAATCTCAAGCCCGACTCAATCTGAAGAGACCTGCAATGGGCAGGAGGTGAAGGCAAGAGATTCCTTGCTATTTCTCCACAGCTGTCTCCTTCTTCACCCACCACCTGCCTCTATGGGTGGCCGGAAGAGAGAACAAGGAAGGAGCAGACAAGACCTTACCTGGCTCAGAACAGTGTCATCCATGTTGCTGTCAAGGTGCCCACGTGCTCACTCGAGCTTCTGAAGCATTTAAGCAACTCTGGGGACTTCTTGTCAACCATATTGTGGCATTGAGCCACTGATCAGCCCCAAGAAATCCTCAGCTCCCACTTAGAGCAGAACATCCCACAAGATTGTCCTTCAGTAGGATTACCTAGTCCCATGGGGTAGATCTCTTGAGGTAGATACCTTCCAGTGGGTCAAACCCAACTACCTCATGTGAAGTCCATGCTAGAGGAACGCTCTGAGAAACCCACCCCCATTTCCCACCCTAGGGGGCTTGCCCGGCTCCATGGTAGCCCTCTCTCTAGATTCCGCCATCCCCAATCCACCCTGCTCTATGCTTAATCTGAGAGGGCCAGAAAGAGCAGAAAAGGGGAAAAAAGGATAAAGCAGAGAGAAGAGAGAAGGGAGCATCTTAGATCTACAGCCAAGGTTAGCCACATTTTACTATAACACAATCCTATAAACTGGGTGGTTTATATATAGTGTAGATGTATTTACCATAGATCTAGAGACTCGGAAGTCCAAGATCAAGGGGCCAGCAGATTCAGTGTCTGCTGAGGGTTCTCTCTGATGCATAGAGGGCACCTTCCCCCAGCATCTTCATATGGTAGAAGAGGTGAGGGGTCTCTCTCAGGCCTCTTTCAAATGGATATGAATTCCATTCAAACTACGGCAAGAAAGAAATGAACCAAATATGCCCTCACTTCTATTTCCCCATTAACACGTTTCCAAGCATGTATCAAAACTAGCTGAGGTAGTGAAGCAAGAACTTTTACCCTGGATGAATAAAGCTTGTGTTTTGACATTTAGACAGAGAAGGCTCAACATTTTCATAGGTAAAATAAAGCTGAAATTTTACTCTGTAAAAATAAAATCTGAAAGTAACCAGGAAAACAATGAGATCAACTCAAATTCTGGCCAAAATATAGGGGAGAGAGAGTCAGTATAGTGCTGGTAGAAGACAGTTGCAGGAGAAAAACATAAAGCTTTTATCATTTACTCCCACTAGAAAGAATGTTTCATAAACTACATATACTAATTTATCCTTATAATAGTTACATGAGGTAATATGATAGGATACATTTGCTGAAAAAATAAACTATTCTTAAATAATGTATTTTGAGCTTCCATCAGAGCAAACCAATATTTATCTGTTGTCTTGTGTATGGCTCTTTTTGGCACACACATCCCTTAAAGTAACTGTTGAGATAAAATTCAAAATGGCATAATTCAAGTAGGGGAGATATTTGGGAAGAGAAGTTTTCTAGCACCTAATAAGGTACTTTAAAAGCCATCAGTTGATCTCAAGGTGGAGATGAGTGGAAGGAATTATTTGATGACTAAACATTCATCACCTACAACCTACATCCTTCTGGCAGAAAATAGCTTTAGATCTCACTTGGTAAATAAATTCAGCAAGCCCCAGGTAGACTCACCTACTTTCACCCCTGACTCTCTGTAAAGCAATCACTAACCAACTGTGCCCATATGTTTCTATTTATTTCTCATTTTCTTTTCCTGTTGTCTGAAATCCCAAGGTTACCCTTGGGTTGTTTTTTTTTTTTTAAATCATGTTCTAGCTGTTACCTAATAATTAGCTTCCTTTTATGGCCTACATGAAGTAGGACATGAGATAAGTTAATAGAACTATTTGTTGTTGATCTTTTTCTCTAGTGCATTGTAGCATTTTTTAGAAAGTAAAGAACAGAGAGGTTTCTATTTCAATCTCTGCTTTTCTGGAAACTCTTGCCAAAGCCATCTAGGGTTTCAAAATTCTTTATTTGGATAGGAGATCCATTTCAACTGACAACAATATTTAGTTTTTTTCTTCCATTGAATCCAGACAATGCTGGAACTTTCATATTTTTGATTCTTATTGGTTCAACTGCTAATGAATTGTAGTTGTAGCAAGATTTTAAAAACAGAATAAGCAAGCTAGTGATGAGTACTAAGCTAGGTGCTTTGAGATTTATAGAACTTTGGCACAAGGTCTGTGTTGCTATGTTCTTACAGAGAGTGAAATTGGCCACTCAGTTCTAGCGTTCTGCTGCTACATAACAAATTATCTGAAAATTTACCCACTTAAGACAGGAATTTATTAGGTGACAGTTTCTGTGGGTCAGGAATTCAGGGGTGTCTTCCTTGCATGGTTTCCACTCAAGGTCTCTTGCAGTCAGGACAGCAGCTGGGTCTCAAGACATCACAGGCCCAGACTGACAGTCACCATGAATAAAGACCTCAGTTCCTTGTTGTTGCCAGGAGACCTTAGTGTCTCACCACGCCAACCCTCTATGGGACCCTGGGACATCTTCACAATATGGCAAGTGACCTCCCCTCAAAGTGAGCAGTCCAAAAACAAGACCAAGGGAAGAGCCACCATGATTTATTTTACCCATTCTTTGAATCTATGACCATCATGTAACCCTATTCCCTCATTAGAAAGAAGTCACCATGTCCAGCTGGCATCAAGAGGAAAGGTGCTAAGCTTTACTGTTGAGGAACAAAATCAAAACATTTATGGGAGCAGTTTAAAACCACCACATTAAGGTGTGGAGATGGAGCTTGTTGCTTTATGTTTTTTGTTTTACATTTACACTCACATTAAGCAGGAGTAGCCTCAGTAAAGCTGTGGATGTCAATTGCAGAGAATTCTTTCAATCAAATATAACATGATGCAATTTATTTTCAGCAAAACTATTTTTCTCCTTTAAAGAGTAAGAAACAGAAAATCCTAAAAATTTGCATTGTACAGTTCCAGGTGAGAATGAGAACATTTTTAAGACAAAAATCCCTTCACTAGTTTTCTCTTTTTCCTGTGCAAAAAGCAATACTTCAATAAAGCAGCATCAACTAAAGAAATTACTAATGTGTAGGGAGGGTTAGAGTCCTACATTCAAAATGACTCAGGCCCAATCTTATTTTCTCCATACTAACAATAGTCTAATCAAGGGAGTAATTCTTGATGAAAATCTAATGCCCGTACTTTCATAAAAAGTTACCTCAGACCTCTCACTTAATCAACTAGCATTCATGATATAAATGAACATTCATGGTTTAAAACTTTTGAGGTCTGTATAGGTTGATTAAACAAGTGAGGCCAGGACCCGTTCACATTAAATTGGCTTCAGTTTTACTGCAGTTTTGTGGAAGATCTTCCACACAGTATTTACTTTATCTTCCTTTTATATAATATGTTTTAAAAGTTGCACGGGACTGCGAATGCAGCTCAGTGGTTGAGAACTTGCTTACTATGCATGAGGTCCTATGTTCATAACTCCAGCACTATAAAAAAAAAAAAAATACAACAGTAAAAGTCACAAGATGAGTAAACATTCCTTTTATAATTAAAGATGTCAAAAAAAACCCCTAACTTACACAACTTTGATATTATTTGGCAGACTTGTTTTGAAAATTCATCCACAATGGTAATTCTGTTACCTTCTTATTTCCAAGTAATACTGAAATATTGGTCATTTACTGCCCTTGAAAATGTCTTTGTTATCAAAACTAGCATTAAAAGGCAACACAGTGTCAGAAAAAACCCACTTGTCTGTATAATTCATAAGCTGAGCTTCCAGTGAAACAGTGGTTCGTCTTCCTTATTTTCTTAGGAAACATCTGAAAATCAGAAGGAAGATGAGAAATTTTGTAAAATATAAACTCCATTTGTGGTGAAACCAGGCAAGAGAAATCCCCACACCACCAAAGGGATGAAAAGGCTGCCAAAAGCAGAGATGAAACAAGGATACGAGTGGTTGGAAGTAGAGAAAAAATGCTGTGGCCTTGGAAGAACCAGCAAAGTGTATTTCTTGATGGTGAGAAACATTCTGGTGAGCAAAATTAAAGTTGTTTATCTGCAGCGGTGGGGGCAGAGTGCACACACTTGCATCAAGAGCTTCCCAGAAATTAGGAAGTGGAGACTGTGAGGCCACAGGAGAAATCACACAAACAAGCATATTTACAGCTCGTCTCTGTAGCAACGGGGGAAAACAGAGATTGCACTCTGTGAAAATTCCACGGAGCTATCTCCATGGGCTGGGAAGAAGTAGAGCTCAATGGCCTGACACTAAGAGCCCCAGATCATCAGGAAAATTCCTAGCCCTCAGCCCTCTTCATCATAAATCTTCTGAACACTGCAGGCCTGAGAAAAAGCCACCACCATCAAATATAAATAATCAAAATGAACCGCTGCAGAAACTACTCAAAATATACAACATGGTGAAAATGAGGAGAGAGTAAAAGGAAAAGAAAAGTGGCAGACGATGGATACTTGCTGCCCTATCACAATAAAATCAGCAAGCAAACATCGTGCAGTCAATTTAACATTTTTAATGGAGCCATTGCGCCTTTGTAGCAACTGCATATGAAAACCTAGTGAAGAGGTGGTGAAAATGCAGGAGAAAACAAAGCACTGATGGCAAACCTCAGAAAAGAAGAAGTGGAAGAAAAAGCAGCAGCATCCCAAGTGAAGGAAGCGGACAGCTGGATAGACGCCGTACAGGACGCTGAAAGTAGAAATGGGGAAAAACAAAAACCAAAAGCTTTTTAAATATTAAGAAGAAAATTATAGGCATCTGAAAGAGTTTAAGAGGCTAAAAAGACCAAGTAGATAAAAGCAAATTGTTTCCAAAAGTAAAAGATATGCATATCCCAACAAAAACTGACCTAATGTGTTCAACTCCTTTCTAAAGGTACTGAATTTCAAAAATAAATAATACTCAGAAGACCAGGTAAATAATCAAATTATGCAAAGAAGGAAAATATTCCAACTAATTTTGGACTATTCCATCGTGGCATTCAAGTCTCAGAGATGCTAAAAGAACTTTGAAATCATCAAAGAAAAAAAAAAGAATATGAACCAAGAATTTTACAGAGAGATAGCAAAACATACAGACAGCATCACAAAGCTGTGATATGTAATGAACTCGGGAAATATCATTACCATAATAAATCTTCTTGGGAGTGTATTTGAGAAATAAACCACAAGATGACTGAGTAAGCAGTCAAACGTGAGAACTGGTGGCAGAACTATAACTAGAAAAATCAGAGGCAGAACAAAAACTGAATGTTATAAATCCTGACAATATAGAAAGTACACATTTTACAGAAATTGAGAGGGGAAAGGGAAAGGAGGACAAGAGACAGTGCAAGTTCATGTGTTTAAAACACAGTAATAGAGATGAAGACTGACTTTGAAGAGCTTGTAAGACTCAAGGAAGAGCTGGACAGTCCCCAAGTATCTGGAAATTAAATAACGCACACTTAAATAGTTCCTAAATCAAAGAGAAGGCATAAGAGAAGACAGAAAATTTAATTAAACAGAAATAAAACCAAAACACATCAAAATGTGTGGTACATAGCTAAAACACTAGACTGAGACTAAATAAATAGTCATTTAACAAATATAAATGGGAAAACTCACTTTTTTAAAAAAAAAAAGGTTTCATATTGGAACCCAAAGCAAAACTCAACTCAAATGTACTATAAAGTGATTCAGACAGTTGGTAAATTAACAGATAAACAAAGGACCAAGAAAATGCACATGTGGAAGAAAAGAGGGACAGGGCCACAGCTTTAACTTTGCACAAGATTGAAAACAAAATTAAATTTGGGGCAAAAGTACTGAGAAAAGGACAGCTATCTGAAGAGAAGATACAACTATTTTTAATATTTACACGCCAAAAAGAACACACAGTCACAGAGCATAAACCAGAACCCAAGATTCTCAAAACTTTCCCTATTATGTTGATAGCCATACTTCTTGAGATTATTCTGTCTATAGAATTAATTATACTCAAAAGGCTACACCCCAGGACTTTGTAGGAGCCATTGTATGCAGATGAAAGGATCTACTGAGAACACTTTAGATGAAATGAAAATAGACATGTACTCTGTTAAATAATGAAATAAATTTTATTGACCCATCTTCTCACATAAATTTTATGCAATCAAATCTTTTCATTTCCACTATACCCTGAAGTGGTTTTTGTTGTTGTTCAAAAGTAATAATCATAACATTGGACACTATGTGTCAGGCAGTTTCACATGTACTTTTTCATGTTAAACCTATACAAATGGTCCCTGACTAATGATAGTTTGACTTAGGATATTTTGACTCTATAGTACTATAAGAGATAGGCACTTAGTAGAAACTATCTCTGTGTTTTGTGTTCCTGCATAACAAACCACAACCTAACTTAGTAGTGAAGACATAATCCACTTTTGCTTAAACTGAGTAGTATATATTTTTTTGTAACACATAAGTAGGTTTCAGCCAATCGCAAATAGCCCAGCTTCAGCCAATCACAGGCAGCCAACTGATCAGATCACACGCAAATCAGACAAATGCCTAGGTATGGCTAATCAAGTGATTTCTCTACTTTGCCTCTGTGTTCAGCCTGTAAAAGTTCACTGTTTATGCTGCTGGCAGTGATCTGAACTTCTTCAGGTCCTAAGTTATGATGGGTAATTTTGGGTGTCGACTTGACTGAATCGAGAGATGCCCAGATAGGGGAACCCTGGATTCTGAGTGTGTCTGCATGGCGTTTCCAGGGAAAAGTGATGTGTTGGTCAGTGGACTGAGTGGAGTGGACCATCCACAGGTGGGGTGACACACCACTTGTTTTGGATGGAAAACAAAAAGACAGAAGAAAAGGAACTGCACGCTCTCCCTCTCTTCCAGAACGAGATGCCTTCTTCTCCTACCCTTGAAGAACTCCAGATTCTGCAGACTTTGAACTCATGGACCTGCACTGAGAGCCTCCTCCTCACACAGTATTGTGCTAGTCATGAAGACTCTTCTAAACAAAGAAGACATGGATTCTGACCTCAAGACTCTATAGTTGGGGGATGGTGGTGCACTCTGGGAGGCGGGGACAGGAGGATCACAAGTTTGAGGCCAGCCTGGGCAATTTGCTGAGCCCCTTACTCAGGTCTTACTGCCCAGATCAAGCTGCTATGTTGCATAATTCCATTCTGCGTGAAAGCTGCCCTTAGACTGGAACAAAGTTATTATGTACTTTTTAACTGGCTCAAGAATCTTGTTATATACTTGTGTGACCCCCAGACAGCTTTTGTCGATAGTGCTCATTCCATTTGTATAGTTATATAAATATATGATTAAAATCTCTTTTCTCTGAGAGGCTATAGATTTATTTTCAATATTGAGGATTGAACTCAGGGCCTTCATGTTAAGCTATATCCCTGCCCTTTGTATTTGTCACTCTGAGATAGGGTCTGCGTAAATTGCCCTGCTAGGCAGTTACACAGAAAAAGTAAAATCACATGTCCATCACAAAATTGTTCATGTGTGTCTGGAAGATTAAAAGATTTAAAACATAAAAATTATACATGAATGTTCGTTGCATCTTTACTTGCAACAATCAAAACCTCCAAACAACCCAATGTCCATGAGCAAGCGTGTGAAGAAGCAAATTGCAGTATGTTGGGTAGAATTACAAAAGGGTACAAGGAAACTTTTAGAGATGATGAATACATTCATTATCTTAACCTGGTGATAAGTTCATGAATGAGAAAATAAGCCAAAATATACAAAATTTTCCACTTTTAAGTAGCATGGCCAATTCTAAATCAATAAAGCTGCCAAAATACAAAGCATTTTTCAAAATGCAGTTCACAACTCCAAATTTCTAAGAGCTATCTCTGAGCCCCCAGCTAACGATTTCCTGATTTCGCCTGAGATCCATAAGCGCTTAATGCATCTACCACTCATTTGACACCTAACGTTCCCTGTCTGTGTTGCTGTTATTTACTAGTCATGTTTCTGAGTTACCACCTTGTAAGCAGAATTCCACTCCTCCCTCAGCCTCTGGAATAATTCTTTGCACCTAGATGGTCCCTCAACAAATGCTCTGTTGAAAAATTCATAGTACACCTCTTGAGAAAAATATTTTGTGTTGTTTTCCAGAAGACAAATCATGGGACTTCCTCCAATTCTTGATTGAGCTGATAGAAACAAATTTTTTAATTTATACTTAAGCAGCCCATTGCCAAACACAGCAATTTCCAGCGTGAAAGATATTAAAGAATTTAAAAGCTGCGATAAATCATGTGTGACAAACATCAGTGTTTTGGCCAAAGATTAGAGGAATTCACATCATAACCCATACAATTAACCAACACTGCTAAAGTAAATGTCTCAAAAGGAGCTAATTTGTAAATGTTCTTATTAGTTTCCTCATTCATTTATTTATGCCTCAGTCATTCCAAAATCTGTATGAGAAAAATAAAATTAAAATGATACTCCAAAATCCATGCAGTCCAGAATACCTTGGTATTTTAGCTTCGGAAAATTGACCGTTTATGTCAAGGTTTTCATTTCAATCTGATACAATACCACTAAGTCATTATTATTACATAAGACACCCACATAGAAAAGATGGAACTGTCCCACAATGAACGCAATCATATATACTCCGAACATGTACTAATAAGAAATATTTTAAAGAAATTTAAAATAGGAAAAATGGAACTGTGTCCACAGTCTGGATGTTTAGTTAAAACTCACATCAGCAGTGGCAAATGCCCCCCACAATATGGGGACAATGTTGCTATGTATGCTCATTCTTAATTAAAGTTTAAATCTCTTACCAAGGCTTTAGTAAATCCCAGGAAGATGCATAGTCTTGCATCTATCTCTGGTCTGGGGACCCTTCCCTGGTACATGACTTTCATTTGGAAGCTTCTGGCACTCTTTCTCATGTTCTGTGTTCTACAAAGAACCAGGGAAGCAGCTCTTCGCTAGTTTTCCATGGTTACCACATCCATGAAGCATTTCTATGCATGTGTTTGGTTTAATGAAGCCTTGGGAAGATCCAGAGTTACACCTTAATATTGCAGGCAACTTCAGGTGGAACACTGGATAACCGTACCTTACATTATTAGACCACTCGACTGCTAGGAGTCTTTCCCAAGGGCCACATTAGGTCACATAGAGCCCTGACCTCCATCTCAAACTGGGTCCTCACTGCTTCTGTCTCTTTCGTCACTCTTTCCCACTACTCTCTCCACTCTCAGTTCTTCTCCCTATAGCACACAGAATAATTCAGTCTCCCCACTTTTACTCCCAGACACTGCTTCAGACCCATCTCGGCATATCTTCACTCAGAAAGGTATTCAAAATAAAAATCTAAAAGGGCTGGGGATGTAGCCCAGTGCAAAGGCCCTGGGCTCGATCCCCAGCACCACTAAAAGAAAAAAGAAATGTATACTGAACAACACATCCTTTTCACGGTAAAAAGATTATCTTCCTTAAACTGTCATATTTGTAAATAGCAAGTTCTAGTAGCCTTCCCATTTACCAAGCTTTGACTTGAATCCAAAATTTCACTAATTGTATTGGGAGCCATTCTAATGGACCATACAATATTAAAAACCTTTCAGATGCCAAGTCTCAAATGTGTTTTTTCCATGAAGTTTTCTTTGACTGCCTAGGTAATTAGCTGCTCTTTCTACATTTTCTCAAGATGGATCTTGTCATTGTGCTTATGGGATTTTTCTCTTCCACCAATCTGTGCAACTACACCAGCATTCATCTTTTAACAGGCGTTCTGTGAGTATTTATAAAGCCAATTATTTGATGCCAATTATATTTAGTTATGATTTGACAGCAAATCATTTGGTTTCAGACAACAAATATGCAAATTTCTAAAAAGTGAAGCTGCAATGCCCATAGTTAGAAATGACCTTTTAAACCCACATAGACAACAAAAGCAGCTTCTCAGTGCAGGAAGGTACACCAAGTACTTCTGATCATTCAGCTTATTCTGGAGGCAGGCTTCCTTCCAACCTTGAATTTCTACTTTCATAAATTTGTTCTAGCTGTGCTGCCTCTGGAAATCATAGTGCCCCCTCCACTAGACAATGACTCATGCTTAGCATGTAACAAATTATTTCCATTATTTCCATTTGGATATCATTCGAAGCATTAAGCAGAAAGACTATACACCAATCCTACAACAAAAGATGGTCTCTCAGTAAAGAGTTTTCACCCACCTGCTCCCTGAGTTTTTCAAAGACCCATTATCAAGCAAAATTCTAAGCTTACAGAACATAATGGTTATGTCTAGGTTTTCATTATATAACATCTTGCACCAATTTGAGCCTAGTAGATATTCAATACATACTGAATTGTATAATAACCATGAAATTGACTAACAAAATATGTATGTGTGTGAGTACATATATATACATATACACGCATATATTCATGCATATGTAAAAAGAGAGTGCACTTGTAACACAGGAAATAGTGAATAAATATGTTTGATTATTTAGTACCCTTTTACACCACACAATGCCATCTATTTATTGAATCAACACTTAAGTTACAACATAACAGGAAGAACTCCTTAGACGGGAAAGAAAAGATTTCTGTTACATTTGTCTCATTTTCTGTCTGTGGGAGCAGAAAACAGTAGGAGGTAGGGAAAGTGATATTAGCTTCACTCTCTAGCCGTATCTCTCTTAGAGAAAATACATGGTGCTATAGGGGTAGAAGGAATAAACTCCATGCAGGAAGAGTCAAGAAAGTGTTGGGTGATGGAAAAAAAAACATTAAATCCATGTGATTTAGCCCAGATTATCAGGAAATTCATCTCAGACTGAGAAAACGTCAGCAGCTAGGTAGGAAAGCATCATAGGATCTGATCAGAAAGGAGGCAAGCCTCACATATTCATAATGAAGGTCAACTGCCACACCCAGTGGACAATGGCCAGTATATATGTGAGATGGAAATGTCTATCAATCAAAGGATGTAAGCCCATGATATTTTAGAGCTTAAAAAAACTTTAAAATCCGAGATTCAATATTCCCCAGTCTTTCTGGGGTCATAGCACACATAGAAAATGGCAGTATTTATAAAGGATCAATGGAGGACGTTGCTTACAGCAGAAAGCTACTGGCTCAAGGCCCCACCAGCTCCCCCAGGACTGAGGGAGTTATGTCTTAAGACACAGTTACAGCAGCCTACTTTATTCCGGTCTCCTCACTTTGGAGAGGAAACTGAATCTTTACCAAGATCTCTCAGCTAGAAGGTCAGGACAAAGCTGGAATCAAGTTGTTCTCTTGATGCATGTCTCTCCCTCCAGTGCTCCTCCAACTACTATCCCCAGCCAGAGGCACCACCATCGCCTGGACCCTTGTTCAAGTGCAAATTCTCAGATTCTTCCTGAACCAAACACTCTGCAGTTGAGGCCAGCACTGTACTCAAGGAGCCCTGATACTCATTCAAATTCAAAAAGCTTCTATTGTCATCTGTACTGACTCTCAATGCTTCATAAGCTACCTAGGCTAACATTCGGTTTGCCTAACTTGAGGGTTGGCAAAGCTTTTTCCTGATAGTCAATATTTTAGGCTCTGCAGGACATCACCTCTCTATCACAACTACTTAACTTTGCCTTAGTGGCACAAAATCAGTTCTAGGTGCTAAATAAATGATTGGGCATGGCTGTGTTCCAATAAAACTTTATTCATGAAATTAGGCCGTGGGGTGGATTTGGCCAATGTGCCACAGCTTTTCAACCCCTGGCAACTGGAATGGATTCTTTAACTTCATTACTATTTAAATTCTTATCCATTCTGGTTAATATCAAAATCACTTGGTAACTAAAGGCATCTGTCAATATTGGTGTCAATAGCTGTCTTTTTTCATTCAATTAATATGTGTTAAATGCCTCCTGAGTGCCAGAGTCTGGGGACACAGACATGAAAAATTCAATCCAGCCCTCAAGTATTAGAGTTTTGTGCAGCAGAGAAGCAAATAATCAGACAAAATTGCACTGCTTTTGAATGTGGTCCTGTTGAAGAAAATGCCCACTTAACTGTATGGATTTTGCCACTGAATGTTTAAATTTTCCATTGACAAATGGACAAGAAGCATGAGAATGCACACTGTAATTTCTAAGGAGCAGAAATAGTAACTGTTCTGGTAACCACCATTTTATTGAACCCACAGATTTGGTGGGTCAGAAATTCAGATAGGGTGAGTTTGGGATGTTCATATCTATTCCATCATGTCTGAAAACCTTTCTGGGTAGGCTCAGATGGCCAGGGAACAGAATCTGTTGGAGATTCTTCACTCATATATCTGATACCTGGGCTGAAATGACTCAAAGACTAGGCAGAACTGGGGCCATTGGCCAGAGCCCTTGTGTGTGGCCTCTATTCATGTGACATGTGGCCTCCTCATAGCCCTGTAGCCTCAGCAGTCACATTTCCTACACGCAAGCCTAGAATCTAACACCCAGTCTTCCAATGAGCTAGACAAAAGAATCATGGCCTCTTATGTTCAAAACTTTAGAAATCGTGCTGCCTCATTTTCCCATATTCTGTTGACCAAGGAATGTAAGCCCACCCAGAGTCAAGAGGGCAAAGCATAGACTCTACCTCTAGACATCTGGGGAGTCAAATCCCTTTCAACCAAATTTTAAAACACAAAGCAGAGAAATCAACAATGAGAAGTAGCCCATCCCCAAGTACAGAAGCTCTGTGAAAAAAATCTTTAATGTAGGCAATACACTAATGAAAGCCAACTTTGCTAAATTCTGAAATGGAAGAATATGTCTGGAAGTTGTTTGGTTTGGATGTACTCATTGCATAGTGATCCTCCAAAAAAGAAATTCAGCACATTTTTCCATCTGTCCTTGGAACAAAAAAGACTGTCAGAGATGTTGCACAGAAATGAATGCCATGTAGAATATGGGCTTATCAACTACTGTTATGGGGTGACTGGCTATCCGAAAAAGATAAATTGCTCAGTCCTATATCAGGCCACCATAAATTCCACTTAAGAAAGAACAAGAATGAGATCAAAAGTATTTGTAGATTTTGGGGGAGGCATGTTTTTCAAAAAAAGAAGCAAATTTGAATTTTACGTTCCTTATGCTTGTCCTTCATTTAAAGTTGTTTACTTGAAAAAATAAACAAAAAATAGCAACAACAACAAAAAAGCCAGGCATAATGGCACAGTCCCAGCACTTGGCAGGCTGACGCAGGAGGATCGCCATGAGTTCAAGGCCAGTTGAGCTACATAAGCGAGTTCAAGGCCAGCCTGCACTACAGAGCAAGACCCTGTCTCAAAAAAAGAATTCTTACTTGGGCTAGGGATATAGCTCAGTGGTAATGCTTGCTCAGCATGTAGAAAGCCCCAGGTTCAAATCCCTAGCATTATAACAAAAAGAAGAAGAATGGTAATAATAATTTTTTAAATTAAAGTTAAATTGCTTCTTATCTGCAAATAAGTCCCCATTAAGATATAGCTTTATAATCATTTCATATAGAAGATCAAGTAGATGTTTTCCCAATAAAGAATGACTTGTAAGTACATCTGCTTAAGAAGTAGCAGGATAATAGATGATTTGCATCCTTCCAGTCGAAGATTTTGCTTTGAAAGGGTTTAACCTATAGAAATGATAAAAGGAAGTAAGACGCTCTAATAGGACAATAAAGTAGGTGGGGTGAGAATAATGGTAATCTATTCCTTTTTTGAAATCGACCTATTCGTAGGGAAGTCTGAATACTTACCCTGGAAGTGATGAGTCATAGCCGCCTAGATCTTTACACTACAAAACAGCTTCAGGAGTATCTGGTCCAACCCTGTCATTCTGCAGATGACTAGACTGAAACTCAAAGATGCCAAGAGTGGCCGAGAGAGGTGAAGTGTTGCTCATTAAATACGCTAGATGTCTACTACTTTTTAGGTCCCTGCTCCTTCTTGCAGTTAGGTAGCAGTTGTGTGATGCATCCTGGTCCTCACACTCTGAACAGAAGT
Source organism: Chinchilla lanigera (assembly GCF_000276665.1). NCBI lineage: Eukaryota > Metazoa > Chordata > Mammalia > Rodentia > Chinchillidae > Chinchilla > Chinchilla lanigera. The sequence goes on along the minus strand of NW_004955404.1, from coordinate 12,684,526 downwards.
AACATATTCCTTCCTGGCTAAAACAGTGAACAGCTAGGGTTTCCCTCACCCTCTTTCTCCTTGGGGGTCCCCATGCTGAGATGGTAGAACTGCTGAACGAAAGCTGCTTGGACTTCTGAGCATTCACTGCAAGAAAGCAGCTCCGGAGCACGGTCCAACGCTCAGCAGATTTTACATACACAAGATTAACATTTGTGAGGTACAGCCACAAATATTTCAGGGTTTATTTATGCCTGCAGCACAGCCTAGGCCACCCTAATTAATAAACTAAGCATGCTCAGTCTGCAAGTTAGTGACAGAGCTAGGATTAAACCCAAGGCTGCTGACTTAACCCACCCACGACCATAGGTCATCACTCACAAAAGAGCCAGGGTAGGCACCACCAAATCAGATTTTAAACAATGAGATCAGTCTATTGAAAATAAAACAGAGACCAATATGGGCTTGTTCATAAAGAGGTGGTTCTCATGGATTAGAGTCCAAATGAGCAGGACGGGCAAGAAGAAAAGCATGGTCATGCCCCAGTGTTCAGCTATCAGTACAGACCACAGAAGCAGGTCACCAACTGGGAAGGCAAAGCTTGGGAGGACCCAAGAGGTCTCTTTTCTCCCAAGTTATACATTTTCCTCAAGTTGGTGATGATTTCCCCTAGACTCTGCAGCCCAGTCAGGATTTTAAATCCCAAAGGAAATATTTCTGTCTTCTTGATTGTGTACAGCACCCATCAAGCATAAAAAGGAAACTTGCGCCTCAGACACTGATTATTTAACATAATGCAGAATTTTTAAAAGCAACAAATTGGGGGGGAAATGAGTTACTGGTTGCCAGGCAACCTCAGTGCAAAGCTCGCTCTTTGCCATTATGAGCATTCTCTTCATCTTCATGGAGAGAAATCAAAAAGAACTTAGCAATAGGCATCTATTTGGTTGTGACATCAATATGTACCAAATACATTTTTTCCTGGAAACAACTTCTGAAAGCATCAAACACTTTAGCTTTCCAAGTAGCTAGCCCCTGTTCACAGGACTATGCTTCCTGTTCTGAAACACTCATTTTTCTCTATACGAACAGGTAAGATACTTATCTTTTGTTAGTAATGAAATGGAAGTGGAGATTTTGCAAATCAGGCACATGTGTTATCCAAAGACAGGAGGGGGTTATCTGATACTGGCTTGGGGTGAGACTGTTCTTTGTCTGGAATCAAGCTGGGTAAGCTAAGGGTGTACCCTTTACTTTATCCATCCCTTTCTGAGAAATAGATGCTTTGCCTCTGTGCTGATTCATTAGAAGCATGCACTCGCTTAAATGTGAACCAAAAGAAAAGCTAACAATAGGCACAAGAATACATCTGTGGAACAGACCAGACTACAGTGCCACCTACCAACCCACAGACTCACACAGCCTCTTGCGTTCCTCTGCCTGTGTCAACTTGACTTCACCTTCTCCAAAGTATCTCTTACCCAGAATCTATTCCCTGAATCAATTACCAATATTGTTGGACTCATACTTTCTGTTCTTCCCCAGCTCCAAACACAGGGCAACTTCCCTGGCAGTGGATTATTAATGCACTCTAGGGAGGGTTGTCCAAAGCACAGCTGCCTGACAGATACTGTTTGCCCTGAAAGGAACCAGGAAGTAGGATGGATGTATTAATTACCTTTTCTGACTCTGAGACACAATACCCAACACCCATAGTTTAAAAGAGGAAAGGTTTGATTTGGTTCATAGTTTCAGGAGATTCAGTCCATGCTCCACTGGTTACAAGGTTACATCATGGTAGAAGGACACAATGAAACAAAGCTACCTAGTTCACGACAGCCAAAAGTACAGCAAGGAACAGTGCCAAAGAGGAAGGAGCAAGAGACAAGACACAGTACCCAAGATTATCCTTCTGTGACCCACCAGACACACCCAGAGTGTGCATTACGAATCCCCTGGGAAGCTCCCAAGCCACTCAAGTCACACTTAAGCTTAACCACAACAGACCTTGTAACATTTCCATCAGGGATACAAAAACCCTCTTAACCTAAAGTTTCCAAAGCACCTACTCTGTGTAAGACACTGTTCATAGTTACAAAGAACACTCAAGGGGCTGGGGATTTAGCTCAGCAGCAAAAGCGCCTGCCTGGCAAGAGCAAGGTCGTGAGTTCGGTTCCCGGTACTGGAGAAAAACCAAAAAAAAAAAGAACACTCAAAAAGAAACAGTATGGCTCTTGGGGAAATGAAGACTAACACAAAAGAAGTCTGAGCAGCCCATTCTGTCACTCAATTTTACCTTTATGAAAATGTAAAGATAAGGAGACCAGGAAAAGAGGCAGAAGATAATTTTAGAGATGAATGCGGGCCACTTGGTGTTATGAAAGTTATCAGAATCAAATCAGAGTCACTTTTGTCACTAACCAAAATGATAATAGTAATAATGGTAACTAACAAAGCTGGAAGTTATGAAGGAGGGAATCCCCGGGTGTATGCCTGATCATAAAACCACTCACAAGATGCTACACCAGAACTGCAACCCTGCACAAAGGTCACTACAACCTTACATGCTCAGCAAGAACATCTGCCCGGGAGCCATTCAACCTCAGAGTGGCCAACCCTATTGTTAATCCTTGTGGCCAAGAATTATGGTATCAGAATAACTTATCTAATTTTTTTCATTTTGCCTTTCAAAATTCCCTGAGCCTCAGTCTCTTTGAATCCACTCATCACTTACTATAGTACAGATATTCCCATTGCAATGCTCTGCTAGTCCCAAATAAACTCAGGAATCTGGGCACCCTCCCCTGCATGTCACTTGGGTTGCCTGTGTTAATCTTAAATTCCAGGCAGCACCCTCACTGACCAGCAGGAGGGCAGAGCTGCTGTCTCCAGGGGCCCTGGATCACTGCCCAAGGGCTTTTTATTCCAACCCCCTCACATGTCCTCCGCGTTGATCCCTCTGGGTCCTGATCTCAGGGTGCTCTGAGGGTCTGTATTCGTGTTCTCACTATCCTCCTCCCTGCTGGAATTGGCCTGTGTTCTTGCCGTTCCCCAATTTCTTCTCCCTCCACCACATCGAAGTTCCTGACTCCAACACATCACACCCTCTGCCTTGCATTCTCCTTCCCAAACCTTTACAGACCTGATACCGTTTGTAAGGCACCATGCCACTAAGCCCTGGGAATACAAAGACAGAAAGAAAGAAGCATTGCCCCTGTCCTTAAGGGGCTAACCTCCAACAGGGAAGGAAGTCCTAAGACTGATTGAGGCTGATGCGGGCAATGTGGGCTCTCTAGGATGGGCACTACATGAATGGCAACAGGTAAGTTTTCAGTTCATCTCAAATGAAACTGGTGCAGTTCTCTGAGGTGGAAAGCCTGCCACTAACCAAATGCAGTTACTATAATATCCATCCAAAGGGCAGTGGACTTCTTAGCATAGGGCACTGCTAGGTGCAGAAAACTTGCTCAACAGAGATGTCAGGATTGAAGTGCAGTTCATCAAAGGAGTAGTGCTTCTGCCCTCCCCAGCTCTCTCACTCTACACACACACACACACACACACACACACACACACACTCAGATTTAACAGTTGTCACACATCCTTTCCAGCTGCCATTTTTCATGCAACGTGCTTTGTAAATGTCAAGAGAAATGCACAAACAATGGGTATTGCTGTTCTGTCCTGTTTCTCTTCTATTCCTTCGGGACAAAGACAGCCGTGACCTCCCAGAATCCTGTGCTGCATACCTCCTATCCTTTACTTCCCCACACTGTCCTGGAAGTGAGAGCAACACCTTAGGAGGATTAAAACCAGACCCTAGCAAAGGCACTTTGCCTTCACCTCAGCCTTGCCCAAACCTGCGTGTCCCTGAAGCAGCTTATTTGCCATTTCTTGAGTGTTCTTATAAGCACAGACCTAGAATCCTTGCAAAGCTGGGGCAGAATTACATCCTTGGCTTCCTCTCCATCGATCAGGCTTGCCACAATGTCCCTGAAAAATTAAATCGGTCTGCCAGGATTTATACTTTATGAGGTTTCATGTTATTGCCCTGGAAGCTTTTCTTCTTGAGGGGCTTCCAGGGGAACACAATTCCCCTAGATATTTCTCCAGGTGCAGAAGTGCATCTTTTAGGATTTCATCCCTACTGAAATCTCGCAGAAATGAGGAGTCCACTCTGATTTAGTGGAATATGCTCATGGCATTAAGAGGCTGCTTGTATCACACAGGATGATAGTCAAGCCAAAGCAAGTCATGACAAACAGCGTACATCCTGGATATTTGGGAAGACGGATTAATTGTTGAATCTGAGCTTTTAATCCTAAGGCAGATGACTAACAGATAGAAAGTTTACTCTGTTAAACCAAGCCCAATTCTAAGGGCAAGAACCTTTCTAGGCAGTCAAGTGGATGGCTTGGATGATTCTGGAATCCACACTATAGACTCTTGGAGTCACACGATACAAGCTACTGAGATAAATGTACTTGAACAATGCGTCTGGAATATGATCTAGCACTACCAGTGTTGTTTCTTGGAGCTTCCAACTTGAAAATATTTTAGTGAGGACCTTCATCAGGAGAAAATTACTTTTTGAATAACTTGGGTTTGGTTTGGTTTGGTTTTGTATTGTTTTGGTTTTGACTTTGGTTTAGGTTTTTGCAATCAATGTCAAATATAAATAAATTCCTTCTTAAAGATTCTAGACCTTTGTTTTATGACTAATGTCTAGACTTATCCATGAGAAAGATAAGTATAAACAGGGCATGGTGGCACACGACTGTAATCACAGCACTCAGGAGGCTGAGGCAAGAGGATCACCAGGAGTTCAAGGCCAGCCTGGCTACATAAGCAAGTTCAAGGCCAGCCTGAACTTACTTCATAGTAAGACCCTGCCTCAAATAAATAAATTAACTAATTAATTAATAATAAATAAACAAATGGGTATATATTCACAGCCAAGTTCAAAAATATTTTTAAAAATTTTGATAAATCTAGAGTTCTAATATCTTCCTGATTACTGCTTTCCTATTGTACTCCAAATTTTTCAACATTAAAATATGTTATCGAAGCAGCACGAAGTTCCTTTAACAATCAACATTTACTGAGAGCTTGCCATGTACCAACAACACTGTGAGATGAGTTGGAGGGAAAAATTTCTAAAATGATATGGCACGACCTGTCCCTAATAAAACTACTGTGTGCTTGTGAAATAATATCAGCCGATGTATTCATTTAAGAACACTTGACATTTAAATTGATCAGTCCTGTCTCAGACACAGTAAGAGGTAAAAAAGGATAGTACAATGAAAGCCAACGTGGACTAGGCCATTAAGTTCCCCATTTCAGGGCTTTGCTCTTGTACTGCTTCAACCAGAGCAACCGGCCCTGGCCCAATCTCAAAATCAAGTTTGAATGCTCCTCATCTGTGAAGTGTTTCTAGTTCCCTTCATTCGCTTTCATTATTCCCTTTTCCAAATTCCTAAATTGCATTTTTCTTGTAATTCTATTAAAATCATTAGTTAGTTCTGCTTTAATCTGTGCTGATTATTAAATGCCTAACTAGTAAGTATCTAGTTAGCACCTTTATAATTTTCTTGAAGTCATGGGTTAAAACTTTCTCCTCAAATTCTCCCCAAAATCAGTATGTACTTTGTTATTGTGGGTTTACCAATGTCTAATAAACATTTGTTGACATTATTTAATTTGTTATAATGCAGATATTATACTTTCATATGATTTTTGTGCTGTTTTCATAAGAATTTAGAATTTTCTATGGGAGTTTTCCAGTTGAAATAAGGTATATAAAATTCTAATGTATCATCCACCATTAAATTACATAATATCCAGATTTGTTATAATGTGTTGCTTTCCTCTATCATATATAAGATTTTTTCTGGAGAGTATAAAATAACTCAGTTGAGAAACTATAATATTAGTAAAATAATATAAATTATTTTTTCTTCTTTAACATTTGAATTTGAAGACAAGAACCTGGATAAGTATAAGGAAGCTCTTAAATTATATATAACATATGTAGAATAATTTAGAAAATAGTCTTTCAGTTGATATTCTTAAAGCAAACATTTTTATGCATTTATTGTGTGTCACACACTGCATTAAGCCTTTTATATGAATTCTTATTTTTAAGAATTTTATATGAATCTTATTAATTTCTTACATAAATACACTTTCCTATGTTTTGTTGCTGTTACTACCTATTTTGTTCTCTTTCATGAACTTGTTTTAAAAAAAAAAAAATCCTTCATTTATTTTGTGGGGTTTCAGAATGGAAAAATAATTGACGTTTTTGTTGAGTCAGCTTCTTATCTTGGCCAGAATCCAATGTGTATTTCAGGGAAGGCATTTTAGCTCACTGGTCAAGAGGTTAGACTCTGAGGTCAGACTGCCTGGGTTTGAATCCGGGTTTTAAACCTCTGAGCTGTGGGACCTCCTGACACTACTGAGAGACAGAGAGAGAGAGAGAGAGAGAGAGAGAGAGAGAGAGGAATTTAAAATAGCTTTAATCTCCTTAGAGAGATCAAGAAAATTTTGTATCCAGGAAAAAAAACCAGCAGATGCTATTTTTAAAACAGAAAAAGAAGAAGGTACAGGAAACAAATGAAAATGGCTCTTGGAAATTAAAATCAAAATTTAAAAACTTAACTGAAGTGTCGGGGGATAAGATTGAGGAAGTCTCCTACAGTCGTGTAGAAAATATAAAAGAAAAGGTAAATTAACAGACCTGTCTAGAAGTTTAGCCTTAAATACGACGACATTTCAAGGGAGACAACAGAGAAAATGGACAACTAGCAATGAAATAGTGCCAGAAAAAGACCAGAACCAAAGATATGAATTTGCAGGTTGCAGGGACCCCTCACCAAGTACCAGCAGCAACAGATAAAAATACATCTACCAAAAAAGCATATCACTGGGAAATTTCAAAACATGAGGTTACCAGGAGATTCCAAAAATCTACAGAGAGGGGGAAAGAAAGATCACATGCAAAAGATTGGAAATCAAATGGCTTCAGAACTCTCTACCGTGACACAGGAAGCAAGAAGGCAATGGAGTAATGATGCCTTCAAAACTCTAAAGAAAAATATTTACTAAGATTTCTAATTTAGAAGCTTCTGTGAGCCACATTACCAATTAGATAGCAACAAAATGCATTTTCATAAATGCAATGTCTCCAAATCTTTACATCCCATCACTCTTTGTAGGAAGTTCCTGGAGGCTGGAGTCCAGTAACATGAGGAAGTAAGCCCAGAAGAAGGAAAACACGGAGAGGTTAGGGGAATCACCAGGAGGGTGATAAACAGAGAAGCCTGGGGACAATGAGCGCATCTCCCAGGCGACAAGATTGCAGCAGAGTGACCCAAATGCCGGACTCGCAGGAGTGGTCATCACCAAGATGTCTCTGCCCTTTGCCTAGAGCCCAGCATAGACCCACTGACTAAGCACACACGAACACCTAAGCAAGCACTCATGCGCACATGCATACATACACTCATGCGCCCCTGTATGGAGCAGGTCCCATATGTAAGACAATGTACCTGTATTAATTCAGTTATTCTTTAAGTAGCCTTACTAAGTCTTATTGTTATCCTCCTTTAACAGATAAGGAAAATGAAGCGCAGAAGAGGTCCTAACAGCACTACAGTTAGGGAAAGGCTGAATTTCCAGCCCAGGGAAACTGGCTCCGGAACCAAAACTCTTTAAAAGAGAAAATGCAAGTTTTATTTTATTTTCATATGTCTTATTGATTTATTATTATTTTAATTGTACATATATATGAGGCATTGTGTGATCATTCAATTCGTGTCTATAATGTGTGGTGACCAAATCAAGGTAGTTATAACTTTTCTGTCACTGTTACTTTGGTTTGGGGACTTCTAGCTCCTCTCTTCCAGTCATTCTTAAATTATGTAATAGGCTGTTTGCACGGCCGTCTTCCCACTGTGCGGCAGAACACCAGGAGCTATTCCGTCTATCTGTGTCTGGTACCCGTTATCCAACCTGCCTTTCCTCCCCTCAACCCTCCTCGGCCTCTACTAATCACTATTCTATATTCAGATTGACATTTTTAGCGTCCATGTGGGACCTTCCTGTGACTTGTCTTATTTAACTTAACATTCTCCATTTCCACCCATTTTGCTATCAGTGATAAGATGCCACAGAACCCACACCGTGAATTCTCACTGGGAACCCCGCAATGAGGTTTCTACTCTCTGCAGTCACTGCTGAGCTGGGTCAGCGGGAGACACACATCCACCCCTCAGAGGCGCCCTGCTCTGGAACCCACTGGCTGAGAAGCACAGAACACTGGGCATCCAAAGCCTCTGAAGCTTTCTCTGCCAGGGACCTAATACCGGCCACACGAACAGCCCTATCAGGTGCCTGCCTGTCCCCACGGTCCCAGGGGCTCAGCACCCCCGCAGAAAGCTCTTGTCAGCTCTTAGGAGAGTAGAAGCTCAGCTGTGACTGCTGGATCAGCTCAGCCTCCCATGAGCCTTCGTCAGGGATGCTGCTGATCCTTTCTTACACAGAGAGAACTGTACTTGTTACTTGGTTGTTCAAAATAAGTAACATACTGCGAAGACCACATACTTGCCTCTTACCACTGTAAGAAAAAAACAGAATGATCAGCATAAGCGTCAGGGTTTAGTTACTTCTGGGGAAAGGAGAGCTATGTGCTAGGAGAAGAAACAGAGGTTTCCACTGAACTGGGCTTGAGAATGTTCTGTCTAACCCAAGCGGGGCACACCTGGTGTTCACTTTATCATCATTCTCTGAACCCGACATGTGTGTTGCATACATGCTTCTGCTGACTGATACATTCCAGAATTTTATAAAGTCAAAAGTAAGACAAGTGGACCACAGATCAGAATGCAAGAAGCCTCTCACCACGCACCCCTGCCTCTCTGCTGTAGGCAGTTCGCTTTTCCTCAGGAGACCCTATTTCCTCACTGGTCATAAAGATTCTTGCTCCCAGCAGTGCTGAGTAAGGAAATGGGGACTCATATTTGAAAATGCTTTGAATGCTGCAAAGTGATTTGTGGGAGGCAGTAACGATGTGAGGGCAAGGGCCTCTTTTGCTAAGGATTTCTCTAAACAGAATGATCTCCATTTTGGGGTCAGTGTGTCACATTCCTCATGTGGTTCCCAGATGCTGTTATCAGGCTCTTTGCTATTCCGGGATTCCCTTTGATTGGATCACAAATATTTGTTCTCTCTTGGGAATAACTGGGCAAAATGAAATTTCTGCCATCAGCTGCTCTTTTTGAAGAGAAGGCACAAAATTGATGACTTCAATCATGTCACATCTTAACAAGAACACTAGTTGCCACATTTGACTATTATCGAAGGGCTCTTTTAAAGCTATTCCAGCTCAAGGACCTGTGGAGAGGGTCACCTGGAGCCATAAAGCAGGGCTGTTGAGTGCCAGCTCCAAGAAGCACCTGAGCATCACACAGAGCAAGAAACACCCCTAAAGGCAATGCGTGGGTCTAATTCATTTGCTGGCACTGAAAAACCCACTTTTAAACTGCTCTTTGAGTTCAAAGCAAAAACCCATTTGCACAAAGAGAAGACACATCAGTTGTCATCCTAACTGCAGTCACCCCTGGTGAAAGTCTTCTAAGGAGGCCTGGGCAGAGAGCTGTAATACCTTTCACATTCTTTTTCAGACCAGTTTCCCTATGAAAGGCATTGGTATGGCCTTGGACTGAGGTTCTTGGAATTTAACAGACTCCATCTATTCTGCATCACAACAGCACAAGGCAGAGCATAGTTTTGTGGCCTTTATTTACTGAGCCTTTGGGGCTTGTTAAAGCAAAAGAGTGCTATGGTAACCTAACCTCACAACCCCACAAATAAGCCAACGTAGTATCAATTCCATGAAGCACATAAAAAACCCCACATGCAGTAGCCCCAGGCCATCACATCTATTATTTGAGTTATTTTGCCATTACCAGGCTGTCACTTTCTTCTCCAAAAAGAAAGGTGGACACAGAACTAATTTTTAAGAGGTGGAGTTACAGGCTGGGGATGTAGCTCAGTGGCACAGCGCCTGCCCAGCAAGCATGAGGTCATGAGTTTGATTCCTGGTACAAAAAAAACAAAAAGGTGGAGTTAAATTGTGTCTCTCCACCTCCAACTCATAAGGTTAAGTCCTAACCTCCGGCAGGAACGTGATTATGTTTGGAAATAGAAACCTTGCAGACGTAGTTAGTTAAGATAAAGTCATGAGGGTGGCCCTAGTCCAGTAAGACTCTTGTGCTTATAGAAAGGGACATTGTACAATAAATAACACCAACAACAAACAAATGGGATCATATCAAATTAAAGTTTCTGTACAACAAAGGAAACAATCTACAGAATGAGAAAATGTATTTGTTAAATTCGCCAGCTATGCCTCAGATAGAGGACTAACATCTGAATATATAAAAAAACTCAAAAAGTTAGACCCCTCCCAAAATAAAAGACCCAATCAAAAATGAGCATTTGAAATGAATAGACACTTCTCAGAAGAAAATATATAAATTGTCAATAAGTACAGGAAAAAATGTTCCGTATCTTTGGCCATTAGAGAAATGAAAATCAAAACAACACTGAGATTGCATCTTACTCCAGAAATAATGGTTATCATCAAGGACTCAAAAAACAACAAAACTGGCAAGTTTGTGAGAGAAAAGGTACTCTTCCACATTGTTGGTAGGAATGTAAACTGGTAGAACCACTAAGGAAATCAGTATGAAGATTCCTCAAAAAACTAAAACTAAAAATTCCATTTGACCCAATGATACCTCTTCTGGGTATCTACCCAAAGAAATTAAAGAAATCATATATATATATATGATACATGCATACCCACATTATAGCAGCACAGTTCATAACGGCTAAATCTTGGAAGCAGCGTGTGATAGGTTTTTCCAGCACAGAGAGAAGTAAAGCAGAATAAAATGCCTTTATTATGGGTGCAGAGAAGACCAAGGAAATTGAAAAACATGGAGCTTCAAAGGATCTTTTGTGGGGTCCAAGGTTAAATAGCCCCAGGGTGGAGGCAGGGTTTAGGAGTCGGACCGCCTGATATGGCAGGCCAGGATTGGGTGGGAGTGTGGGAAAAGAGAACAGTATATTACAAAAAGGGAAGTAGGAAGTCATAATTTGACACAGCAGAAGAAGAGTGGGGCTTAGCACATGGCCTCTAGTGGGCAGTGTCATATTGGCTGGATGCCATAGTGACTCAGCACCATACCACATGACCTCCACTGCCATATTGGCTGGGTGCCATAGCAACTCAGCAGGAATTACAGCAGGGCAAGAAGCCAGTCAGCCTGTATGTCCATCAATGGATAGATGGATAAAAGTGGTATAAATACACAGTGGAATACTACTGAGCCAGAAACAACAACAAATTTGAGTCATTTGTAGGAAAATAGATGCATACGTGAGATCATAACTCTAAGTAAAATAAATCAGGCACATAAGCTTAAATATTGCACAGTTTCTATTATGCGAGAAACCCAAAGTATAAATAATTTAAAAAGCAAATAACAGATAAATGAGAGAAACAGAAAAATAGGCTATACGTAGATGAGAAAGAGATCTGGAAATAGAGTGTGACAGAAGGGAAGGGAGAGGAAGGGGAAGTTAAAGGATCGAGATGCAATAGGTCTATGTACCAATTCTCCACGACGAATGTATCTGTTATATACTGTGAATATACACTAATAAAAAGGGGAAAAATAAATGTACTTGTGCTACAAGGACTTGACACCTTTTAAAGTATTATGGTTGGCATAATATTTGAAGAGAAAAGGTAAAGGAATTTTCAATAAGTGGTAGTCATGAGGGAGAGAATGAGAGGAGGCAGAAGCGGGGGAGGAGGGAAGGAACTGGAACAGATGCACATGAACAGTGGCAAAATGGTGTGAAGACACAGGAAGATGGCCACGTACAAGCCAGCAAGGGCCTGGAGCACAGCCTTCCCTCGGGGCCTCAGGAAGAACCATCCCTGGGACTCCTTGACCTTCGACTTCGGGTCCTTAGTTTGTGTTGCTGGTGGCACCCGGCATTCAGTACTGTGCTGCAGCAGCTCTGCCCCACAAACATAAAGACGAAAGGAAGAGTGAGGACATTTATGTACTGTCTGTTTGCAACTGTGAAGTTTTCTAATATTTTCCTCCCTGTTCGGCTTCCCATGCCCTGGGAACCTCCCAGAGCCCAAAGTTCAGATGCAAGACACAGCAGCAGCAGCAGCAGCAGCAGCAGCAGCAGCAGCAGCAGAAGAAGAAGAAGAAGAAGAAGAAGAAGAAGAAGAAGAGGGTGGATGTGTCCTGAGCAGCTTCCATCCAATGATTATGCAATCAGAAACTTGGCTGCGTTTGACCAAATAAGCCTCTTGGGCACTGTTGTAGTTAGGGGATACAAGGGAAGCAATACAGGACACAGAATTTATAAGATTATTTACAACAGTCACCCAAAGAGTCATACACAAAAAGAGAGCAGGAAATCTGTCCATACACTAAAGACCAAAGAATCCAGCTGAGGCCCTGGATCCCACAGTAATGCCCTGCATGAGTCCAGCTGGAGACTTAGAGCCCATAACAATGCCCCCCAAGAGTCCAACTGGAGGACAAGAGTCTAAGACAATGTCTCATGCAAGTCTATACAAGAATCTGTACTGGGAAGGCCCAAAAGTCAGTAGTGGAAGCTAGAATGTTTGTGCCAGTGGGATGAAGGATCTGTGCTAGCAGGCTGAGGGATTTGCACTGGAGCCAGGAAGTGATGCTGAAGTAAGGACCAGAGCTCCCCTGAAAACCACAGCCATCCTCGGAGACAATGAGGTCCCGAGCTCCTCCAAGGATGACAACAGCTGAGTCTATATCAGGAAAGCCAGCGCACAAGCTTCTCCAGGACACTGAATGGTGCACCATCTTCCCCTCCGGAGGCAGGAAGCAGTGCTCAAAGTAAGGACCAGAGCTCCCCCAAAGTAAACCATAGCTATTCTCAGTGACAAGGTCTCAAACTCCTTTGAAGATGAGAACAGCTGCATTCATATCAAGAAAGCCAGCATGAGAAGGTCCTCCAAGAGAACCAACAGCCCCAGGAGAATCAACAGCTCCCTAACAGCTTCTCTTCTTTTTCTCCAGTTCTGCCTCTTACACTGTTGGCGACAATCTCCAGGTGGGCTTCCCACACCCAGCACCATACTGATTCAGTTCGGCTGGGGGTTACAAGGCTGACTGCCAGCTGTCAATCCACCACAGACACCAATGACTGAGAGTGTGAAATCAAGACCCAGGCTCCAGTGCCTGCCTCTTCACCATTTAAAAGTATTTGTGCTAGCCAGTGTGGTGATGCACACCTGTGATCCCGGTACTCTAGAAGGCTGAGGTAGGAAAAGTGCAAGTTTGAGCCAAACCTGGGGAACTCAGCAACATAGCAAGTCTCTGCCTCAAAATAAAAGCTAGAAAGAAAGCTGGAGATGTAGCTCGATGCAAAGGCTCTGAGATCAATCCCCAGTACTGCCAGGAAAAAAAAAACATGGATCAGAGCTGGATACAGTGGCAAAAACCTGTAACCCCAGCACTGAGGGAGGGAGGCCAATGCAGGAAGGTGGCAAATTTGAGCTTGGGGCAATGTAGGGAGACCCTGTCTCAAAATTTGAAATTAAAGCCAGGCATGGTGGTACATGCCTGTAATGCCAGCACTTGGGAGGCTGAGGCAGGAGGATTGTTGGGAGTCTGAGACCTGCCTGGGCTACAAAGTGAGCTCAAGGCCAGCCTGAACTGCATAGCAGGACCCTGTCTCAGAAAGACCAAAAAAAAAAAAATTTAAAAGGGGATAGGTGGGCTGGGAAAGTAGTTCAGTGCAAAGACCCTAGGTTCAATTCCCAGTACAAAAAATAAAAAAGAATGGATCATTTGTGCTGAGGACACAGGTAGTCTGAGTTCAGGCTCCAGTCATAGCATTTGACTCTTCCCTGGCTGTAGGTCCCAAGCACACAGCACCTTCCCTACTAAACCCCTCCACACAGTACCTTCTTCTCCCTCTCTTCTCACCCACTGAGAAGGCCCTGGCTGGCATGGGACATAGCAGCCACCTCCTCGGATGGAGCCCTTGAACTTGTGTGTGGGACACTACGTCCAGGGAGACAGCTGGGAACTGAGTTGAACTGGACACATGGCTGGCTCAGCAGAGCTGGAAAAGTGCTCAGTGTCAGAAGGACCCACAGGGCAGTGGCAGCTAGGAAAGGTGTCATTCAGGTATCCTCGCAAAGAACCTGCCAGGGAAGTATTACCACAGTGGTCGGGTGGCCTCAGCTGCCACCCCTTTGGGTCCCACCTGGCATTTGTGTAGCAGCCACAGTAGCATAACCAATTCATACTGCATTGCCCAGGAGCTGGATTTCAGCAATGAAAGTCTCAGATCCTGGTGACATTTTCCAGTTCTAGACACAGGGCGTGCATGCACAGAGGCAATGGCTGAGCACTGAGGAATACTGGTGCTGGCTCCTTCCTCCGAGGCAGGAATCTCCTGGTGGAAACTTCTGCTGGGGGTTGGGGGAACTGCTCCTCAGCCTGGTCCAGCAGACCTCAGAACAGCGCTCAGTGCGTAGTCGTCTTACCCAGCCCCCTCCTCCCGCCTCTCCTTCCCTCCCAGAGCACAGACCCAACCACAATCCCCTGTGCTGCTCTCCCTGGGCATCTGGTTCTCAGAAGATCAGGCTCCATCCAGGGACCCACTGATGGGCATTTTTTAAATCTCCCTAAGTAATCCTGTGGAGAACCATGGTCCAGCACTCTAACTACTAGTGCATCTGCCCACAGCTTAACAAGGAGAAGAGCAAGCAAACTCCTAAGTATAGCACAACATGGAATATGTGGAAAGAAGGGTGTGGCTGAATGTTCTGGAAGCCGTGGGGAAGGAAAGGCTGAGTTGCCTGGTGAAGAAGGGCAGGGCAGACAGCAGATGGGTCTCTGGGACTCTCAGGAAAGAATTCTTACTATGCTTCTGGCTGTCACAACTCTATGATAAACATCATCATGGACTGTAGACAGAAACTCACAAGACTCAGATCTGACTTCCAGAGGGTTCAACTGAAAGCAACAGAAAGGAAGCTGACTTCCTCAAATGCCCCACCAAGATGTGTGTGTGTGTGTGTGTGTGTGTGTGTGTGTGTGTGTGGTGTGCTTAACACTTCATCTATAAGACTCAACCTGTCATGTTAGCAGCACATACTTTAGAAATGTGGAGATTTTTACATCAACTGTCTCCAATAATTTCTAGTTTTGCTTTTTTAAAATGCATCACTAATTATAGGATAGTTATCCCAGCTGGAAGTCTTTATCCTTGCTGGATGCAACGTTTCCCAGCAAGGCTAAAAACCAGACAAATGGTATATGTGGCATTTAAAAAGTCAGATATTATACAAGGTCACATATGAATCACTTTTCTCCTAAATTAATACATTATTTTGAAGTTTCAGAAAACATTCTAGGACGTATTTTCTTTTAGCTTCAACGAGGGAGCAATTTGAAGCCACGACATACATCACATCCCACTGCACTACCCATCTCCAAGACTGATGGGCTCACAGCCTGGGAGGCTGCGTGTGAGGGCGAGGCAGAGGGTGCGGTAAAGGAAACACAAATGTCCCCTCAAAATCTTACGGCAGTCTACACATGGAAGAAGGGCAGCTGCAGTCACTTACTTTGTGTGTAAGTTTGTTTTGTTTTTGTTGCTTTTAATTGTGGTAAAAATAAAAGATGACACAAAATAACAACAAAATCTGCCATTATTACATAATCCTTTTCACAGACTACAGACCTCTGGAACTGCCTTGTATATTCACAACCTATACACACACACTGACTTACGCACTTACACCCAGTCACTCAAACACATCTGTACACATATTCACACAGTCCTACATACACTCACACATATTCCTGCGTATGTGGTCAGACACAGACACATGTACAGACAATCACACACTCTCACACTCACTCACACACACTTTTACCCACACACAGACTCAGACGTTCACACACACACACACAGTCATGTCTGCCCACGGTCACTCACACACGGAGAGCTGCACAGACTGACACACACATTCACACTCACACGCAGTCACTCACACACAACTTGCATACACATTCACATTCTCACACACTCATGGCCACTCACACAGGCATCCTCACACACTTGTGCACACATGTACACAACCATATACTCACCTGCACAAACACACTCGCCATCACAAACACGCCCATACCCATAACAGCACCCTGGGAAAAGTGACAGTTAAAACATGATGCTTGTCAGAAGGTGAAGAGTCTATAAAGAAAGGGGACAGGGACTTTGTTTCCACCGAAAAGAGAATAGACATGTGAGTGTTTAAACCAATAGACAGGAGAGCTTGCATAAAAGGAGAGTATTACTTTTTCCCTTTAGCTGTCTATGGCTCCTAACATAAAAGCAGGATGAATGTGAAAGGTGAGAAACATGAAAGAAGGCAACACCTGCGCCTTATGTTAGCCACTGCATCTCCTCGATGTTCTTCCTGAGCAAACATCTCCAAATCGTGGTCTGTACTCACAACGGAGTAAACAGCTGAGTCTTCCCAAAATTCCCATGTTCAAACCCTAACCCCAGCACTGGGAGGTGGGGCGTTTGGGAAGTCATTAGGCCAGGAGGGTAGCACCCTGCTAAGTGGGATTAGCACCCTTACAAGACGAGACCCCGGGAGTTCTCCAGCTCTCTTCCCACCATGCGAGGAGAGAACAAAAAGTCAGCCATCTGCAGCCAGAAGGTCCTTATCCAATGGCCAGCAGTGCTGGCACCTTGTTCTCAGACTTCCGGCCTGCAGGACGGTGAGAAATAGATGTCTGTTGTTAATACAAGCAAGCCACCCTCCGTGACACCACAGTGCAGCCGTCACAGCCGACTAAGACTATGCTCATTCTCCGAGGTCCAAGCTCTCCTCAACCCATCGACACTTGACTCCCCCACCGGGGTGCACTGACCCGGCCACTAATAATCATCTAACTACAACCCAGTGCCTGCACTTTGGTCTTCAGCCACCTTGAGCCCTCTGCAGCCCACCTATAGCCTTGACTCCGCCTCTGCCAATACTAGAGTTAGGAGCTTTCCCTCCTGACCCTCTGCCCCTACTTGCCTGTGAGGTCTGGACTCTCAGCTTCTCTCCTACGCCTTCTTCTCTCATGTATTCCAGATCCTTCCCGGGGACAGTCTCACACCACCAGCTTCAGCATCTTCACAGGGAACTCCCAAACTCTGTCCTCCCTGCCGCTCCCCACTGCTCCTCTGCCTGCTGGACCTCTCTTCCTGTCTGCCCATCAGCATCTCACATGACATAGCCAAAGACAGGCTGAAACAGATAGAATAAGACAGCAACAAAACACCCTTTAATCTTTCTCTATATGAGTTCATGGCTCTGTCTTTGCCCTGGCTGGCTTAATAAAATACCACACACTGGTGACTTCATAGAAGTGTATTTTCTCACTGCTCTGCAGGCTGTGAAGTCCAAGATCAAGGTTCTGTCAGCCTGGCTTCGAGTGAGAGCTCCCTTCCTGGCTTGAAGACGACCATCTCACTGTGACCTCACATGGGGAAGAGACAGAGAGAAAGAGCAAACTCTCTGCGGTCCTTTCTTATAAGGACTTTGATTAAATCAGATCAGACTCCCACCCTCATGGCCCATGAGCTCTTAATTATCTTCTAAAGGCCCATGTCCAGTAGACACCATGGAGGCTGGAGCTTCATATGAATTTGAGGGATACAATTCTGTCCATAATACTCTTCCCACAGTCCCCTAGAATTCATGTAAAATACATTCTTTCTTTCTCAACAGCTTGGAAGTCTTAATTTATTCCAACCTCAATTCTGTAGTAAAGTCCAAAGTCTTATCTAAATCAGATAGGCGTGAGACCTTAGGTACAATTTATCCTGAGGCAGAATTTCTCTCCCCCTGTTCATCTATGAAACCAAACAAGTTATGTGCATCCAAAATACAATAGTAGGACAGGCTTAGATAGATTTAGGAAGAAGCAGCTAAGAAGAAAGAGGTGAAAGAGCCCAGGCAAATGAGACCCAGCCAGGCAAATTTCATGAAATTTTAAGACTCATGCGCAATCTCTGCTCAGTGTCCAATGTCCCATGTCCCAGGCCCACAGCCCACAGCTCTGTGGGGCAGCCCTGGCCCATTTGGCTCTCCACCAGAGATCTGCCCTTCTAAAACCAAGAAGAAAACCCCATTCCCCTGGGCCTGTGATGAGTGAGGAACACTGACGATATTTGAATCATCTCGAGGATTTGCTTGAAGAATCACATAAGTGCACAGCCAGGTAGTTCTATGGTCACATCCCATGGAGTCCAGGAAGTCTGGCAGGCTTTCTTCATTGTAGGCTTTTTTCATTCTGTCCCACGTCCTCTGTCCCCGTTGGTTCAAACTGGCACACCTCTGCTGGTGTGACGCCATCTTTGTTCCTGGTTTCCATAGTGATGACTTGTTAGCATCACGGTTCCCAGAGTGACTGTCCAGCCCCACCTTTAATGTTTCCTCCTGAACACCGTCTCACGTTCTGCAATGTGGATGGCTGAGAAGTTTGTGAATCCTAAGCTTTGGTTTCTTTTTGCTTACCAATTCCTTCATCAATTCATCCCTCTTCTCCTACCAGGAGAAGAACCAAGCCACTCTGTAAACACTTCACTTAGAACCCTACTCAGCTAAAAGTCTAGTTTCATCATTCACAAGTCCCACCTTCCATTGAACTCTAGAACTCAACTCACCCCAGTTCTTGGCTACTTTATAACAAGGAGCATTTCCATTTCCAATTGCTGGTCCTTATTTCCATCCAATGCCTCACCAGATTGGCCTTTATTGTCCATATTTCTGCTAACATTCTAGTCCTGCAGATGTAGGCTTTTCTAAACTGCAGCTCAAAACTCTTCCTTCTTCTACCCATTACCCAGTTCCAAAGCCATGTTCACATTTTTAGGTATTTGATAAAAGAGCACCTCCCTCTCCAGTATTAAAAGCTGTATGAGCTCTGTATGCCATTACAAAATACTATGGGATGGAGTCCTTAAGCAACAGAGACTGTTCTCACAGTTGTGGAGGCCAGAAACCTGCAATCTGGGTGTTGACCAATCTGGTTTCTGGTGAGAGGAGCCTTCTGGCTTGCCAACTGCCACCTCCTCACTGTGCTCAAATGGCCTTCTGGTGTCTATTTTAAGTACACTAATCCTGTCAGATCAGGGTCCTATGTACACCTCATTTTACCTTACTTGCCTCCTAAAGACCCTATTTTTTCAAACATAGTCCCATTGAGGGTATCTTACTTATTTTCGTACTGTTGAGACAAAATACTAGACACCCACAAGATAAAGGATGTAAGGTTTTTTCAACTCAAAATTTGTAGAGGTTTCAATCCATAACTAGCAGGCTCCAAGGCAGGTTTGCGTTGCAGAGGAGAAACAGTCCATGGCAGGGCAGGCAGCAAGGAGTAAGCAGAGAACCTCCCTTCTTTCTGTCCCTTTGTACTTCATTAGGCTACAAGGATATTGCTTGGTGCCACCCACACCCAGGATGGAGCTCCCATTATCCACAACCAGAACTATGCTAAACCAATTTTGTTGTCACATACCCTTAATCCCAGCATCACACACCCTAATCCAGCATCACACACTCATGATCCAGCCACCTCCCAAAAGCCCCACCTGTGAGCTCCTGAAGCTTTGGCAAGACATCTAGACACAAACCATAATGGGGTTAGAGCTTCAACATATAACCTGGGGCAGTCACAATTAATCCATAGTAGATACCATTCCTCAGGTTATGTCTCATCCTTGACTTCTCCCCACACCCTGCTGGAAACCCTTATCCATGAGTTGCTGGCCCTATTTTTCTTGACCTAGTCTTCCCTCTCCCTCCTACCATCACACCTCCAGCACACTTGCCTAGACCCTGTACCACTTTCTCCTGCCTTCTTCCCTAGTCCTTCCACTATAGTGTGGATACACACACACACACACACACACACACACACACACACACACACACACACACTGTGGCCATAACAGATCTGATCCATACTGCTGAAATGAACAACTCATGGCACACTTTTCCCCATCTAACTCCCTCCCACTCTGCTCTGGTCTCATTGCCAGACACTGTCCCCATGCGTCATGCTCTGGCCACTCTGAGCTTCTGGCCATGCCAACATGTGCTGCTCATCCTCACACTCTTGTCTGCCTTTATTCAGGATTTTCTTCAACTGGAATATGTCTCCCTTCTTTCTCCACTTGGCGAGTTCTTGCCCATCCTTCTAGGTTAAAGATGACCTCCAAGAAGCATTTCTGAGTGCTCTCCACTTAGCTGTCCCAGCACTACTCACACTCGTATCAGCATTTGCCATGTCAGTACATCTCCCTCCCCCATTGGGCTTGTGGTTCTCCAGGGGCACAGACTGAGTCTTGGTCCATTTGTGTTGCTATAACAAAATAGCAGAATCTTGGTTTGCAAGCATAATTCATCCCAGAAACATGCTTGTAATGCAAGGCTTTTATATACCAAAGCAAACTTCCTCACAGTAATGGAAACTCAGATGACTTGTTCCACAGCACAAATATGTTGATATAAAATGATAACAATACTGTAATATAATACAAAATAGTAAAATGCAAAATATAAAGAAGAATGAACAAATTAACCTATCCTTCCTTTGAAAACCTTTATGGATGGTGTGAGAGAGAAGAGTGTAGAACCACTCCCACCATCACTAATGGAATCACAGGTATCTATTGGTTTAATGGAATCTTTTTGTTTTCATGCAACTTTTTTTTTTTTTTTTTTTGGTTTTTTTCCGGTACTGGGAATCAAACTCATGACCTTGCGCATGCCAGGCAGGTGCTGTGCCACTGAATTAAGTCCCCAGCCCCCTCGTACAACTTTAACAGGGAATTTATCCAGTGACACTCACTTTTGCCTCCTTTGCTTTACCTCCTGAGGATTTTACGGACATGTGACATTGCTTTGTTTTTAAGCAGATACATCAATTGCACTGCTAAAGCCTTATTTGGGTCGTAGTCTTCTACAAAATTTTGCACAGTTTCCCACATTTTACACATATCTCTCTCATTTTATTTGAAGTGAGGGATTTCTCAGCCTTTTCCTCCTCCTCTGCAAATAAAATCTCCTCCATAATCTTTTTTGTTTGTTTGTTTTGTTTGTTGTTTTTATACAGGGTCTCATTCTGTAGTTCAGGCTAGGCTTGAACTCACTATGTACCCCAGTGGCCTCAAACTCACAGCAATCTGCCTGCCTCAGCCTCCTGAGTGCTGGGATTATGGTGTGCACTACCACGCCTGATCTCCATAACCTCTTGCTGTTGGAAGACAATCACCCAGAATCCCACAGTGAGAAAGAAAGAGAGAGAAAACCACTAGCTCAGTTGGATCATGTGACATTTGGTGTCAGGTAATACCCATATTGCCAGACATCACTTGCTTATCAAGTTACAGTTTATTAGAAATTTCTCATCATGTAGAACACTTGCCGAGCAAGTTACTTGCAATCCAAGGTTTTAGTGTACCTGAGACTGGGTAATTTATGAAGAGTAGAAACTCACTTTCCCCAGTTCTGGAGGCTGGGAAGTCCAAGATGAAGGTGCCAGAGGTTTGGGCTGCACCACTGGCACCTTCCATGATGCCGTGTTCACATAGCAGAGGGCAGAGGAGAAAGAAAGGAGAGTTGCCAGCTCCCCAGCCTTCTATAAAGTTATTAATCCCATGCATGAGGGTGGACCCCTCTAGACTTATTCCCATGCCAGGAGGCACTGCCTCCTAACAGCACCATAGGGGGGATTAAATTTTAATGTGAATTTTTGGAGGGCATACACTCAAACCATAGCACCAACTCTCCTCTGATGCTGAGCACCTGGACTCCACCCCAAAAACTATTTGATAAGTATAAATAGAAGTGAGGTGTGCTGCAAGTATATGAGGTATAAATATGCTGTACAATTTTTGTCACTACATTTTCTCAATTGCAACTATTGTATGAGCCATTAAACTCTTCCGAATGTAGACATTGTTATGGCATTGGTCTACATGTCCTCCCAAAGCTTCATCCAGTCATAGATGGGGCTTTTTCACAGGTGGCTGGATCTAGAGTGTGTGATGTTGAGATTAAAGTTCTGTGATTACTAAATTAGTCCACTGACTGGTTTAACACCCAGCCTAAGCTCAGTATTCTGGAGTATAAAAGGGGCAGAAAGAATCTGCTATTGCTGTTTGTGGCTTATTATTTCCCTTGCTGCCTTCTGCCTGCCATGAATTGTTTCTCCTCTGCAATTCCCCTCTGCCATTCCACACTGCTTTGGAGCCAGCTGATTATGGACTGAAACTTCTACAAACTGTGAGCCAAATAAGCCTTTCCTCCTTTAAATTTGGGTGTCAGGTATCTTGTCTCAACAACAAAAACAGTAACTAAGACAACTATTATATAGATACTTCTATGCATAATACTGTAACTTTCAAAACAAGAAAATCAAGAAGAAGACCTGGATTATAGACCAATGCTTTCATTCTCAGAAGAAATGTATGGTATTCATGACTAGGATATTTAATGTATGATTCAAATATCATTTTTAAATCAATTGTGTGAAGGCAAAGACCATTACCTTATTATTAACCAAATATAATATTTTACTTTACAGTTAATTTTAAATGAGTATTAAAAAGGGAGGGTTACAAATATTCTTCAGTTTAAAGATCCTCCTCGGGTGAACAGCCTGACCTGTAGCCATAAAGCACAAGAATTTTTCAAGATTACATGAAAGGTGAGTTGACAGTAAGACCCAAATCTTCCTAATTAGCCAGAATAATCTGACTGTGTTTCTGGCTATCTGCTCCCAGAATGGCATCTCTTTTTCACAGGAGTCCTTTAAAATACCAACCAGAGATAGAAAATTTATACAAAAGAGCCCTGAGTCTTGTGAGGAGGAAGAACAGGGAACACCAGGTGGCCTTTACTGAAAGTTCACCTCACCTTTTTAAGACAGATTTTATGAAACAAAGTGACTGAGAAAGCCTTTTCATTAGCACTATTCCTATTGTGAGGAAACTTGAAGACACAAGAAAGTCTAAGAATCAAGATGTGATTATGACCCAGGACAATGTTTAAATGTCCTCTGTACTGAGCATCTTCTGGGAGCTTTGGTGTAATGGTGTTGGGAAGGAATTGCTTTCCCTAGAAAAGAAATCTCAGAGACAGCAGAGCTCTAACTTCAAGCCCCCAACAGGACCTGAAAGTGAAGAAACGTGGTGCTTCCTTCATGATGAAAGAGAATGTGTCCTCATCAAGGCACCAGTTTTATGAAACTAACTCACTGATCCCACCATAAGAGTCACATGGCGAACCCTAACAACAAGTAAATAACTTACTCCAGAAGGATTCTGAGGAGGGGACCTCATGCTTATGTCTGACAACAAGAACTATCCAAAGACCCTACACAAAGACTACCACAACCTTGCTCAGAAAATACTTCTGTAGGGGCATCTGTCCAGTAACTGTCTGTTTGTCCTTGGACTAGTGCCAGCCTTATTGTTGGTCCTTGAGCACCTTCGTTATTAATTCTCCTGGCCAAGGATTGGTACACCCAGACAATCTCTTCATTTTCACCTTTTAAAACTCCCCCTTGCCCCAGCCTTGTTGAATGCTCACAGAGTTCATGATGACACACATACTTCCATTGCAGTGCTGCTCCCAGACGAACACACTGATTCTCTCTTTCTCTCTGTCTATTGTTTAGAGTAACATTGATCTCCAGGAAACTTGCCTTGCTTGATCCTCCTCACCGAAGCTGAGAGACCCTCCAGTTTTGTGGCTTAAACAAGAGAAATGTACTGTCTCCTCGGTCCCGAGACGGGAAGTCTGAGACCAAGGTTTTGGCAGGATTGGCTCCTTTTGAGAGTCATGAGGAGGAATTTGTTCTGTACCGCTCATCTAGCTTGTGCTAGATTGCTGGAGGTTCTTGGAGAGCCATAACTTCTAGAGCTATCCTTCCAATCTTTGTCTTCATCTTGTCATAGTCTTCTCTGTGTGTGTATAACTAGGGTTAACTAGATTGGTTACAATGGCTACCTGCTGAGTTAGGTGTGGAGGAATGCAAAAGAGCCATCTGTGTGCTAAAGGGTCAGAGGATCCACTCAAAAGTCAAAGGCCCAGAGCTCACTGCAGAATCCTGGGCAAGTCCGTATCAGGAAGCCAAAGAGTCTGCACTGGAAGACTGAAGAGTCTGTGCTGGAAGCCAGAAGACAGATATCCAATTGCAAAGGTAAAGATGGGAGCAACTCTCAAGAAGCAGGAGGGAGTCTTCCTTCTTTCTCTTTTTATTCCATCCAGGCTGCAAGCCTGTTTGTTGGTACCACCCACATCCAGGGTAGGTCTTCCCTCTTCAGTAATTCAGTCATTCAGACACACCCAGAACTGTGGTAGACAAATCCGCTAGGCATTTATTATTCAAAACACTACAATTAACTATCACCGTGTGTTTGTCTATTTTCAAAGTTCCCCTTTTCATAAGGATGTATATCTAATATATATATATATATATATATATATATATATATATATCATACATACTGGGTTATATCATATATACTGGGTTGTATATTAGTCATTTTCCCATCACTGGGGCAAAATACCAACATCTGCTTAAATAAGGAGAGCTTGATTTTGGCTCACAGTTTCAGTGGATTTGGGCCACAATCAGCTGGCTCCAAGGCATAAGCTACATGGCAGGAAAGATGCCACAGAGAAAAGATGTTCACCTAACAGTGGCCAGGAAGCAGAGAAAGAGAGACGGAAGGAGCCACAGGGACAAAAATATAACATTCCAGGTCATGCCTCAGTGACTTGCCCTCCCTGACCAGACCACACTTCCAAACACCAGGCTTTTGGGGGGAATTTTAGACCTAAACTATAACAGATTCCCCTCTAAAAGACCCTGTTTCCGAAGAAGTCCACATGCCGAGGTACTGGGGGTTAGGACTTCAATATCTGACTTTTTGGAAGAGCACAATTCAATCCATAATAGAGCCCATTATCATAAAGCCTTCCGCGCATCATTATTGCTCTGTAACTGACTGTCCACAAGACGTATTGTGAGCTCCTTTCCACAGGCACTGTGCTGTGGGATCGTCATGCACTCAGTGCCCAGCACAGTGGCTGGAACGCTGAGGAACTGGATGGATGGATGGATGGATGGATGGATGGATGGAGTGAACGGGGTTATGAGAAGACTCAAAATATTTTGAAGGAACTATATACAGAGTCACTTCAGAGTAAACTTAAACATTCACTTTTGTATTGTTTATATATAAAAGACTATGCATACCTTCAAAACTATACACATGATATGCAGATATAACAAGCATGATTTAATTGTCAATCCCTCCGCAGTTCTACTTTTGTCAGATTTTTGCCATCTCTGAATTAGGTCCCTTTCTTTTTTACCCTTTCCTGAATCCTTTTTCTGTCCCACCTCAAGTGGTTTCCCAGGGTCAGAGCCATTTGATAAATGCAGAGAATCTCAGGCTGCACTGGTGCCTAATGCTATTTCCATGGCTAATTTTGTTTCAGTTTCTTCTGCACAGCTCCAAACACTGTACTGCTCCTGCTACCATGTACTGCCCCCTGGGACTTCCTACTCTGCTTGATCCTCCCCTAGTAGAGGGTTAGGTAGCATGGGAAGCAGTCTCGGGCAGAATGCAGCCCAGAAGACCATTCCACACAACCCCCCATCCCCTCAAGGTACTTAGAATTTGTTCCATAATTATTGCTCAATTCTTACTGCAAATATTGGCTCAGCAAATACAGAGATCTCAGACCCAAACACTCGGGAAATAGCTGCTTAGCAGGTAATACTCTCGAGTTCTTTCATGCCCATGACACTTAAGCTTACAAATGCTTAGTGCACTTTCGAAAGCTCTGGGCAGTCTTCAGCTTGGTCTGCTCTGGCCTGTGCTTAGTCATTTGTGAGGTCCTTATTTGTGTTACTGCCTCTCCAGGATCTTTCTTACCTTTCCTGGTTGGGCAGGGACTGGCACAACAGGCTCCAGGGAAGAAAGGGAGGTAGAGCACATCTGCATGCTTGATTTTAAAAATTAAATACTGGCCTGATTCCCACAAGTATTTTTCATAAACACATATTAAAATGCAAGAACAATAATCACATCATGAGGGCAGTGTCGCTTGAGTTTCCTCGGAATTAAGGCACTAGTGGAAACATCAATCCGTTTTGAAACTACTCTTGGCTTATGTAAAAAGGCTGAACTCACAGCAATTTAATCCTGAGACTCACTCCAGAAATCACGCCTAAAAGCTTTGCATTCTAGCCCTTTCTCTGCTCACAGTGGGACCTTGGCAGGTTACTATAATTCTAGTCCTTTTCTGCAAAATGATGATATTCACAGTACTAACACACAGGTTTCTGATCATTAAACAAGGTAATAAATCATGTTCAAAGCTTAACTCAGTGTCTAATGACACATGCTACTCCCAGAATAATTATTACCAGTAAATATCATTAGTATATATGCATCCATCTGGCTTGCTAGCTACACCCTTAAATATAATATCCAGAAAATATAATTTTATAGGTTTTAATTTCTTTTTTTTTTTTTTTTTTAATTTTTCTCAGGTACCGGGAACCGAACTCACGACCTTGCGCTTGCCAGGCAGGCGCTTTTGCCACTGAGCTAAATCCCCAGCCCCAGGTTTTAATTTCTACATGTTCTATTTTTGCATGATTATTGGTGTCCGAGGTCTGCGTTATATGGCTGTAAAATATATGACAAAGTGCAAAACAGAACTACCAAGTCAATCTATTTTCTAAATATCTGCTATATCTAATTCCTTTGCACAACTCCACAACCACAGCTATAATTGAATCCACCGTCATCTCTCAACCTAAACTACTAAAACAGCACCGTTCTCACTGGTAGCCCTCCCTGGGTACTTTGATGCCTTCCCTCCATTACCCAACAGAAGAGCCAGGTGACTCTTATCAGAGGTCAGGCCATGCCTGTCTCTCGTTCCAAATTCTCCCTTAGGTTTGGCATACAGACCAGGGCTCTTCAGGACAACAACCAGGCTCTACTTGATCTGGGACCACCCCTCTCTCTGAGCACCAGCCACTGTGGCCTCTGCCCTATTCCTTGAGCTTGCCAAGAGATTTTCATCTCAGGGCCTTTGTACTTGCTTTTTCCTTTGCCTGGACTCTTCCTCCCTGATGTATCTATATGACTCCTCTGAAATTTATCTGCATAACTCTTCCCCCATAGCACATAGTTATATGACCCCCTACCCACTGCCACATATTTGCATGACTCCTCCCCACCATCCCTCCCTGCTGCTTATATCTGCATGGCTCCTTCCCCATGGCTATATTTGCATAGCTCCTCCCCCACCACACATATTTACATGACTCCTCCCTCACCACACTGCAGTCTCTGCTCACATTCTCCCTCCCTCCCAGAACTTTATGGCCCTATCTTAGATCTCTTGTTACTCTTCAACCTCTTGACCCACTTTTCTTCATAGCTCTTTTTCATTGGATAATATACACTTCTGCATTTGTTATTTAACTCTTCTTCTATAATGTAACTCTTCTACAAGGTAACTACATGAGGGCCAGGTTTGTCCATTTTGTTCTTTGTTATATTCCAAACACCCAGAGCACTGCCTGCCACACTGTGAATATCATCATTTTGCAGTAGTGTTTTCTGAATGAACACATATCTGGCAGTTAGGCACAAGGGACAGCGGTCACAAGGGACATTATAATAAGTGTTTCAGTGGGAGAAGGCATATAAATAATAAGTAACACATGTTAAATACTTGTTGCACTCTGTTAGGTCTTAATATATAATTTTTTTTGATTTTTAGAAAAACCTTTATTTCTAGAAAGTTGTGTGATCTTGGACAATCACTTAGGCTAGTGGGGGCGAATCTACTGCACATGTGCCAGGGCGGGCTGTTTGTATCACTGAGAGCTCTAAAAGTTTCACCATCACCGACTTAGGCTTTATAAACCTCCATGTTTTGATCTTTAAATTGCAGGCAATAGCAGCCACCTCAAAACACTGGGTGAGGATTGAAAAGATCCAAGTGTTTAGCACAGTACCTGAAAATAACTATCTCCTCGCATTAGCCAAAGCCATGCTGTACTATGCTCCCCATTTTCAATGTTGCTGAGTGTGTGGTGGAGACTGAAAATCTTCCATGGGTGGTAACATACTGGCAGTCATCTGAGTGTGAATGGGGGAATTCAGCAGAAAGAATGGATTTTACATGGATGGAACTGTCTAGAAGAGCCAGAGAAATAAACAGTTAATCTACACCCATTGTCTCAAGGGCAAGGCCCAAGGTCCAGAGGACAAGATATTTAGTAGAAACAGCAGAGGTCATTAGATATGGGGGCTCTGGTCCAGGGCAAAAGCCAGTTGTTTTGCTTTTCACTTGCCAAGTAGTTCAGTCAACAAACACTAAGGCATCTACTACAGGCATAATCCAGAGTACAGGTAGTGCTAATGTCACAGGTGAATACTACTGCTAATTTAATAGGTACAGAAATAGTACAATAACCTCACATCATAGAAGTGACACCTTTGCAAAAGAAAGGACACCCCATATGAAAAGGACAAAATGAGATCACTAACCTAATATTTAAATTATTAAGTCCTAAAATAGCAGTAAGCAATTATGAGACAATCAAATTCTGAAAATACACATTGTTCTAAGTATTTTCCTAGTTTTCTAACATGTTCAGCATTGCCTTAACCCACTACGGCAATAACTTTGCTTATTTTAAAAGTTACAGAGTCTCAACTTTGTATCCGGGGCTGCGCTAGGACCTGGGTCTATTTTCATAAACCAAACAGAAGCAACCTCTTATATGGTGGAGCTTACACTGTGGTAGCAAATGATAAGCACAAATAAATATATACTTCTTAATAGAGAGAAGTGCTCTGAAGAATAAGAGAAAATATTAGGAAAGAATGTGAGTCCTTCAGAATGGGGGTATTCCAGTCCTCCAGAAAAGCTCTTTGGAGGTAGTGCCACTTCTAAGTGAACCCTAAAGGACACACAGGAGGGAACTTGGTAGAGAAAAGGAAAGAGTTCCCAGAATTAGGGAATAGCACAAACTGAAAATAAGTACTGTCCTCTGATCCACTCTGAAAGCCCACCAGTGATACCTTTAAATGACCCATCATATTAAATCAAGAAAGCCCATTTATGCTTCCTGCTTCATCTCCAACCTCAGCTTTTCTCAGACAGTGTGTACCACACTGCTGAAGACTGGAGCAGGAGGTGAGTGGAGGGCTGGTAGAAAGAATGAGGAGAAGGAAGTCAACAAGAAGGCTGGTGGTGTGCACTGGAGCTGAGGATGAGGCATGGCCACTTACGGCTCCGCCATCAACCAACAGATTGTCACTCGCCTACTGGGAAGAGCTGCTGTATTTACATGGTGCCCACATCCCACCTGGGCCACCACAGTGGTATGAAAAGTGATCTGAGCAATCAAGTGCCCTTGGTGCTGTGCTCAGTGAGACACTGTCCAGCTAGCTGCAAGTTCACCCAGCCTCCAACAAGAAAAAATGATGGCTGATACCACTGTTAAAAGCACATGGCTCCACTGAATGCACAAATGTAAATTCACACACACTCAGATGCCCTCTGGACTGCCCTATTCACCTCTTCTTACTCAGCCAGCACTGGAGAACCAGAAAAAGGTGTCCATCCCACTGGGTAGACAAGCCCCACTAGCCCAGGGGCCCACACAACTGTTTATGGTGGCCCATTCATTATAAACACACATCTAGAATCCAAGTGAGGAGGATTTGGGGTTCACTTTAGATTTTGAATAATGCATGTCAGTATCATTAGATATGTTGTCTGCTATTTTACAAAAGGGGGACATAGAAACTCAACATGCCATTGTATTTTCCTTAAAAACACTCTATTGAAAGTTCTCAATGGTGAAAGTCTTTTAATGTTTTAAGTGCCTGTCTAGTCCCTGTGTTTGCCAAGGAACATTTCTACTTACTCCCAACAATGGAGTTCCACAACCCCGTGAAGGAAAGTTGGTCTATTGTTGTACTCCACTTACTGACTCAGAAGCCTGACATTTCTGGAGGAGCAGCGACAAGTAATTTCATGATGATAAATTTTAGAAGACAAACATTCTGCTCTACAGAGCTCAGGAGTAATTTAAGAGGAAGATAAACAGTTCCAAGATTTAATGGGTAAACAAATGTGGCAGAATAATATATTGACATATTAATTTGTGAATTTTTTTTCTTCCTTCTATAGGAATCTGGAAAGATGGGACACTTTCCTCCTCCCAAGTTAGCCAGGGGGCATGTTCTGAGTCTGGGCCCGTTGGCATCTATTACGAACAGTGCCTCCTTTCAAGCCCTACAATCAGGGCTGCCTGGCAACTTTCAATAAAAGAGCTGCAGCTGTGGAGTGCAGAAGAACCAGGACCTGACTTCGGGAGGTGGAAGGGGAAGAGAATTTGCCCCTAGATTTCATAAGGGGTGAGACCAGGATGATTCTATAGGTAGCAGAGATTTGTGCACCAAATGCTCATAGAATTCCATGAGTTACAGGGATCCAGAGAAATCTGAGGGAAAAGGTCCTCAAGTTTGTCTGAACGGCTTCATCTGAACTACCTAGGTTATAGGTCACTAACGTTGCAGACCCACTTCCCATGCCACCCTTAGCTGTGAGACCTCTAACCTGCACCAGTATAGGCTGCATTCTCCAGCAATTATCCCTGAGAAGGACACAACATGATTTGGGGCGCAAGTTTGCCCTCAGGAACATCAGATCAGAGCACGCAGCAGTGTTTATACCTGCAGACTAAGGACTAACGTCTTCTTTTCTCCCTTCTTTAACCTGGGCCCTCCACATCCTACTACCCTATCAGTGTTCTCACTGGTGATAACTTTATTTCCAGAGCCCATCCTGAAATCAGGCCTTGAGGTAGAGCCACTCTGATGTACCTGAATAGCTGTCTCTTAGCTCTGAGCCTCAGGTATTTGGGGTTGAATTGTGTCCCTCCCCACCAAAACATTCATATGTTCAAGTCCCAATCCTTATTACCTCAGAATGTGACCTTACTTACCAATAGGGTCATGGCGGATGTACTTAGTTCAGATGAGGTCACACTAGAGTAAGAAGAGCCCCTAATCCATATAGCTGTTTTCCTCATGAAAAGGAGAATTTTTACTGATGTACATAGGGTGTGCTATTCCCCTTTCTGTAACTGCCACAAAATTTCTGAGGAAGTCATCTTAAAAGAGGAAAAGTCTAGTTTGGCTTATGGTTTCTGAGGTTTCAGTCCATAGTCACCCAGCTCTGTTGCTTTGGGCCTGTGGTAAAGCAGAAACATCATGCAGGCAAGGCACAGAGGAAGAAAGCTGCTCAACCCCTGGCAGCCGTGGAGCAGAAAGAACAAGGACAGGACCAGAGAACCTGTGCTGAAGGGCACAGCCTTCTTTTTCTTTTGTTCCATCCCAGCTTCCACCTTATTAGATGATGCCAACTGCATTCAGGGCTGGTCTCCCCCATGAATATACCATCCCAAAATCATTTCTGGAAACACCCTCAGAGACACACCCAGAAGTTCCTAAGTTCCTAGGCTTTGCCCAATTCAATGCAGTTGACAATCAAGATTGACCATTAAACAGAGTGGACACCATGTGGAGACAAGGAGATTAGGATGGTGCTTCTATACACCAGCAAACCACATGAAGCCCCCTGCATGTTGGCACATAGCTATAATCCCAGCACTCTGAGAGGATGAAGCAGAAGGATGGTAAGTTCAAGCCCAGCCAGGGCAACTTAGCAACTTGTCTTAAAAAAAAAAAAAATAAAAAAAAAAAAAAAGGGCTAGAAATACAACTCAGTGCAAAGGCCCTCATTCAATCTCCAGTACTAGAAAAAAAAAAAATGTTTTCAGTACTCCTGCTCCAAAGTAACTAAAGATTTCTTAAACAAAAAAATTGCATAGATTTTCTCAAATTTTATAACAACAAATATAATTTTAGATATATTACCAATTGAAGTTATATGCACTGTATGGTGGTTTTATTTAATTATAGATTCCTCATCCTGGAAACTCTGGAGGAATAAACCTTACACATACATTTAACCATGCCAAATCTGAATGCCACTTTGGACAAATCATAATTTCTGGGAAAATCATTTCTTGTTTCCGCACTTGCTTATACTATGCATATTTTGCCATCTGAAATACATCCCTACTAAACAAAAAAGCATATAAATGAATTAATTGAGGTTTTGACTCAGGAAGTTAGAAAAAATAACAAGTAAGCTAAGGCAAAGCTGAAGGAAGAAAATAATAAAAATAAAAGCAGGAGTTAATAAATTACAGAAAATTTTAGAATAATTGATAAATACATTTAAGAGCTATTGTTTTAAGAAAAACAAAGCATAGATTTGGGCAAAAGATTTTGAAGGAAGGAAGGGAAAGAGTAAAAATTAAAATAGGTACATTACCACACATACAGAAGACATTAAAGAGTTAAAATCTTACCTGTGTTTGAAGCTCTCTAAGTAAATTTGAAAACAGAAGTGAATTAGATATTTTATGGAGAAAACTGAAATTACCAAGACTGATATCCAATAGCCTCTTTCTGGAAAAAAGTGGCAGTCCTGATGTTTTCCAGGTGAATTCTTTTCAACCTGTAAAATTTGAGTTTTGATAGTATATACAGACAGTAAGACTAAAACTTCCATTTCCGTGGAGTAATAGAAAAAGGAAATAAAACAATAATTGCCAAGACACTAGACATCAAACAATGAAGAACAGAAACCCCTGAGAGCCAAGAAATATTTAGATGAAATGACCCCCACAGCTGGCTATCTTCATGCCTTGGGAAAGTGTCCAGGCTTCAGTCAGAGGGAGGGTGACCCAGGGGGAGCCCAGTGAGCTCCCTGACCTGATGGGATGGCACTGATCATTTAAAGAGACCAAGGCAGCTAGATCTTGCAGGAAGAGTGTGGATCATGTGTCTGTTAATCTTATGTCAACTAACAGATTAGTAAAGCACACTTTTTTTAGCAGGGGGAGAGGTATAGATGATTGGCATGTATGCCAGCAAACCGAGAGGGAAAGACCCGCCCCAGTTATGGGTGGCACCAACCCATAGGCTTATAGCCTGCATGGAATAAAAAGGGAAAGAAGGAAGGATGCTCATTTTGAAGAGCTCCAGTCTTCCTGAGAGGGTGCCCCTTTTGCTGCTGTTGCCTTTGGACATTGGTCTCCAGATTATTCAGCTTTACAACATACACTTGCACCAGGACTCTCCAGTGAACCTTGAGGCCTTAGGCCTTCCACTGGTGCCACCTCCTTGATCTCTCTTGTTCTGTGGCTTTCATCCTCCTGGGCCAGACATCTGGACCCTCCAGCTTTCCAGCACACAGGCAGCCACTGTGGACTTCCCAGCCTCTAATCCTGTAAACCTACCTAATAAACCCCCATACATAATTACACATGCTTCTGAATCTCTAAAATTTAGTGCTGTGATTTGTTTGGGATTGTGTTGAATAGATCAACACAATAATCCACACGTTAAGAACACTGAGTCTTCTTTAGGTCTTCAGTTTCACTCAGGAACATGTTATAGTTTTCAATGTACAAGCGTATCTTGTCAGATTTCTTCCCAAGTATTTAACATTTTCGTGTTCATTTGTTTTGTGTTGCAATTGGATTGTTCACTCTTAGATTATGGAAATCAACTAATTTTCTTGTACTAACTAATTTTCTAATCAACTAATTTTCTTGATCTTGTACCATGCAATAATCTCAAACTTATTTGTGAATTCTCAGAGCTTTTATGTAGATGACATGAGACTCCTTGCCAGAGTAGTTATATAAACTGGCAGATAAAGACAGTAGTACCTCTCCCTTCACAATCCAGGCTCCCGCTTTCCCTTGCCTTGTTGCTCTATCTAGAGCATAATGTTGAACAGAAGTGACAAAAGTAGGCATTTACTATTTCTTACTTTAAGGAGAAACATGTCCCTCGTTGTGAAGAATGTTAACTCTAGATCTTCCACAAATGCCCTTGAGCACATCTAAGAAGTTTCCTTTTATTCCTAGTTTGCTGGGAGGTCAAATTAGGAATGGATTTTGGATTGTGTTATTTGTTTTTTCTGCACCTACTGAGATGATCAAATGGTTGCCTTTGTGGGAAAACGCAGTTTTCTAGTGTGAGTCTTTCAACCCTTCTCAGCAGTACAAGATTGGGTCTTGGGCCCAGATCACATCCTTACCCAAATATAAAGAGTCCTCACAGCCTGTGTGCATGTGTTCACGTGCACTCTGACATTCTGTGTAAGTGTGTGTATCACTGGCACCCAGCCAGACCCACACTGTATCTGTCCTCTCTAAGGAATATATGGGGTCTTTCTGCTCAGCACTGGCTATGGAATAGATGCCACTACTGAGACTGATCTTGTTCATTTCTATTGTGTGAGTAAAGCAATGTTCCATCCAACCCTTGGCTACACTGTGTGTTCCTTGTTGACTCCAATACCAAGACACAATGGGCAGAAATGCTCAGACTACTTCTGATAATAGGTAACAGAAGCCATTTAATTAACAGTCTTCTATTATTTTGTTAATAGGGTAAATTACATCAGTAGATTTATAAATGTTAAACTAACCTGGCATTCCTGGGATAAATCCCACTTGTATAAACATTATTGTGTGTTTTGATGAATTCTCATTGCTAAATTGTGTCTGGATTTTTTTTTTTTTTTGCATCTATATACATGAAGAATACTGATCAGGTTTTTTTTTACAATGTCTTCACTGGAATTATGATATGAAGGCAATGCTGTCTCAAAGAATCAGTTCTGAAGCATTATGTCCTCTTAAATTTTCTGGGAAAATATTTGGAGAATTATTGTTCCTTTGATAATTGGGAGAACACACCAGTGGATGCACATGATATGAGAGTTTTAATGTTTTTCACTACAAATTCAACTTATGTAATAGGTACAGGATATATATTTCATCTTCAGTGAGTTTATGTAATTGTGTTTTTAAAGAAATTTGCCCATTTGGTTTGATCAATCTTGCATTCTTACATTTGGCAATCTGAGCAACTTGTTGAAGATAACAATATATAATATAACAGCCACTGTTAATTCCTATCATTTTGTTTTGAAACCCTGTATCATTTTTATTTTGTTTTGCTTTGTTTTTGTCTATGTTGCTATTATTTTGTTATTTTTTATTCTCTTTAAAATAAAGAAATTTGCCCATTTCATGTCAAACTTATGCCATAAAGTTCATAATTTCTCATTATGCTCTTAATATCTGTAGAAGCTGTAGTGATGTCACCTCTTTGCTACTCTATGTATTGTAAGTTTTCTACCTCTACACTTATTTAGATTTGGTTCTACTGCTTTGTCTTTGAAATCACTATTTTTGCAAAGTATTATCTGATGCTATTCCTATTAAAAGTACATTTCACCTCAGAGATTCTAGATGTTTGATTTGGGCTGAATTACATATTATATGCCTGTATTTAATATGCTCAATCTTTCCTTTAGTTATTTGAACATTTGGCAAACAGTTACAACTGTTTTATTTTCCTTACCTGCTAAATTTAATATCAATACCAGTTCTGGACTGCTTTCAATTAATTAATTTTTTCTTATTATGGGTCATAGTTTTGAGCTTCTTTGCATTATGAATTTGCAATTTAATAAAAATTTTTATAAAAGGCTATTTACCTCATCGTTATTTGTACTGGGAAAAATGGAAATGACGTATCAGTCAATTAGGGACTAAAAAAATTAGAAATATGAAACGCAAATATGATGAAATAGGCAGATGATAAAAAGAATGTGTTTGTTCCATGTTTACAAATTGGAGGTTTCTCCTAAATACCAGTTACAAAAAGGTAAAGTACATAACAGTGAGATATAAAAATGTAAAGGTTTTTAATGCATGTCCACATGTTGTGCTGCTGTGTGCATTTTTTTTCTATTTGGGTACAAAAATAATTAAAGATAGGATCTTAGAATTCAGAGTTAGAAATTTTCACTATTTGCTTGCATTTCTCACCATGTAAGTGTATTCTAATTTCACTTTTGATTTGTTTTTTTTTCTTGTTTTGTTCATGTCATTCTAGAAAAATGGAGTTACATGTCTCCTGTAGTTTGCTTTTATAAATTTAAACAAATAATAAAATAATTATCTAAAACTAGGGACAGATCCAGATTCTGTGGGAGCCTGTGTTTAAACAAGGTGGAGGGCCTGCTATGAAAATATCTGACTTCACAAATTTTCATAAGTATGACCATATGAAAGGCTCTTCTCTGGAAAGGGTTGTGCAAGTGAGAGATTTAGGAGCTCTGTCATTTTACTAAGGAATGTGCAAATATAAGTAGAACTCAAGCCTTTAATAAAAGACATGATGGAGTAATTCAGCTTCCATAAAGATAAAAAAGTAGGAAGAGGGGAACAGAAAAGAAGAAAAAAGGAAGGCAATGCATACCAAATGTTTCATCTCAGAAACAGTAATTGCTTTATCTTTATATGTCCAATTTGGGCCTTTTATATTTTACTTACTATATTATATCAAGTGGCATTTCAACATATTCAATGAAAGTACTACGTTGGACACTGTCATATATTATGTCGTTAATTTTCCCAGCACTCTCTGAATAGTAATAATGACAAATGCTTTGTTGTGCATGTTACGTGCTAAACACTGATCTGGACAATTCGATCAGTGCTCCCAATCCCACATGATAGGCAGTGTCTTCCTCATTAACAATAATAAGCACCATTACCATACCCATTTTAATATGGGAAAACTGAATCACAAGAGTTGCAACTTGCCCAAGTCTGTTAGTGGCAAATCAGGAATTAAACCTAGCTGTCTAGTTCCAGAGCCCATGATCCTAATACCACTGCTGTGCTGCCTCCTCTTAGCACTGTTTTGCTGTCTTAGAACCAACGTATGCCTGTTACAAACCACCAAGTTTGATTCACTATAAGAAAAAAGATTTCTAGGGAAGTATTCACCCCAAAATGAAAGAAGCTCCCCAGTGAGGAAGTGAGTTCCCTGCCACAGGACATATTCCAAAACTGCTGCACAACCCCATGGTCAGAAAGATCACCTTATTTAAAATAACCCAGGGTCCCTAGCTTCCTTTCCTATTTTCTTCTATCCATGTCCATGTTACTCTTGTCCATATCATGCAATGTGGTTGTGCATGTGTTGTTGTCTGCACACCTCTCCTAGTAAGAGCAAGCTCCATGAGCGCTGGGCTTTTGTCTGACTTGGTCACTATTTCCCTCTATGCCTAACACCTGTCAAACAATAAATACTGGTTGACTGAATCAACCAATCCAATGGGAGATTGAATTCTGTGACCTCAAAGGTCCCAGCCAGCGCTAGGCCTGTTGAGCTTAAGCTTCAAACTTCCTTCTTCTCCCTTGTTATGACTTATACCTAGATCCCCTGCCAAAGCTTCATGCATGGTGGAGACCACTACAAAGTGGCTCTGAGCAGGATTTAAAATCAACCAATTGGTTTTCTATGTTTACTTGTGTATCTGTCCCAAGCCTAGGTCCCTTGTCTATAAATGGAGAGTGGATTCATAGTAAGTAAACCTCTATGAGTCACTGGTCCTGGCTGAGGCCTGTAGTGGCCTGTGAAGCTGTGATGCCTCAAAGGACAAGATAAGGCCAAAGCTAAGGATACCTGGCTCCAACTCCAATTAACTAAATAGAAACTATAACTGCAGGAATCTCACTCCTGTGATGAATGTCAACCTGGAGATAAGATAGTCTCCTAATTAATATAATTTACTACTTGAGAAAGTCTTTGTACTGATTCCAAAGGTCCTGCTCAGGTTCCTGCACTTTCCCCAATATCCTCCTCCTCTGTTTGAAAACCAAATAAATATGAGCCTCCCAGAAAAGTTGTCTCAGCCCCCAGAGACTCTCAAATTCTGCCAAAGGGTTTTGATCCTCCTAGAGCCCTAAAATCATACTACTTGTCTCCTTTATTTAAGCCTTCACTGTCCACTCATATGGGAGATTGTGGACCTGATCACTCCATGATACATGCACTCATAGGTGAGGCTTTTTGGAGGTGATTGAATCTAGGGTGTTTATACATGGATTAAAGGTATATATAACTAAATTAGTTCACTGATTGGTTTAGCATAGTTCTAGGTGTGGTGCCAACATCCTGGGTGTGGGTGGCACCAACCAATAGGCTTGTAGCCTGGATAGAATAAAAGGGAAAGAGTGAATTTTCCTGCTGTTTCCTGCTTCCTGTCGCCCCTGCCATGGACTGTTTCTCCTCTGCAATGCTCCTCTCTCATGCTGCCCCACCTTGAATCCAGCCAATTATGGGCTGAAACCTCTATAAACTGTGAGCCAAAATAAACCTTTCCTCCTTTAAGTTGTGAGTGTTGGATATTTTGTCCCAGCAATGAGAAAAGTAACTGAGAGATCCCTCTATTCCCATCCTTACTCAAGAAGATCACCTACCCGATTTCCACTTCCCATAATTCTTGGGAGGGAATGGGCATCCTTGTATCTTTTATCAGACATCTGAGACATGAACCATCCTGGCTGAAGATGGTCATCAAGCACTGCACATCCCACGCTAACCTTGGCTTGCCGAGTGTCTGCTGGCAAAACTTCCCTAGCCATGACTGGTCATTAAATCTTAATCATAGCCTTTTCTTGCAATCAAGAGCTTTAATTAACTCCTTTCATAAGCAAGCAAGATCAGAAATGAGGAGGCAGGAGTAGAAGAATCACAGAGCAAAAACCATTGAAAGTTTCACAACCTGACCAGAGCAACTATTGTATGTCTTGTTATCCCCTAACTGATCACTCGTTCTTTATTCTCCTGACTTGGATCCTCCCTCTCAGACAGTTTTCTGCTGTGAGTTCCACGGACACTCACTGGTCATGAGAAACCACATGAGTGAGGACCAAAGACAAAAAAAAGTCAAGCCAAGTTGCACCTGTAATTCCAGCATTTTGGGATACTGAGGCAGGAGAATTGCAAGTTTGACCCCAGTTTGAGCAACTTAGTGGAAACCCTGTTAAAAAAAATAAAAAATTTAAAGTCTGGGGATGTAGCGCAGTGCCAAGGTCCTGGGTTCAATCCTCAGTAGCACCGAAAAGTAAAATAAAATGAAATGAAGCCAGTCTGCCTGGTCAGGCAGAGAGGATCCCTGAGGATATGCAGTGGAGGGGTAGTAATTTTAGTGCCCACCACCAAAGACCCCCCCGCTCCTTTACCAAGGCGCATGTTCCTCCTACAAAAGCAAAGAACTGCTTTCCATCACCTTAGCAGAACTCCGCACTCTGGGGCCTGCAGTCTGCTTGCATGGTGACAGTGTGGCCGGGCTGAAGCCCCATTCCTTTGGCTGTTCCAGCAGGCCGGCACCATCTGGGATGACGGTTCCTCTTTGCACTTTCCTATGAAAACTAAACTAGCCTGGCTGAACTCTATGTTGCAAATACTTGATTGCCATTCAGAGTTTTCTGTCGTCTATTCGGTTCTCTTCAAATTCACACCATCCAAAGAGCACTCTGAGGGTGGCCTGCTTACCTTGCAGGAAAAGAAAGAATAGCCCCCCTTATCCAAAGGGGGTGTACTCCAAGACCCCCAGGAGATGCCTGTAACCAGGGACAGTGCTGAACCCTCTACATACTACACATTTCCCCATACACATGCCTCTATGACAAACTTTAATGTTAGGCACGATAAAAGGACCAGGATGCAATATGTACATGCACCAGCTCCCTGCAGTGAATGTATTTATTATGTGTTGCAAATATGTACTAATAAAAATAAATGAATTAGGTACAGTAAGAGAATAAGAACAAAAACAGTAAAGTGGAACCAGACTCGCAATGCACGGTAACAAATCTTAGGCATTGCTTATTTCTGGAAGTTTCCAGTTAATTCTCGGGGAACTGTGCGTGACCCAGGGTAACTGAAACCTCAGAAAGTGAAAACATGAGTGAGGGGGTGGGTACATAAACCGGGGCAGATAAGGGCTGGAAACACACATTGGTCATTGTAACAGAATGCAAAGAGGTGACTTTAGCAAGGTCCCCCAAAGGGTCCAGGGTTTGGGCATGTCAGAAAGTCTGTCTGGACACACTCAAAGAAGCTTTGGGGATAATCTTAAAAGAAGGAGAAATTTTTCAATAGGTGGACACGAGGCATGAAGCTGAAATGCTCCTCTAGGTACGCAGCTTTCTCTTCAGATCGTATAAACCTTTCACCCTTTACTAAAATGTTCCTCTAGATTTCCCACACATTCACACCTTGGAGTTTTCCACCCAAATGTGTTGGGCATAATTAATTCAGTTTCAGCGCTCATTGGCCTCTTTCTCTCGCTTCAAGTTACAGAGATGGGAACAGCACGCTCCTGCCTCTGCCCACATCTTGGTCAAAGTGCAGGTAAAAACGCTTTTGAACAGAAGGAGTAACGTTGAGAAGCTCAGTCACAAACTCTTTTAACAGCTTTCCTGAGATATCACCGACAGAAACTGTGTGGATTTTAGCGGTGGACCGGTGCTCTGATGCACATCCACACCGTGCAGTGATTACCTCTGGGCAAAGGACCAGGGCTTCAGTCCCAGCCTCTGCGCAGGACATGTGGCCCTGGAGGAGGGGGCTGCTCCTCAGCCTCAGAAAATAGCTCTGGCTGGCGGATGTTTATATCCACAATACACCCCGGCGAGACTGCTCAGACAAGACACCCTTTCTACACAGAGTAATTCAAAAAGCATCAGTTGTTAACTGCAGCTCCTTGTACCGAAGCACGGGTCAAAGCACAGGTCCCTCGGAGCATCTGGTTTTAGTGGAGTCTTTCTTTGTATTCAGTTTCCCAGCTGGGCTGAGTCATCACAAGGTCAAAGCCCGAGCCTGCAACTGAGCTGCCTGGGAGGCCCCGCCTGCTGCCCTCGCGTGCCTTTCTGAACCTCTCAGCTGAGCGGCGGGAGAATCCGCAAATAAATGCGTGTGCTTCCAGAGTATTAATGAGCTCTTCATTAAGACATCGTCAGCCACGGTGGGACAAATGTCAGTGGTCCTTCTTGTTCCATCTGAAGTCAAGATAACGTTTATTCAGACAACACACATCAGGTCTACAACTTACTCCAAGGACTGACACCAAAGGCAGTATGCAATGTCCCCTCTAATTGCAGCCTGAGGACACCCAGGGAGCCGCAAGTTCTCGAATTTTTAAATTGTGTTTTCATTTCAATGCTTATTTTAATGTAAATATGTCCTCTGGGTAATCACCTTATGACCAGTTATCTCTCCCCATTTCATTACCGGTGTTTGCATTTATGTCTGTAGTTATGCTGGAGAGAACATGAACTAGTTCGCTAATAAGCAAAAAAGTGAGATTCATCCGTAAGAAAAGCACGGCCTCCACAGGAAAACAAAATGATGCTGAAATGACTCACTACTCAAATGCAAGTGTGTCACGCTTTACAAAGAATAAAATGGTTGGAAAATTGATTAAGCATTCAGCCCATGGTGAGTATGGGCATATCAAGCTTCAAACCCACGTCTGGCAGTGAACAGAGCTTAGCTTTAGCAAAACTCCACCACCCTCTACCCCTAATTAATGTTGCCCACTGATCATTTTTTAAATTCTTATTTGTGTTAGCTTTATGAACCTGACCTTGATGGATGATTTTATAAAAGCTATAAACATAAGAATGTTATACCTGATTTTGTTTGTATATATTTAGGTAAAATAATGAGTCAGAAATTAAAATAACAAAATTTTTATTATCCTTTTGCTCAAATTTGAACAATAATGAAGGTAGCCTAATCCTTTTCATTTGTCTAAATGGTGATGGGCTACGTCAGTAAATCAAGAGCCCTGATTATTTATCAAACCACACTAATCAAAAGAGAAGAGATGGAATATAAACAAGCAAAAATGCTCAAGGAGTTAGCAGTTCAAATCCCAGCTACATAGCTTGCAGGCTGAGGGAAGGTGGCTAAGCCCTCTCACTCTCCTAAGCCCCGATCTTACTATCTGTGAAAGGAGAAGGTCTTAATGGAGGATGTTTTCAGGTTTCTTTCAACTCTGAAGTTTTATGATTCTGTATTTTTCCTTTATTCTCAACTAACGCACTGTCAGTCTCTGGCTCGTGGAAGCCTGCTCCCTGCTGGCCGTTGCGTATAACTGTAATTCTGACATTCCGGTGAAGGTGAAGGTGACTCCAGGAGGCTAAGAAAAAAATCAGGCAAGCCTGGTTTTCTTTTTTTTTTTTTTTTTTTCCACCCTCTTCTCTCGTTTTTTCCACTCTCAGGTTTTTCTGTTGGATTCAGGTAAATGTCGAAGATGTCCTTCACAGCCGGCCTCGTCTCCACGTGTTCCTAGGAAACAGCACAGTCTGTATGCCATCACCCATTGATCGGGACACTCCCTAGGAGCCAACAGTGTGACCTGGACAGAACAGAAGAGAGGCGTGGTGTTGAGTCTTGCACAGGCATTGGCCAAGTGTTAAACTAGAACAACATGGAGGCCCGCTCCAAAATGTCCCCAGTGATCTCCACTTCCTGGAATTCACATCCTTGTGTCATCCTCTCCCACCGTGAATGACTAATCTCTGTCACCAGTAGCACGTTACAGAAATGACAACATGCAGCTCCCGAGGCTAGTTGTAAAAGACCACTGCTTCTGCCTTGCTCGCTCTTTGCCTGTCCCTCTGGAGGAAGGAAGCCAGCTGCTATGTCCTGAGGACCCTCACACAACCTATGAGACTCCATGGGTGGAGGGGCAAGGCCTCCTGCCAGCAAGCAAACAAGTGAGCCATCCTGGAATTCTGCATCTCCAGTTGAACCTTAAGATAACTACAGCTTTGAGCAACGTCTTGATTTGAGCATCTTCGTCTCAAGGGGGCAAGAAGATACACAAACAGATACATCTGCATGAATTAGTCTAATCCACTGGGTACCGAGACACATTTAATTCTTGATCCCTGGAAGTTCAGGACTGGTTTGCAAACTGGGTGAGGCTGGGAAGACAAGTGATGACAATTTAGATGTTGCTGATGACTACTGCGCCCTAAGGGTTGCAGTAAAGTAAACCAATCTACCACTTATGGGCATGTACAGTTTGTAAACAACAGCAAGGGGGTCTACCAGAAGACCTCTGGGAGACTGTTTTCATTGCAGCCATGCTGTAGGGACAAGGAAGACCCCTACTTGGCACTGGGTTTGCATGTCAAGACTGATGATGCCATACATACACAGAGAAGGGATGGAAGTTTCATCACATTACTTGGATCTGAATTGGTCAATTCTTAAACCTGAGCAGTGTGGAGGTCTATTCCCAAAATATTCCCAGGTATTCTCATTTAGAAGCTTTCCAGGGAGAGCAGACAGCTCCTAAGCTATGTGGAGAACGGCTTGAGAAGGCAGGGAAAGGAGACTAGATTTTGACTGCAGTGATGAGGTGGTACTGGGGTGAGGGTTAACTTTTGCTGGCTTAAGCCTTTCGCTGGTGCCAAAGGTGGGCACACTGGACTTTCCTATCAGCTTCCCCAAATGTCGGGATCAAGGCAAAGGGACAGGGAGGAGGTTTAAAACAGAGTCACTAAAAAAATACAGCCAGCTGGGCATGGTGGTACACACCTGTAACTTCAGCACTCCGGGAGGATCACAAATTCAAGCCCTGAGTAATTCACTGACTTAGTAAGACCCTGTTTTAAACCAGAGCTGGGGCTATAGCTCAGTGTAAAGGCCCTGGGTTCGATCCCCAGTATCCCTTCCCCCAAAATAGAGTCAGACTATTACAATTCGTAACTAGCAATAGTTTGCATTTATATGGTACATTTTATATTTTTCAAAGAATTGTATGGTTTTCGGTATTAGATTTGATTTAAATGAATTCAATTTCAATGACTAATCTGGGATTCTCAATCAACTTTTCCTACAAAAATGTATTTGATATTATCTTGTTATAGATTTTTTTTAGAAGGCCAGTTACATATCATAGAATTCACAGAATTACATATGAAGCATATATCTTATAATCAATTTCTACTCATATCAGAAAACCAAATGGTAGTATTAATTCTGCTACAATCAACCAAAGCAGATGCTGGCTTAGTTACAGCATAGTGAAGCATTATTAATCCAAAAGGCAAATCAGGAATATGTGTCAGATACGTGTTTATGCTTCACTAGGAAGACAGCAGCCGCCATCAAGCCATATGACAAACATAAAAATTAACATTCTAGTAGTGGTTTATGGTTTAAGAACTGATTTGTCCTCTGTTTACTGTCTGTCACTCTCCCATAGAATGCGAGCTGGATGAGAACAGAGATTTTCCTTCTACTTTGGTCACTATCTTCAGGAGAACGTGGTGCCTAGCATACAGCAGGAGCAATAAATGGATGAATGAGGATGCAGGCAGGTGATAACCAGAGAACTTAGCATCTTTTAGAGATTAAAACCAAAGCTTGAGCCAAGGGTGGCGGTGTACATCTGAAATCCTTTACTTGAGTAGCTGAGCTTGGAGAATCACTGCAAGTTCAAAGCCAGCCTGGACTACATAGTGAGTGAGTTCAAGGCCAGCCTGAACTCATAGCAAGACCCTGTCTCAAAATAACAATACAAGCTTTTAACCATTAAACTCACTAAAAAACAAAAAAGTTGAATCCTTGTCCAGAGAAAAGAACCTCCCCCAGCCACCCCACATCACAGAAAGATGCCTAGGGTGGACTCATAGGAGACCATCCTGTGTGTTCTAGAATGTCAAAAGCAAGATATTCATCCAGGGCTGCTTACGGGCAGGAGAGATTCCAGAACAGGTTGCTGCCATTGTGTAAGGTCAAGCATG
The DNA here is from genome assembly GCF_000276665.1 of Chinchilla lanigera. Lineage (NCBI taxonomy): Eukaryota > Metazoa > Chordata > Mammalia > Rodentia > Chinchillidae > Chinchilla > Chinchilla lanigera. The sequence continues at coordinate 12,639,542 of NW_004955404.1, read as the reverse complement.
CACATCGATAATCACATCTGCAATAACCGTTTCTAGCAGGACATAACGCAGACAGCCAGTTCCTATGAAAAAAATCATTTCCATTGGATACAATAGTCATGTCCTCAAATTCTTCATGAAAAACACATGGCATAAAAATCTAACTAAAAAAAGATAATAGAAATATATGCATAGAAGATGGCTAAAGGGACAGAGAAAAGTTACTTCAATGGTTACTATCAGGATATGGAGATTTAAATGAATGCAAGAGGTAGGAATAAGTGTAAAGCATATGGAGACATGTGCTTTTTAGGTTTGACAATCCTGGATTGGTTTGATTTTTAACATGATATAGAATTATTTTTTTTGAGACAGGGTCTCACTACATGATTCAAGCCGGCCTTGAACTCACTATGTAGCTCTGGCTGGCCTGAAATTCACAGTGACCCTCCTGCTTCAGCCACCCAAGTGCTAGAATTACCAGCATGTGCCACCATACCTGGCATGATATGGAATTTTTGAAACTTTTTAATTTATGATTACAATATAACATTTTACTATATATCAAGAATATAATATATATTAGCTGATAACGTTGAAAATATGCTTATTAAGGTCATCTTTACTAGATTTGCTTCAGTTCACATGTCTACAGATTTATAGTTATAGAAATATGTTTATGTAAATTTATATTCTACATTTTCTTTATAAATAAATTTATATGAATATTTGTAGCCATTTTAGAATCTCAATAACTCTTAGCATAATTTCCAAAACTGGCACAAACTTTAAAACTACTGTCAAAAAAAAATAGAAAATAACAAGTTTTGGCAAGGATGTAGAGAAACTGAAATACTTTTGCAATGCTGGTGGAAATGTAAAACGGTCTGACCCCCATGGAAAACAGTATGCCAATTCCTCAAAATATTAAAAATAAAACTCCACTATAATCCAGCCATCCCACTCCAGGGTATACATCCAAAAGAATCAAAAGTAGTGTCTCAAAGAGACACACTCGTGTTCACAACAGGACTATTCACAGCACCCAGGAAATGGAAGCCACCCAAATGTCCACCAACAGATAAATGGATAAAGAAAGTATGGATGACGTCAGCAAGGGAAGGGGAGCCTATTCCATACTGCACCAAGGACCAACCTCGGGGACATCACACCAGGGGAAGTAAGCCAGTCATAAAAGGACAGATACAGTCTTATTTCATCAAGAGGAGGGAACCAGAGTCGCCAAACTCATAGAGACAGAAAGGAGAGTACTGGTTGCCAGCCGCCAGGGAATAAGGAAATGAGAGTTGGTGTTTTAGGAACACAGACTTTCAGCTTTTCAAGATGAAAAAGTTCTCCATATCACTGCACAACAATGGAAATGCATTTGATACTGCTAACCTGTACACTTTACAATGGTTAAAAAGAGACATTTTATGTTATGTGTCTTTCACCACAATTTTTAAAATAAGACTTAAAGACCAGCACAAACTGTACTTTGTCTTCCTAATAATCCTTTAAGCTAATGATTAAGTCTTCTTTACAATTAGAAAAAAACTGAGGTTCAAAGAAAACATGAGGTTTCCACTAAGGTGGGTTAGCAGGAAGCTGCCCGTGTAGAAGGCCACCCAAACAACTGCGGAATACAGTAGAAACGGACACCAGGCAGCTTTGGTTTCCGTCGTGGCTTAGACAGTGAACTGGAGGGTGGCTGCTCTCCTTTCAGATTGACTGACAAAGAAACATGCTTCTCCCCAGCCCCAACCTAACTCTGTATTTTAACATTTATGCAACTGTAACCGATGAAAATCTAAACCAGTAATGCAGGGCACTGTGCCACTCACTGAAAACAAGTCATTCATTATCCAAAGCTGAAATGGTTTTATGCCCTTTTTTAAACCAGTTGTCTTCCTTAGAAAATTGCAAAAAGATATGTAAGAGAGGCTAAGAATTTGCTGAAGGGATTCAAAATATTTTGCCTGCTCGTCCATCAGTGAAGTGAACTCCTGTATTCATCTCATTCTGTATCCAACTTTATGAAGATATATTTACCACCAAGCCTTTGCTACATCACAGTTGAGCAAATACTGAAGGATACTGGTGTGAAAGAAATCCAACTTTCTGCTTTTCGGCCCCGCCTGCTATGGCCAGCCAAGGGTCACAGGACACACCCGGTCACTGTGCCTGAGCCAACACTGATCTCAGTTTTATAAATTCTTTAAATAATGATCTGTGTTTATCTAGTTTCCACTGTGAACTTGAATAGTGTTTAATTCGTCTTTGTATTCCTGGGACTCAGGACCCAGCACAGTGTCAGGAGCACCAAGGTATCTGTAAATACTGGTTATCCACACAGATGAAAAGACACGGGCCAATGCGTCAAACCAGGAGAAAACCCTGAGTCTCATGGCAGGAATAAGAAGTCAGGGTTCATGCTGTGCAGTGCAGCAAAACTTCAAACTTCCTTTTTTTAAATCTTATTTTGAGTCAAGATCTTGAGAAATTTCCCCAACTGGCCTCAAATTGGTGATCCTCCTGCCTCAGCCTCTGAGTAGCTAAAATTATAGGCATGCACCAGCATACTAAGCATAAATTCCAACTTCCCTTGGTGAAATCTGATCTTGTCCTTCAGGTTAAATTACTAAACTTTGTGCTGTCCTAACGTCTTTAGGCTAAAACTCAGTGATCAAAATCCCTTCTGGTTTTAGTAGGGCTGGCTTTGCTCTAACCTTCCCTCAGCCCTGCCCCTTCTTGCCAGTTGTTCATTTATCAGATATTAAGTGACCACTATGTGTCAGGCACCATCCCAGGCACTGCAGATTTATCAATGGAGGAAAGATAAATAGACAAGAATGCCGGCCCTCCTGTAGCTTTTGGAAAGAAGAGAGTACATTGGGAACTCCCTAGTGGTTGGAGTGCAGATTTAATCAGGCGATGAAGGGATGCCTCAGCAAAGTCGTACAATTTCAGCCAACACTTGGAAGGAGTGAAAGAATAACCCAAGCTGTGGCTGGGGAGAATGAGCTCCTAATCAGAGGGGACAGCTAATGCCAGCGATCTCTGACTGCAGCAAGCCTGGTGTGTTCAAACCACCTGAGTGGATGGAGCAGGGTCTACCCAGGAAGAAGGGCAGAGGTGGCATCGGAAGGCAGGGCTATTGCGGGGATGAGGTGCAGCTCCGACCCAGTGTCACCCTTGGCTCTTCTCTACCAGGAATTACAACCTGAAGATTCAAAGCTGTGAAGCAGAAAGAGCTGCTTTTCGGCCCCGCCTGCTTCTTCAGCTCTCACCTGCTGCATCACTTTGGGAGCGAGTCCCTCTGCCCTGTCTAGTAAGCTTTTCCTGCAGCTTATCTGAATTAACCTCTTGAAACATGCTATCAAGTAGGGGCAGGTATCTCCATGTTAGAAGCTAGAAACTGAGGTTTAGAGTTCAGAGAAGAGTTAGTGACTTGCTCGGAACTGTCATCAATGATGGACTCAGGAGTGAATCCTGGCAGCTCGATTCCAGAGTCTATCCTTCTTTCTCACCTCATGTGCTTCTCCTGGAGAAGCTTGTTGCTCTGGTTTTCCTGATATGAACTCAGCTGTCCTCATCAGCAGAGGAGCTCAGGTTCACACTGTTGCTGAATGGCTGTGGTTCTCTTCAGAGGAGCTCTGGTCCTTACCTTGAGCATTATTTCCTTACCTTGAGCATCACTCTGGTCCTTACCTTGAGCATCACTTACCTTGAGTACCGCTTCCCACCAGTGCAGATCCCTTCACCTGCTGTCACAGATCCTTCATCCCACTGGCACAGATTTTCTAGCTTCTACCACTGGCCCTTGGGTCCTCCAGGTGCAGATCCTTGGTACAGACTTGCATGAGACATTGTCATGGGCTCTAGGCCTCCAGCTGGACTCATGCAGGACACTGCTGTGGGATCCAAACCCTCAACTGGATTCTTTGGGTCTCTAATATGTGGACAGATCTCTCCTGCACTCTTTGGGTGAATATTATAAAATAATCTTATAAATTATGTGTCCTGTATTAAATCTATTCCCTTGCAAACCCTGGCTACAACACTGTTAGAAGCTCACTTGCTGTTAGTTGGAAAAGATGGGTCACTGGGGACATGGCGTGGCTCTTCCCTTGACCTCTCTGCTTCCTGGATGCCATGAAGTAAGCAGCTTTCTTCCACGCAGACCCTTGCACCATACTCTTCTGCCTTGCAGCTGGCCAAATACAGACTGAAACCTCTACAAACTATGCACCAGAATAATCCTCTCCTTTAAATTGTGGGTGTCACGTATTTTGTCCCAGCAACAAGAAAAGTGACCGAAGGGGCTGGGGATATAGCTCAGTGGCAAAGTGCCTGCCTGGCAAGCACAAGGTTGTGAGTTCAATTCCTGGTACCAGAGGAAAAACAAAAAAAAAGAAAAGTGACTGAGACAATGCATATTTCAAACAGTTATGCTGTATTAAAAATTAATCAATTAGAAAATAAAGAATTTCTCTCAGCCACAGGGAGCCTCAGCTCAGGTCTAGAGGCTGAAGGAAGGACAGAATGAGTTCATATGTAGCAAAAACAGCAATTCCCTGTGTGGCCAGTAGGAGTGATATTTCACAACTGAACGTGGTTCTTGAGCCTGGCTCTACACTCTCCCAATGAACATGACCAAACCCAGCTCCACCTCGAGTCTATGACTTAGACCCACCACCTACCTTCTGAATCAAAATTCACCTCTGTCTTCCCAAGCTGGCCTTCTTTCCAGGTTGAACAAAAGGTATGAGTCATGCAGAAAGGAGTCCAAGAAGAGGCTTGGATTTCCAAATCAAAAGCTTAGCAAAATACGTTCCTTTGGGAACATACAACCCACTCCTGCAAAATACTGACCTTCAATACTCAAAGAAAAATCTATCAGAGTAACTAAACTGGGATAATATTGCAGCTGTGGTAAATTTCACGATGATTAAATAGAATTTTAAACAATTCGCAGTTTAAACTATGTCAGTTAGGCCACAAACAGGGCAGCGTGGAAGTAAAACACTTCCATTTATGTGTAAATATGTCTTTATTTCTTTAAAGGAAGGCTCACAAAAGGATTTTACTCCGAACTTCTTGAACTGTTAATTCAGCGATTTTAGATGCCTCATTTTTTAGCTAATTGACCACTTTCTTTATAAATTGCCTCACAGGAATTAAAAGATAGCAAATGATGATGCTTGTTAGACACATAATCTTATCTCAAGCAAATTTTCCCAGAGGTTAAAATGGCAGATATATTTTTTTCTGTAAAGATAACAGTAAATACTTGGGTTTTCAGTTAGGTGTGGAACCAAAAGAATATTAGAGCCCCATCTAGTGGATTTGTTGCTTATTCAGTAGACAAAATGAAATTTCTCATTGGGCTATTGCTGAGCACCATGTTATTACTGCTGTCAGATCAAGGCAGTTAATCACTGTCTTTTCATTCTTCATTTTGATGTCTATTTCTTCTTGCTCAAATGGCTGGATTTCCCCCTCCTGCATCTGCCTACCTACCTCTCTCCTCTTCTAAGGAAACAAACAGCCTTTATCTAGGGAGTAATTAACACAGTTATGTTTAAGGTATAGGAAATAATATTTCAAAAGACTCTCTGTTAACCATGTAGACAGACTGGATAACATAATCACAGTGTTAGTTATATCGTGTGTTATTCCACTTCTGTCTCTATAACAAAATACATGAGACACAACTCTAAGCTTTATTTGGGCTGAAGTTCTCAGAAGTTTCTACCTGCGGTCAGCTGGCTCCATTGCTTTCAGGCCTGTGACGAGGCAGGAACATCGTAGCAGAAGGGTGTGGCAGAAGAAAGGTGCTCATCTCACCGCAGCCAGGAAGCAGATAGGGGAAGGAGTCAGACAGGAACAGGGAGGATCGCACTATAGTCCCTCAGGCCACACCCTCATGATTACTCACTTCAGATGGACTCCATCTGCAATAATGATCCATCAATGGATTCCACTGATGAAAGTACAGCCCTCATGATCAAACCCACCTTCCAAAAGCCCATCAACAGACAAGCCTTCAGCACTAGGCTGTTGAGGGACATATCACACTATAAATTATATATTCTATACAAAACATGAACTTTATAAAATGTATATATATATACTTTTATATATTTTATAGGTATACATAAGACATACTGATCAGTCTTCAAGACTAGAATCAAAACACCCTTCATTTTCTCAAGAAAAGGAGGAACTATCTGCTGAGTATAATCAAAACATGAGCACCAAAAGTGAATGTTTAAAGTTTAAAAATTGTAAGCCAGGCATGGTGGTGCACACCTGTAATCCCAGCACTCGGGAGGCTGAGGCAGGAGGATTATTGTGAGTTCAAGGCCAGCCTAGGCTACAAAATGAGCTCAAGGCTAGCCTGAACTGCATAGCGAGACCCTGTCTCAAAAAAGACAAAAAATTAATTAATTAATTAATTAAATAAAATAAATTTTTAAAATTATATTACAGTAACAGACATTGCTATTAATCCTCCTTAACATACTCCTCCTTGCTTCAAACACACCTATCTCATCACTTTTGCCATTTTCTGAAGCAGCTCCAGATGCCCTCCTTCATGAGTGTCTGTATTTGCACTGTCAAAACATTTACCTTTCACTTTCATTTTGACTTTGAGGAAGAGCCAGAGGTCACACAGTGCCAGACACAGTGAATGGGGTATGAGAACACATGGTAATGTTTTTATTTGACAGAAATTGCTGTGGATAGTTTTCATCGATTCAAGACAGAGGCAGCCATGAAAAGATACTCATGAAAGAAGACCTCCAGAACTACTTCAGAAAGTGGCAAGAATGATGGGATAAGTATGTTCAAAGTGAGGAGAATAAGTGGTAATGTGTTTTTTACTATAACCAAATTTTTTATTTAAACATTCACTGTATGTTTTGATCCTACCTTACACATGAGTAACAGTTCATTAGAGGACTAGAATTGATGTCAGAATGGGGGAAAGGAAAAGCTGCTCTAGGAAAAGGAAAAGAAAGTCTCAAATGAAACACTCCCAATAACCTGAAGACAGGGCCAGAAGTACTAACTGCAGAGTTCAGAATGTGTAAGAATCAACCTACTGTATGAGATTGGTCATGTAGAGACATCTCCTCTGTAAGTGGCTCACTTTGGATATCCATTCTAAATGTGTCCCCAGTGAGGCAGGGACATGTACTAAAGTCTGATGGGGGAACAGTCTAAAGTGGAAGTAAGTAGGATAAATGGAAGCAATCTGTGACTTGGTTCTCATGAAGTAATATGGAACACTGCTTGGGTCATTAATAGGAGAGAGTAAAAAGAGGGAGTTACCAACATCCAGTCCCCCTTCCTTATTCCCACTAGCTGGCCCCTGGTGCCTCTCAGTGTAGCTACATGCCTTGCTAAATATTTGTCACACACCTTTCCTGCAGCTAGAGATGGCAAGATGAACCCATCCAGCCAGTGAGGTGCAGCGGAGATCCCAGAGGAGAGCTTCCCAGATAGATAAAGCCTTCCAGGGGGGGTTCTGCACCTGTCATCACCCACCCTCTAGCTCTTCGTCCTTCCTGGTACAAAGACACAATGCCCAGAGGTACCTACAGTAGCCATCTCTCAGCTGCACGGACAAGAGCCAAGTGCTAAGTAGGAGAAGAAGGAGGAGGTGCTCCGGTTCCTTGCTGAGGACTTGGAAACTGATTCTGGATTTTTATTGTAAAGGGAAATAAATTCCTTACTTTTTTAAGACATGGTGTTTACTGACAGCTGAAGGTAACCTCATTGTAACTGACAATATGTCTATCTAGCACTATAACAAAGTATATAGCCAGGTGTGGTGGTGCACGCCTGTAATCCCAGCACTCAGAAGGCTGAGGCAGGAGGACCATTGCAAGTTTGAGACCAGCCTAGTCTACAAAGTGAGCTCAAGACCAGCCTGAACTGCATAGCAGAGGCCCTGTCTCAAGAAGACAAAAAAAAAAAAGTATAATTCAACAAGGCATTCCAAAAAAAAATCCAGAAAAGAAAGACTTTAACACAGTTGCTGGGAATATAAAGATGTAAAACACACCATCCCTATTTTGAAATCACTCACAATCTAATGCAAAAGACCGACCTAGGTAGAAATGATTTCAATACATGTAAGTACTACAAAAAAGGAAGCAAATTCCATGAAGACCAAAAGAAAGAGCCAGACATGGTAAAAGAAACAAAGCCATGAACACGGACAATAAAAGAATTGAGTGATCAAAAGCATCCAGTGAGAGAGGGCAATCTGACTTCAAAACAAAATATGTCCAGCTGATTTGGCAACCAAATTGCTACTTGGCAGCCTTGATGGATACAATTTCACAGTTAAGGTGCCGGGCAGATGCCAAGTTGCAGTAAGTTTTGGAGAAGATGGTAGTACACACACACACTTCTCTACAAGCTAGTAGGTAGCTAGAATGCAGATTAGCGTTTCCCATGGGTAAGCTTACAGAGCAAGCAGAAAGGCCCAGTGGGAAGGGCCAAATTCAGCTTCCAAGAAGGGCAAGTGCATGGCAACAGACCTTGCCTGGGGAGTCTCCCCCATGCCACTCTCTGGCTCCACTTTGAGAAATGCAGTTTCAGACCTCACCCCATGAGATAGACATATGCATAATAAAATCCATTCTTGAGCAGACAAAAATGGAATTTTTTAAAAAACACTTTTAAAGGACAATAGAATCTTAGAAATCTCTAGCTCAAACTTCTTATTTTACAAAACATCAAACTTGTGTTTCAAACAACTGCACAGCTTTGACTCACTTCAGCAGAGCGTCAATGAACAGCAGAGGCAGGGCCACGTCTTCTTCATGTGTAATTTGTGTTAACAAAAGTTGGAATATCTACATGTTGAAGACATCACTTGGAGAGACGGAGGTCTTCAACATGTGGAAAGATGGTCAAGAGTCACAGAGTTTTTTCACAAGAGCCTCCAGTATTCCGGCTTTTGTCTTCTTTAGTCTTATAGGTACTAAGTCAACTCACTTTCCTTCTCTCCTCCTCACTTGTACACAAGCAACCCTAGTTATGCAGAAAGTAAGAAGAGATGTTTTCCACACTGAGCTCTTCCCGAGTTGCAATGACTCATGCAGGCTTGCTTCTGCCCACCTTGCCTTCTTCAACATCCAACTCTCCTTTACCAAAGTCAGAAAGCTTTTTTATCCTCGTTGTTGTCCCCAGAGGTACATTAATTGAAGGAAATTGTCATGATGCAATATTATCACCTCCTCCCAGGGAAAAGCAAGACATACAAGGAGTGATCAAAAGGTATGCTTTAATTTTTAAAGAATGTTCCCATTCTTAAAGACTTCTTACAGTAAAAGACACATTGACAAGGACCATGGGATAAATGTGTTAGAAGCAAGGGGGAAGATTTTGATGGGATTAGTGGTGGTGTCCTTTCCTATAATAAATTTTTTAACTTGAACATTAACTGGATTTTATGATCACCCTTCACTGATCAACTGTGTACAGCAATCTGTCAAACACAAACATGGCAGTGTGTGCTCATCCATCTTATTCACCAGATCTGGCCCTGTGCTACTTCTGGCTCTTGCCTAAAGTCAGCAAGATTACAAAAGGTAAATGTTTTGAATCCATACAGGACATCGAGGCAGTCACAATGGCACAACTAAAGACCTTCATGAAAGAGGACCTCCAGAGCTGCTTCAGAAAGGGGCAAGAACAGTGGGAGAAGCGAATTGATGGGGAAGTATTTTGAGGGGGGTTCATGGCAATGTGTCATTTCCTGTAATAAATTTTTAAAAATTTAAACATTCACCGTATTGCTCATAGCGTGTATAAAGAAAGCAATGTTGTGTGTAACCTCTTTTCCCAGCAAGGTTTTGAACAGTGTAAGTTGTACTAGTGACTTGATTGCTCCTCAGATTCAGGTCCATCTGTCCTCGCTTAGCTTGATGGTGCTGGAACTGGACCCTGCACACATTGTCACCTCTGTCAGTTGGCCTGATGTCTGTGAGCACAGGGAGCACCGGAGGGGCCTGCGCAAAGCACACCCAGCAAGACGGGACTCTCCCTGCCCCCTCCTAGTGCTGTTCCCCTGGCCTCATCTAGGAGGCCCTGCAGCACACGCCTCAGGTGTCCTCAGGGACCAGCTGCAGCCTGGGGCCTCCAGGAAGATTTCAGGCCAGCAGTGACGCTGCCACTTCCTTAAGTTCTGCCACTCAGAGCCTGTGTTGCGAGGTAGCAGCTGTGGCCCCCTAGCCTGGTCCCGCCTCTGGCAGGACGCACACTCTGTAGCCTCGAATCCTTCCCTACAGAGCTCTTGTGGGTTTCAGTCTTTGCCTTTTCCCCATTCCCTCGGTCACAGACGCAGTATCTGCTCTCTGCAGCTGCTGTTTCAGTCGATGGAATAAGGTCCTATCTTATCCCTATTAATAGCCATGTTTCTACTAGTTAATGGTCCTTTGTATTAAATGCTACCTATTTAAATCACTAGTGTGGATACTACTTCTGAGCCCTGAATATCTTTCAAAGTGCCTCAGGTTGAAAATCCTCTTTCTACCCTCCACCTCCTTATAAAGTTAAGGGAGATGAGGTGTGATGGAGGGGAGGGGAGGGAACAGGAAGAAAAAGATGAAGATGCAGTACCTAAATGTACCAATTTCCCATGATGAATGCATTTATTATGTATCACAGACATATGCTAATAAAAAGGGGGAAGATTACATTAACTCCAACTATCTATTTATTCTTATTTCCAAAGTCTCTGGAAAACTTTTGGTTCTTCCTCAGACCCAGAGCCACATATCCTATCTTGATGTGTTTCTACCTCTTCCTAATCTGTGGCCCATTCACTACGACTGCCACACCATCTTGAAAAGAACCATTCTAGCGGGATTATCTGTTGAGCAAGCAACATCTGCGGCCTAGCACCGGGAGTGGAAGGCCAAGCGCTCGTGCCCACCACATCTTGGTGTAAGAATCACAGAGGAAAGCACAATGCAGTGCAGTGCTTGGCGGAGCAAGGCCTTCAGTACACAGAGAAGAGTCAGTGCCAGCAGCTTGAGGAAGAGGACCCTGGCAGTCCCTCTCTGGGGGGCAACAGGGGCCACCAGCTGGCGCACACCCTTCTGTGCTGGAGTAGACGTCTCCAGCCCCATCCCAGCCCAGGCCCACATGAGCTTACAGGTAAGGAGTACAGAGGCCAGGGAGAGAAATTCCCATACAAGAGGACAAACCCTGCCCAGACGGTGGGGACTGTATCTCCTGGGAAGGATGCATTCCAGGCCCAAGGCCCAAGGCCCATTCTTCCCGGCAGAGCGAGTGTGAGGAACTCTACCTTTCCCGCCATACCACCTCCTATCACATTTCTTCAGTGGCTTCCCCTCGTCCCTGGGACAAAACACCCAACACCCACAGCTTGAAGAGAGGTTTGTTTGGGCCCACATTTTAGAAGTCTCAATCCATGTTTGGCAGGCTCAAAGGTAGAACTGCAGAGTAGAAAGGCCTGGGAAGAGAAACCCTGTTTACACCATAGGAACCAAAAGGCAGAGGGCTCAGGGCAGAACTGGAAAGGGAGTTACACAGGGACGGGCATGCCCTATCTGATCAGACTCCGCCTGCTAACTGCTCCTTTAGTGCTAGGCCCCTATGATTCCATCAGCTTTCAAAAGCCCTGAGCTGGAAGATGCAAAAGTGGATTCTCCCCTATACTTCCAGAAAGTGATACAGCCTCCCACCACCTTAATTCTAGTCCAGTGAGACACATTCTGACTTCTGACTTCCAGAACTGAAGGATAATTCTGTAATGTTGGTAATCTCTTATAGCAGACATAGAAAACTAATGTACTAGGTAATAAAAATTTTAAGTAAGATGTCTGTAATCCCAGTACCCCAAGAGGCTTAAATTGGAGGATCACAAGTCTGAGCCCAGCCCGGGCAACTTAGTGAAACTGTCTCAAAATTTAAAAAAAAAAAAAAAATTAAGGGCTGGGGATATAGCTAAATGGAAGAGCACCCTGAGTTCAATCCTGAATACAAAGGGAAAAAATTTGTGGCACCAATTCACTTTTCAAACATCATTTCCCACTTTTCAAGCCTCCACTACCATTAGCATGTTCCTACTAACCTATTTATATGAAGTCTTGCACAGGTCTCTTCATCTTAGGACTCTCCATCAACTTGTCATTCAAAGTCCAAATCAATTTTTCATTACCCAAAAAGCCAAACCACAACATTCCAGTTCTCAGACATCTTTGCCTTGAACTCATAGTATTTAGTGCTACTTTGATAAGCAACCACTACATTTTTTTTTTTTTTTGTACCAGGAATTGAACTCATGACCTCAGGCTTGCCAGGCAAGCACTAAGTTGCTGAGCTATACCCCTGGCCCAATCACTACCTTTTAACATATCTTTTCCTTTATTGTTTAACTTTTTATTTAACTCATTTGACTTCTTTTTCTCTCATTGCTGAGACAAAATACTTGACATCCAAAGTTAAAGGAGAAAAGGTTTACTTAGCTCACAGTTTGTGGAGGTTTCAGTCCATAATCTGCTGGCTCTCAGGCAGAGTGGCACATGGCAGAGGGGCAATCATTCATGGATGTGAAAGATAGCAAACAGCAACAGAGATCAAAACACAAGATTCTTTCTGTCCCTTTTATTGTATGCAGGCTGCTCTCCCTAGGGTGGGTGTAGCACTCACACTCATAATCCCAGCATTGGACCATGAATCACGCATAAACTCTAGATTCAGCCACCTATGAAAAGCCTGTGCATGTATGAGGCTTTTGGGGGACATCTAGACACAAACCATAACACTCATGTAGTTTTTTAAAATTTTTCTTGAGATATCTTTTCTACTTAGGTGTGTAAAATGCATCAGTGCTGGTATGTTAAACTTCTTTAAATCTCCAGCATCTAGCACAAAAGGTAGTACATAATACATATACCCACGACTAGAATGAATTTCATGCAGCTACATTTACTAAGCTAGTAACTCTTTACTACGTGCTTCTATCCTTAAGAATAATGAATGTCGATTTGCCTAGGACAAAACTGGTGGTGAACCTATGGCACATGTGCTTGCAGTGGGCTGTTCATATCATTGAAAACTCTAAAAGGTTCACCATCACTGACCTAGAAGATACATAAATATAGTATGAAGCTATAGTACTTAAAGTAGGATGGTGTGGTTTAATTTAATTAAATTAGTCAAACAGATTTAAGAGCTTAGAGACTTAAAATTACAACTGGGATTTTGTCGTATGAAAACATAGTATCTAACACCCTATTGAATACATGAGGAAATTATGAATTATGTACCCTCATGATATATTTTGTACTCTCCCATTAATTCCAGATGCAGTAAGATTTAAATATTTAAAATATTTAATATTTTAAACCTTCTGACAATGGAGAGTTAGGTGGATCAGATTATCCTAGATAAAGCAGCTTAATATACTAGGTAAAATATTTAAAAGCATCTTCTTAACTGCACCAAAGAGCAGCAGGCAGAAAAGAATTGATGGTAAAGTTACAAACCCAGAGAGCTTCATTAGCACAGTTTTTCCCTAAAAGTAGTTGCCACTACAGGCAAACTTGAAAATTCTCTGGGATGGCCTCGTGGGGAGAGTGGGGTAGAGGGAAGATTTAAAGAGCTAAAGGCTGACAAACGTCCAGAATTGACTTAGAACAGTGTTACGGTTTGTGTCTAGATGTCCTCCCAAAGCCTCATGCAGTCATGGGGTGGGCTTCTAGAGTTTTTGATTGATTCATGGTCAAATGCTAGGATTATGGGTGTGAGTGCTGGGAAGGTACCCAGAGGAAAGTAGCTTGCACACAATATAAGGAAGGAAAAGAGGCTTGCTTGCTGCTCCTCCCTTTTGCTCTTGCTGCTTTTGCTGTTTTCCACCACCATGAACTGTTGTCCTCTGCCATGTACCACTCTGCCTTGGAGTCAGCCAACTATGGACTGAAACCTCCGCAAACTGTGAGCTAAATAAACCTTCCCTTCCTTAATTTTAGGCATTGGGTATTTTGTCCCAGCCACAAGAGTAAAGTAACCAAGACAGACAACCAACTGCAGATTTCAGAAGTCTAAAACCCAAGTAAAATAAATAAAGAGAAAACCAAGGCTATAAATACAGCAGATGGCTGGGACCACAAGCAAACAGCTAGAAAGAGAGGGCGGGGAAAAAAAAAAAGGGGCATATTCTTTGCAAAGAAGACATTGCGAGACAGACAGCTGACTTCTCTCTAGCAACAATGAAAGTCAAAGCATGTCTCTGTCTCAAGTTACTTTATAGATTTCTACCTCTAGCCTATGATATCTGATCCAGCCCCTATCCCCTAAAAAAGAATGTGAAAGGTGCAACCTTTCTGTGTTTTCAGTGCACCTTACTACAAAGCCTTCTTGGTGTACCATTTCCTAGGGCCTAAGATGACTTAGGACAGAGTTCTCTGGGCAACTGGGCTGTTGCAAACACAGAGGCCTGACTGAGGGCAAACCTACTCCAAATGTATTTACCATTTTCCCTCAGGAATGCAAATCTTGCTTACAGAATAATAACTTACTGATGCCACCATGTTAGTCACTGTATAAGGTTCTTCACATACACTACCAAGACCAATGTTCACAAGAATTATCTGAAGAAATTGCTTTTTCTTCATTGAACTGACAAAAGCATGAGACTGAAAGAGACCAAACATACTTTACCTGGTTTCACAACAGGTGAGGGCAAGGCCAAAATCTAACTGGTTTGCGGGCACAAGTTCTATGCATTTTTGCTTCTTGTACTCTCTGACCAAAAAACTCACAATCCAAAGACATAATGACACAAATTATATATCACTGTCAAATGCTGGTCTACTTATATCTTTAAATTCAAAGAGTTCTGCAGACTGAATAAAACACACTCAGAAGCATCATTATGTACTTTTCCTGAATTAAAAAAATTATTCTCAACTCTCAAATGTTTGTACCTAGAGAATAATAAATGTTCCCCTATTCAAATATCAAATCTTAAATAGATAGAATATTTAATGCTTACATGTCTGCCACAGTAGGCTATTTGCTGAGGATTATTTCTGGATACAATTTCCTTGATAAAAGTATGTTGTCTGTCTAAATACTGTGGAATTATTTTTTTATTTAATAACTACCTTTTTTCTTTATGTGGATAATAGTTCTTGTTGATACACATTGAAGACCACTGGGGGCTGGGGATTTAGCTCAGCGGCAAAGCGCCTGCCTGGCAAGCGCAAGATCGTGAGTTCGGTTCCCGGTACCAGAGAAAAACCAAAAACCAAAAAAAAAAAAAAAAAACAAACAAAAAAACACATTGAAGACCACTGTTGGTTTTATGTATTAAAAGGTGTTTACAGTATTTTACTGTCAAATTGGGGGATTTTTTGCAATGCACTGAATTTCTGAATTTTTATAATCTGTTTAAAATCCTTCCTGTTATAAATAAAAGTGTTTAGAGTTTATGCTTTGCATCAACCTCATAATCAATTGCTATTTAACATTTAGAAGTAGGTGGAAAGAAGGCTAGATATAATTTCAACATGAGTGGTGATTTCTTAGATCCATACTGCCCAGTGAGTAGCTACATTTAGCTGTTGAGCACTTGAAATGTTGCTAGTTCAAGATGGAGTGCACTCTAAGTAATTTTAATACATACTTCCCTTCAAAGTATGAAAAAGGAAGCTTGAATAACTCGATAATCATTTCATCATGATTACATGTGGAAGTGATAAATTTTGAGAATGTTAAGTTAGCCTATATATATATATATATATATATATATATATAGTCCAAAATATATTATTGATTAATTTTACTTGTCTCTTTTTACTTTTTTCTAATATGGTTCCTTGAAAAATGTTAAATTATTCGTGTAGATCACTTCTGTGGCTCACGCTATATTTCTCCTGAACTGTGCCTTCTTATGAAAAGGCAGCATCCTCCTAGCTGGTATACTTGCTGCCATCTCTGACTTCCCTGTAGTCTATTTACAACTGAGCAACTAAGATAAACTTTATAAAAACATGTCAGGTCATGAGACTTCTCTCTCAAAGCCCTCCAGTGGCTACCATCTGTGTCAGAGTAGGACCCAAGGTCCTTACAGTGGCCCTCCAGGCCTTGTGCAGTGTGAGATCACCCTCTCTCTCGACCTCATTTCCGGCATCTTTCGCCTTTTTTCTCTTGACCCTAACTACATAGGCCTCCTCACTGTTCCTTCAGCTCTTGGGGTGCTGTTATCTCAGGACCTTTGCACTAACTATTCTCTCTGTCTGAGACTCTATGCCTTAGCTGTCCTCACAGCTGACTCCTTCACCTTTACTAAGACTGCTCATAACTTACTTTCCCAGTATGCCTTAATTGCCTCCTCACTGAAAATGGCAACTCCAAAGTCCCCACAGCCTCTCACTCTGACATAGGTTTTTTTCTGCCACCTTTAAAACTACAATACATTTACTCCTTATATGGATGTCTGCTTTTTATTGTCTGTCTTTCCCCCACTAGAACGTAAGCCTCACAATGGTAGGAGCATTTCTGTTTGCTTTATGGACATAATCCAAGCACCTAGAACACGGACAGCATATGGTAAGCACTTGGTTAACAACTGCGGAATGGTGAAAGCCCATTATTTTGTAGCATGACTTCTCTGCACTTCCAGTAGATCCTCAGCAGTGATGGCAGGAAAACTGACACAAACAAGGGGAAAATAGAAAAGATTGGAAAACCAGTCTACAGGGGGAGAAAAGTGATTTTGTGCCTAAAATAACACTCATACTCCCTGCAGGCTATGAACCTCTTAAAGGTAAGAACCACCTCATTCACATGTGCATGTCTTATACAACCACATTCTTGTTGTGTGAGGCAAGGATAGAGTATACTTCCACATCCCCAGTCTTTGGCCTTGTGAGTGATTTGGCCAATGCAGGGTTAGCAGGCATGACACAGGCAGAGGCTTGGAATGTCTGTGCACAGACTGGCTTGGCTCTCTCATGTTTATGAGTCACATGGATCCTCCAGCCTGAGCCCCAGAATGGTACACATGGAGCAAACCCCGATCTGACCCACAGACTGAAACCTCTGAGCAAAAATGAAGGGTTTGGTTGCACATCATTGAAATTCTGTGTTTGTTTGTTATGCAGTAAAAGCTGACTGAGACAGAACACTTTGAAAAATGTATACAAGGGGTGATCTAAATACAAGGGTGTATTTAACTTTTCTAAATGTATTACAGTAAAAGACACATTAACATTGATCCCTCTTAAAATACTCCTTGTTGTTTAAAACACACATCCCATCCAGCATTCTTGGCACTTTCTGAAGTAGTTCTGGAGGTCCTCCTTTGTGAGTGTCTTTATAAGGCGTTATAAAAGTCTGGTGAATGCTGTGGCCAGGTGCCATCCAACAGAAAACGGCCTTGTGAAAACATGATGCCATGTCCTCGTCCACCTTGTTCACCACGTTTGGCACCTTGCCGCTTTTGGCTCTTCCTCTAAGGTAAAAAGATCATGAAAGGATCTCGGCTTCAGGATACCGAGGCAGCCGCCACAGCACAACTAGAGACATTCAGGAAAAGGGACTTCCATAGCTACTTCAGAAAGTGGCATGAATGATGGATGGCATTAACATGTTTAAAGCAAGGCAGCAAGCTTTGAGGGACATTAGTAGAAATGTGTCTTTTACAGTAATAAATTTTTTAATAATTTAAACATTCACCATATTTTTCAACCATACCTTATAAACCTAATGTAAAAACTTACGTGAATTGTCCCCTCACCTTGCTGTAGTTGATGTACATATGCTAGTTGTTCCTGACTTACCCACCTGATGTCTATGTACCCTTTGCTTTGGGCCTCATGAAAATGTACCCTCCACCCCTCTCCTAGCTCCTGACTATCCTATCTGGTTTCTCAGTCCTGCCTCAACTTGACCACTACCTGCCTGCTACTAAGCCACACTTGGCTCAATACCCTGTGAAAACCTACCTTAGACTCACCCTGCTTTGTCCTCCTGCTGTGTCTGCAGCTATGAGAGCCCACTGCCAGCCCCAGGAGGCAGCAAGTCTCCTCAGGGAGGTAAGGAACAAATAGACGCATGAAAAAGATTAGCAGTGCCAAGTCTAAGAGGAAAGAAAAATAGTTCACTGAAATAGTTGGAATGTGTGGAAAACCAGCTGGACATGCAGAGTCCCTTAACCAAGAAATCCAGCTTCACATGAATACAGCGGTATTATGCAGCAGAAGGTAGAATTCGTTCTGTGTTTTATTCTCTCTTGGAAGCACTGCACACAGCCCTTGACTAGTACTTCAAGAAATCACAAAACCTAGTCCAAAACTCATTGGACACAAGCGCTGATGGACAAATGAAATCATCTACCGAAAGTGTAATTAAAACCTAAGGTGAAAAAAAACCTAAGGTGAATGTTTAATTTTTTAATTTACTACAGTAAAAGACACATTGCTGTTCATGCACCTCGGAATCCTCCCCCTCGCTTCAAACACACTCATCCCATCATTCTCACCGCTTTCTGGAGCAGTTCCGGGGGTCCTCTTTCTCTCTTTAATTGTGCTGTTGTGGCTGTTGTGTCCTGAAGTGACTCGAACATCAATCATTCATGGTCATTTTGTCTTTGGGGGAGGCCAGAGAGTGCGTGGTACTAGACCCAGCGAATAAGGTGAATGATGACACACATAATGGTTTTATTTGACAGAAATTGCCATAAACATTTTAAATGGATTCAAGACACCAAGGCAGCTATGAAAAGACACTCATGAAAGAGGACTCCCAGAACTGCTTCACAAAGTGGTAAGAATGATGTGTTTGACACGAGGAGAGGTATTTTGAGGGAGTAGTAATAGGAATGTGTCTTTACTGTAATAATTTTTTAATTTAAAATTTCATTGTAGATTGTGGTCACATCTCATAAAACAAAAAAACTTGTGCTCCAGAAATAAACACCAGCAAGACATCACACAGTACCCCAAAATACACATAATTATTACATGTCAATTTACATTTTTCTGAATTAAAAAATGAAAAATGATGCCCTGTCCCATGCTGCTAGTGTAGGACGTGCTACAAAACATCCAGCTTTATGGTCAAGCCGCGCCGTGCAAATGCTCCGGCAGTGCTTTGGAAAGCTCCCTGAGTGTGAAGTTTTTATGACTGCCTCATTTGAATTCCTTTTGTACATGCTGGGCACTTGGCTCCAAAGTGCAAAGCTTTCAGAGCCATTACCAACCTATCAGAAATGATCCCCTTTTTCTGATTGCTCAGTCCTCTCCCTCACGGAAGTCAATCTCTTTTATTGGTTCAGTGAATCAGCACATAGTAAACAAAAGGGCCAATCTTCTAGGTAATGGCAAAAATAAAATCTAAATCACTGGATGCATTTTATCTTGAATTTCCTCACTTGTTTCTTTTATAAAATCAGTCTGTGTGTTTGCTATAACATGAGAAGGGTCTATTTTTTGAACTTTTATTGAATTATAGGACACATCCTTAGAAAATGCACAGTCAAAACAAACATGAAGCCTTTTGACAACAATGCATCCAGGGCTCAGATTAAGACACCAAACCTGACCAGGACCCTAACAGCCTCTGGAACTGCCTGCTAGTCACTACCCTCCCAGCTGCACTCATGCTGAGATAAGCAGTACTTGGGCTTCTAACACCATAGATTAGTTTCAACTAACTCACTCCATGGAGTCATACAGCATGTACACCTCTGTACGGATCTGCTCTCCTTCAAGACAATTTCACTTTCATTCATTTGCATTATGTAATTATAGTTCAAGCATTCTAATTGCCACATTGTTTGAAGACACAACCTTGGATTTATCCATTGTGCTACTAATAGACATTATGATGACTGCCCACTTTGGGTTGAGAACACAACACTCTCCTATATGCCTTTTGATAAGCATATCTATAATACATCACATATAATATACATAATATATAATACAAAATATTTAATATATAATAACTTAATAATATATTTTATATATTTCTGTTGGAATTATATGTAGTAAAGATCATTTTCATTTTGAACTTCATCCTGTAAAAACAAGTCTGAATATCTTTGAAGAGCACAGTATTTTAAATTTTGACTTCCAGATCCAAACTTTCAGGAAAGGTTCCTTTATTGTCATTCCTTATCTGCAAAGGAAAGAAAAGAGAAAAAATAAAATATTTCTGGGGCAAAAAAGGACTCAAATATTGAGTTGTCCCCCAATTTTTTTGGTACTACCAAAAAATTGAGGTATTGAACCCAAGGCCTTTGCATTGAGCTACATCCCCAGGACTCTTTTTTTTTTTATTTCTTATTCTGAGGCTTAGTGCTAAGACTCCATATCAACTAGGCAGGGCTCAAACTTATGATCCTCCTGCCTCGGCCTCTCAGAATGCTGGGATTACAGACATGTGCCACCATGCCTAGCTTGTACTCCAATATTAATAGCATAGAAAATGCAGTGGAAAAGAATGTTAGCACTTAAGTAATGTGTACTTCTGTTTCGGGGAGAGGGTGTTAGAAATTTTAATTTTCTTAATACACTGTAGAAAATGAAATCTGGCCAGCGGAATGCAAAGCCAAGCAACATTCACCTCAGTCCATTCCAATTCTACCCTCCAGAGGACTCCTTGATTGATGGTCATATTAAAAGAACATAGAAATAGGATTCTACCTGTTGTCAGAGAATCACTGCAGTTTTTCATCACCAGGACATACAAACGAAAGCACACACAATCAGGGAATACGTATAACAATTGTATGTGTAGCAGACATAAAAATAGTCTTTGTTGAAAACACAAGACAATATAGCCACTTTGAAAGACAGTCTGGCAGTTTCTTACAAAGCTAACATACTCTCATGATACAATCCAGAAATCTTACTTCTTGGTTTTTACTCAGAAGAGTTGAAAGCTTGGGTCCACACTAAAACCGGAACATTTGTTCATAGCAGCAGTATTCATAACTACCAAAACTTGGAAGCAACCAAGACGTCCTTCAATAGGTGAATGGATAAACAAACTGTGGTACATCTACAAAATGGACTATTATCTAGAGATAAAGAGAAATGAGCTACCAACTGCAATGAGATACCACCTCACACCCATTAGGAAGGCTATTATAAAAAATATAACAAAGCTGGCAAAGAAGTGGCTAAATTAGAAACTTTGTGCACTTTTGGAGTATAAAATGGTGCAGCTGTTATGCAAAATAGTGCAGAAGCGTCTCAAAACAGGAAACAGAGTTGTTATATCATCTAGTAACTCTACTTCTGGGTATATAACCAAAAGAACTAAAAACACGGTCTCAAAGAGATATTTCACACCCACACTGATGGTACCATCATTCACAACAGCTGAAAGGTGGTGTCAACCCAAGCTTGTGATGGAGATGATGGAGAAACCAAATGTGGCATATACACAATAGAGTGTTAGTCTTCAAAAGAAAGGAGACTGCTGCACACACTACAATGTGAAGGAACCTTCAGGACATTATGCCAAGTGAAACAAACCGGTCACAACTAGACAAACACTGTATGCTTCCACCCATGGGGAGAATCAAGAATAGGCAAATTCAGAGAGACAGAAGGTGGAATGGTTGCTACTGGGGACTTTAGGGAGGAAGGAATGAGATGTTATTATTTTCTAAAATACAGAATCTCAGTTTTGCACTATAAAAAGAGTTCTGAAGATGGGTGGTGATGGTTGTATAACAATGCAAATGTACTTAATGCCACACTTCACATTCATTAAGATGGTAAAGTTTGTGCTATGTATATTTTAGCACAATTAAAAATAATTTTAAAAGAAAAAATGAGCTACCCAGCCAAGAAAAGACATGAAAGGAGCTTAAATGCACATTGCTAAGCAAAAAGAAGCCAGTATGAAAAGACTACAAACTATGATACCAACTATGTAATATTCTGGAAAAAATAGGAAAAAGACCAGCAAGTGCTAGGGGTGGGGGAAGCAAGGTAGGGATAAATATGTGGAGCACAGAGGACTCTAGGGAAGTGAAACTATTCTATATGACACCATCATGGTGGGTGTCTTAGTTACTTTTCTCTCATTTCTGAGACCAAATACTCGACCCCCAAAGTTAAACCAGGTGTGATTTATTTGGCTTACTGTGTGTAGACATTTCAGTCCATAGTGTACTGGCTCCATGGCAGGGTGATGTAGCAGAGAGACATTGAAGAGGAGAAGCAGTTCATGATGGGCAGAAGGCAGCAAAGCAGTGAAGTAGCACAGCAGCAGCAGCAGCCTGTCTCTCCCTTGTGTCCCTTCCAGGCTACCCTCCTTTTAGGTACCCACTCACACCCAGGGCAAGCCTTTCCATTATCCACACACGGAACTATGCCAAACCAATCAGTGGACTAATTTAGTAATCACACACCCTTAGTGTGGGAAGTGGCTGAAGCTGAAGATCAATCACACGTGTGGGGCTACAGCAAGGCTAGCCCCAAGAACACAAGGTGCCCAAGGCGACTAGGCAAACAAGTTGTTAGGCAGAGGGGTTTCACCTGACATCAACCTGCCACGTGTATAAATAAATGCACTGCAATTGTTGGGCGACTTCTTTTCTCCACCAAGAGAGAGGGCTCCACCTGACCTCAGCTTTCTGCATTTTCACTCTTACCTTCATTTCTTCACAGTCCTCCCCCTGGGAGTTTCCAAGAGCTGTACCTTAGTCTCAGCATCACATACCCTAGATCCAGCCATCTCTGAAAAGCCTCATCCATGACCACATGAGGCACAAGCCATAACACCAGGTATATGACATTACACAGTTATCAAAAGCCATGGAATGTGCAACACAGAGAGTAAATCCTAACATAAATGATGTCATATAATTAGTAATGTATAAATACTCCTTCCTCAATTGCTAAAACTGCAGCAGGCTGATACTAAAAGTAAAAAGCAAGGGAAATTGCTGGTTGGGGGATGAGTTGGGACTGGGGGAACTTGCTGTGCTCTGACCCTGCAGTCCTACTAGTGGAATCCTGGAAATGGAGCTCACAAAAGTTCTCCCCTCTCTGGGCAAAGTCTAGTCATCACTGTTTTATTGGTCACTAAAAGTTACTACTTTGGTGCCTTGCCTTGCGATCCTATCTGCTTCTGCCTCTCTGGTTCCCCAAACTGGGCTGCTCCCACCTGGATTCTGATTAGAGCCTCTCTTCACCATGATGTTCTCTTCTGATGTGATCATAGCCTGACAATGTTCTTGGCCTGGGAGGATCCTCTGTCTCCACACCAGGGATGCAGTGATCACAGAGAGATTGGCAGGGGCAGTCCTGACCTCCCCGTTTCCCACTGCCATCATTTAGACCTTTCAGTTAGGTTTCAGCTCTCCCACACCCATTTCCATGTCTAAGGAATCTAACAGAAATCACAGAGGGGACAGAATAAAGTGTCACATGAGTGCCCCTCCACAAAAACCACACTCAAGAGCTAGTAGTGACACATGCCTGCATTTCCAGCAATCTGAGAGGCTAAGGCAGGAGGATCACAAGTTTGAGCCAACCTGGGACAACTTTACAAGATTCTGTCTCTAAATAAAAGAGGGATAGGGGTACAACTCATGGCAAAAGTCCCAGTTCAATCCTCAGTACCCAAACACACACAAACACACACACACTCAAAATATTCCTTTGCACTGGAATTAAGTCAATGATCTTGGAGGCATCCTTGCCTGTGTCTCTGTCTTACCTCTGAGGTCTCCCTGACTCCTAGGAATGCCACCAAAAATCAGAAACTGTGGGGTCCCACTAACAAGGACCTGGGCACCTCATACAAAGCCATTCAAAGACCTTGAAGCTGTTTCTCCCATGGGATACCGACCACCCATGAATTAGATTCTTCAAGGAATCACCTTGGAGTACCAGGATTTGCCAGAGCTGACGTTCCCGAATAGGGGTCCATGACAATACTCAAAATTCCACAGAAAAATGAGAAAATAATGATGAAATAGTGATATGAATAATTTTCACAAAGCCAGATGTACTCAACTTAACCTTGTCTTTTGTTGATTATAGCCTCCCTTCCTGGGAAGGAGAGCAAGAATTGAAGTAAATTTTTAAATGAAATGTTAATGATAAAAGACAAAGGTCACATATGGCTAAAGGAAAAACTAGCAGCCCTCCATTGCTCCCAAACACCTTCACTTAGTCATAAAAAAGACCCAAGAATCTGATATTAATTGTGCCAGATGGGTATAGAGATTATCGCTGTTCTTCCAAGGACACTTAGGAAAGATGGGGTGCTTGAAGTCACCACCTAATCCAGGAACTTGGCACAACCCTGAGGCCCCTCCACCTCCCTCTCACACCACACTCCTTCTAGCGCTCCTGGGCGACCCATGGGCGTTTCGGAGCTGCTCTTCTCTGCCTTGTCTTCCCTGCCTCAAGTGGATGACTAAACCCAGGCAACAGAAGGGAGGAGGTGGGGAACCACAGGACTGAATCATCTCTCCGCTGCAGAATCAGATCCTTGAAAACAAGCGGGTTTTACAGCCCATCCCACGGTCCATCCTGTGTCCAGCCAGAGCCTCACACAACAGCCTGAAATCCTAGCCCAAATCCTCTCCTTCTTGGGAATCCATGTTTGGGAGCCAAACCTGGCAACCTGCAGGCTTTGGTGGGGCTTTAAAGACCATAGCTTTATGGGGTTTGTACACCCCTTTGGAGCTTAAAGAAGGAAGCTTGAACTAGGAGCATTTTCCAGGAAGACTATCCATCCCTCAGGGCTGGGAGACAGGGCTTCATTGCTTCACAACTATCTCCTGTGAGATTCCATTTCTCTTTTTTTGTCTTCCAACCCCAAAAGTGAGATAACTCCATTATTAGTCACTCAGCCAAGATATATTATAACTGATATCAAGGACTGTTGGCTTGTTTAAGATGAAAGGAAGTGTCTTTCCCCACATCCATTTTCCGGTTAGATTCATTATTACCCTCTGCTTTTGCATAATGATTCATCCGGTAAACTCCAATCACTTTCCTGGTATTCGTCAAAATAGAAAAGCGGCTGCTATTAATTAGTATAGTTATTAGAGACGGAGAATTCAGTTCCTCAATGAACAAAAAAAAGGCCAGCTGGAAAAAAAAATTCCAATTGCCCATCATTACAGCACCTTTCTCGCAATCAAGCTATATTGACCCAGTGGTGAATTGAGAACTGGTGGTCATCTTGTAACTGCCAGTTGAGCTGAATCAGCGTGGTGCTGGGTTTGGAGGTCCCATCTGAGGATTGTTGCCAGCAGCATAAGAGGCAGAGCTGGAGAAGAAGAGGAATTGTTAGGGAGCTGTTGATTCTCCTGGTGCTCTTATTTTTCCTGGAGGAGCTTGTCATTCTGGCTTTTCTCCTATGAACTCAGCTGTTCTCATCGTCGGAGGAGCTGGAGACTTTGTTGTCACTGAGAATGGCTACAGTTCACTTTGGGGGAGCTCTGGTCCTTATTTTGAGCATTGCCTCCTGGCTCCAGAGGGAAAGATGGTCCATGATTCAATCTCTGGAGAAGCTTGTCGCACTGGCTTTCCTGATGGGAGCTCAGCTATTCACATCGTCAGAGGAACTCAGGACCTTGCTGTTGCTGAGGATGGCTGTGGTACTTTTCGGGGGGAGCTCTGGTCCTTACTTGAGTATTGCTTCCGGCTCCAGTGCAGATCGCTCAGCCTGCTAGCACAGATCCCTCATCCCGCTGGTACAGACTTTCTAGTTTCCATCACTGACCTTTGGACCTTCTCAGTGCAAATCTGTGAAACAGACTTGCATGAGGCATTGTCACAGGCTCTAGGTCTTCAGCTGGGTTTGTGCAGGACATTGCTGTGGAATCCACACCTCCAGCTGGATTCTTTGGGTCTTTAGTGTGTGGACAGATTTCCTGCACTCTTTGTATATGATTCAGTTATAAAATAACCCTACAAATTATGTGTCCTGTATTGTATTGTTTTCCTTGCAAAGCCTGACTACAATAGACCCTTAAATTAAAATTCCAACTTTAAAAAATCTATTATCTTAGAGTAAATACAACCCTTCATCATCTAAGATTCTGCTTCATGCAAATGTCTAAGTAAGTCATGTATTTGATTAAACAATATAAGCTATCAGCAAAGCTCTCAAACTGCTCTGCAGAAAAGGGACTTACTCGAGGGAAGGAAGTGTGGGTACAGTAGAGGCGCTGGAAGAGTTGAATCTCTACCCTTTGTTCAACCAGAGTAAATCCACTTTTATATTTTCTTATTTATTGTGCTTTCATGTAATATTTAAAGGAAAAGTACATTCTTTTTGACTAAACATTTGCAAATAATTTGCAAGTGTGAGAATGTTTTACAAAATGTAAGGTAACATGCAAATACAGATTTTCCTACCCTATACATACAAAGAGAATAAAGTATGCCTGTTCTGCAGTGCCCATCTTACAGATGAGAAAATAAAGGGTGGGTTCATACACTTAGCCATGTCTGAGCATGACTAAGCCTGTGCTTTTCCTTCTTTGCTAGGTTCTCTGACTGTTTTCAGCCTAAGGATGTCACTGGCTCCCACAGAAACTTCAACACCACTGCCTTGGTTCTCAGCGCCCTGGGGACCCCAGCGGAGGACAAGAGTGGCACGTTGCGCTCTTGCCACTGTGAATAGTATTATCACACCAACTGTCAAAGCTATGTTTTCAAATTGGTTTTTTTTTTTTAATGTACTGTTTCTGTGGGATGACACATGACTACTTTTGAAAAACAGCTTCCTGGTGTTTATTAGCCATAATGAGAAAGAAAAATAGCCCCAAGTTCTGATCCCAAGGAGCGTTTTTTCGGTCTGCATTTCATTTTCCTTTTCTCCATCAGGGAGAGCCCATATGGATGCACCAGTCATTTGAAAAATGATTGTCATCTTTCTCAATGACTCTGATGAGAAGCCCTATTTTTAACTCCAATCTAAACTACATTAGGGGAGCCATCTAGTGTTTTGGAGTTGGCATTTAGGAGTTCTACAGAACATCCCTCCTCCCTAAATTTGATTTACCATCTGTGTGCACCTTCCGTGTTCCGAAGCATCAACGCAGTGTATACACTTCATTTGGGAGAGAAAGAAGTTTAAAAAGGAAGAGCTCATTAAGCTGCCTTGCCGCTGATTCCCTGGTTTTTGGAACAAAGCGCTCAGCTCCCTGGTTATGGCCGATTCCTCCTTTGGCCCTGGCACAGCACAACCTGTAAGTGGTTGGTCGGGTTGAACTAGCTGTACTGCATGATAAGAAGAGTCCCAAACAGAATCCTATAGTACAATTAGTTATTTTTTCTAACTCCAAAGTAGGGCCAAACTTGGCTATTGGCAGTACAAGTCATAGTCTACTTGCAAAAGTTTAAGAGCATCAGGAAAAGCCCCAGAACACCTTCCTCCACCTTCTGCTTTATGCTTGCTAATTTTATAATAGCTTTATTAAGGTATAATTGACATCAAATAAACTGCCTATTTCTAATCAGGTGGTGCCATGAGTTCTGGCATGCATGCACATGAAACCATCGCTGCAGTCAAGATAATGAGCTTGCATTTCATCGCCCTCAAACCTTCCACTGTGCACCTTCACAACCCATCTCTATTCTCCCCATCCCCAGAGTACTGCTCTGCTTTTACCTGTAAGGATTGGCTTGCATTTCTAGAATCTTATAAAAATGATATCATCTGTATGCACTCTTTTTGGGTGGAGGGAGGCCTGGCTTCTTCCATCAGCATAATGACTGAAATTCTTCCCTGCTGTTACACGTGTCAGCATTTCACTGCTCCTTATAGAGAAGTAGTATCCCATTGTAAGGCTGTGTCACAGTATGTTGGTCTATTCCTTTTGATGGACACATGGGTTGGCTCCAGTACTTGATTATTACAAATAAAGGAATATATAAAAGGTACAATAGATGTTGTGAAAGGGAAAGAAACTACTCAAAACAACTAGGATGGGGAAAGGAGAAAAGAAGGAAGGGGATATAGATAGATATAGATATAGATATACGCAAGCAGGGGATATATATATATACACACACACACAAGATAGCTAAGATCATTGTACTACTAATCTCTATTAGTTTATTGAAAGGAACAGTTAGTGCTTATATTGTTTGATCAATTTTACATGCCTATATCTGGTAATCTGAGCAACTACTTTGAAGATAACAGTATGCAATATGTTAATTTCTTATCATCTTGTTTTGAAATTCTGTATCATTTTATTGGTTTTTATTCTCTTTAAAATAAAAAATATATGTGTGAAGGATTATAAATGGTAAGGTACTTTTTACAAGTATAAGTTTTTGTATATACACATATTTCTCTTAAGTAAGTCTCAAGAATGTAATTACGGATTTTCATGACTGGTGTATGTAGAGCATTTTAAGAAGCTATCTTTTTTCCAAAAAGATTGCAGCGTTTTGTGTCCAGCCAAAGAAGGAGAAGAGTTCCTGTGGCTCTAATTGCTCACCAACACTTATATTTTCAATATTTGAATTATAGTGATTTCAACAGATGTGTAACTGTATCTTGAGATTTTTTTTTTTTTTTTTTTTTTTTTTTTTTTTTTGGTTTTTCTCCAGTACCGGGAACCGAACTCACGACCTTGCGCTTGCCAGGCAGGCACTTTGCCGCTGAGCTAAATCCCCAGCCCCTTAGATGTGTAACTGTATCTCATTATGATTTTTTCTTTTTGAGGCACGGTCTCACTATGCAGTTCAGGCTGGCCTTGAACTTACTTTGTAGCCCAGGCTGGCCTCAAACCCACAGCAATCCTCCTACCTTAGCCTCGCGACTGCTGGGATTATAGGCGTGCACCTCCACGCCTGGCTCATTATGATTTTAAATTCTGATGCGCTAACGACTGTGAAGATCAGCATCTTTTCATATTCTTGTTTACCATCTGCAAGTCTTTTTGGTGAAGTGTCTGTTCAAATCCTGTGTCCATTTTTATTGAATTTTTAAAGTCCCCTTATTGTTGAATTGTGAGAATTCTTTATATATCCCAGATGCAAGTTCTTTGCCAGAAATATGTGTTGCAAATATGTTCTTCCAGTCTGCCACTTATCTCTTCATCTTATTAATAGTATCTTTTGAAAAGCAAACGATTCTCATTTTGCTTTCAAATTTATTGACATTTTCATTTAAAATTCATGCTTTGTGTGTCTTATTTAAGAAAACTATGTCAAGGCCGCTAAAATAATCTCCTGTTTTCTTCGAGAATGTTAATAGTGTTAGCTTGTTAAATTAAAAAAGACCCCATTATCCTGAGGTTGTCTCCATACTTTTGAGTTCCTATATAATGAACTACAACCTCACTTAGTATGTAAACAAATCAAAACCTAACTTAGGCTTATTCCAGGCAGCCAAGTTTTAACCAATTACAAACAGTCATATTTCAGCCAATCACAAGTAGCCACCCTGAAACAGGGAAACCGCATTCTCACACTTGCCTAGCATTAGCTAATCAGATGATTGTTCTACTTTGCTTCTGTCATTGTCCTACGAAAGCTTACTGCTCACGGTATTAGGTGGAGCTCTCTGAACACTTTTTTTTCTGAGTCTTGCCCAATTCATGAACCATCTTTTGCTCAAATAAATCCTGCTAAATTTAATTCATTTAAAGCTTTTCTAATAAGCTCTTCCACATACTCCTATGATCCATTTAAAATTGGTTTTTGTATGTCCTGTGAAATAAGAATTGCTGATTTTTTTTCACATGGAGTCACGATCTGCCTAACTACAGGGGTGCACTCTTCAACACACACTATTAGGCAAGTTTGCCATGGCACAAACCTGGGAAGAGAGTATTCACACGGTGCTAGATGGCGTGGTGCCTTGGTTCACAAGCTCAACTGTCTCCACAATTCTGGTCGCAAACCAAACTGGATGAGAACAAAATAAATTTAACACATTGAAAAAGAATTGAAATTATGCACCATGTATTCACAGAGTGTACTGTAGTATCTGAAAAGAAAATCTCCTGTCTTGCTGTTGAGTACAGTGTTGGAAAACTTATGGATAAATGGTAATTAGATCAAGTTAGTTGGTGATCATTTTCAGGTATTCTGTATTTTTACTAATTTTCTATCAACTTGACCTATCAAGAGAGGAGTGTCCCACTCTCCAACTATCATTGTGGAGTTGCCAGTTCTCCTTTGGTTATGTCAGTGTCTGCTAATGTATTTTGAGTCCCTCTTAATATGTACATACACACTTAAGATTATAAACTGACTTCCTTTTTTTTTTCAGTACTGGGGATTGAACTCAAGACCTTCCCATTGAGTTAGATCCTCAGCCTTTTTAAAATTTTTATTTTGATAAGGATCTTGCTAAACAGCTAAGTTGTCCAAGCAAGACTTAAACCTATGATCCTCCTGCCTCAGCTTCCCACAGTACTTGGATTACAGGCATGTACCATTGCCCCTAGTAGGAATCGGCATCTCTACTACGATGAAATGACTTTCCTCATCCCTTTGAATATTACCAACTGAAATATTTGCCTGACAGTAACATAGGCGCTTCAGCATTGTCTTACTGTTAGTTGGTGTCCTTTCTCCTTTTCACCCGGCTGTGTAGTGCGTAACTTACACTTGGATTGTTTCATTACAGTGACACCCTTTGCTGTATAATTATTGAGATGGTAAGAACATTTCTATTTAATGTGATTATTGATACGGCTGGGTTTAAACCTACTACAATATCTTGTTACTCGTTTTCTACTTGCCATTTTCTGGGGTTCTCCCTACACTTTTCTTTTTCGGTCTTCTTTTGGATTAGTTGGGTTTTTATGACTTCATCTTTGTAAATTCCTTATTAACATGTGCTTAATTTTGCTTTCTTAGTAAAACTGCCTAGTGTAGAGTTTACACTATGCATCTTTGACTCACCACCCTTTACCTTCCAGTAGTGTATCATTTAGCCTAAAGCAAAATACTTCCACCTTTCTCCTGCTGCCGTCTGTGCTGCTTTTAAGACAAACCTTACTTCTGCATGTTTTCAGTTCCTTTATATTAGGGCTATGATTCTTGCCACTAGTCAAACATCTCTCTGCGCTCATGTTCTCTTTTGTGTAAATGAAGCACTGGACAGGTGTTGGTGAGAAAGGGGATGGGAAGAGTCTGACAGCATCACATGAATCAACAGCACCAGCGGGCAAACAGGGCAAAGAGACTTTTGCTATTGTAAATTTTTGGGAAAGCGGGCCTCGCCGAAGACGGAAGGGCCAAGAGTTCTCACCCACTTCTCACCACCGTGCCCATCTTTAAAACCCTGAACAGTACACAGAGAGGAATAATCTCTGCACTTTAAAGCCACAAGCATTAGGCAAGGGGAAGAGAATGTAAGATTGTAGCTTTATTATGGATCTAACTAATTAGTTTAGAAATCAGCTAATTCCAAAAAGCAGCCAAACCATTAGTTACCACCATGAACAAACAAGTGGGTCATTGACTACACATCTATTTTTCACTTTTTCAAACATGTTTATTGTCACATGGGCTTATTATTTTCTCAGAGACCAAATTTACAATGAAAATGTAACAAAGGTCAGAATAAAGGAGCTCTTTACCAAACATTGTGCTATAAATTGTTTATTCATCAGGAAATTTTAAAAATAAACTCCTTGGGCTATCGAACTCCTTTTGCTGTAGAAATATGAAAAAAAAATGCAATAAATATAAAACTTACCTCTGTGTTACAAGCCCTTATGCTACTCCCATTCTTCCACCTGTCTAGACAGAAAGAGATTGGAAATCTACCAATTCAAGGGTCTTGGCAAGACTTTGATAACCACAGGTTCTAAGCTTGAGGATTAATGTTATTAAATCCTGATGACATCTTCATATTTTCTAAATGTTTTAGGCATAAAGGAGGCCACTGTAAGTAGGAAGTCTTAGGGATATTTTTCTTATTTGCCATCAATTTGAGGCTTTTTCTCTAAATCACTTCATACTCATGAGGAGACATACCTGCGTGCCTTTTTTGTCCCCTCCTCGGTGACCAGCTTCAATCCCCCACGTGGTGAGGGAGGCTTCTGGCACCCATGAGGTCCAGCAATAATAATGCAGCTTTGGCCTTGACTCAAACTGAGCTCATCAAAGTCTTGCATCAAGAATTTGAAATTGGCAGAAACATAATGCCAAATATTGACCGACGGATGGACAGATTCAGTGTTTGTACATAATTAACCTCAAAGATAAATTCAGCAGCAGCTGTGAACAGTCACATCCTACAGGTTTATCTACCCTACCTTCTACGCAGGAGTCGTTATACCCATGTGACAGTGGGGACACGCAGTCAGGAAGAGCTTCGGAGCCTTGAGCTCAGACATTAGCTCTTTGGTAATACAGTCTCCCTGGCCAGTGTAGCGCTCCTGAAACCAGGCTGTCATTGAAATCTGACTCATTTGCCTTTCCTCAAATTGTAACACCACAAGGTCCCAGGCCGAATCCTGTTCAGCGGATGTCTCATAACTATTTATTAAATAGAGTGGAATTAGACCTGGTACCATCTAACAAACAGTCATAGAAACAAGGCCGGAAATGTGGTGGATGGGTGAAAACTTAGAGACTATGTAAAGTTCAGTATCCATCCTATAAGAATTGAGAAACAATGGCTGGATGTGATGGTACACGCCTGTAATCCAGGCCCTCAGGAGGCTGAGACAGGAGGATCACTGTGAGTTTGAGGCCAGCCTGGGTACAAACTGAGTTTAAGGGAGCCTGAACTGCATAGCAAAACTCTGTCTCAAAAAGACAAAAAAAAAAAAAAAAAAAGAATTTGGAGAGAGAAAACAATCCTTGTGTTTTGCCTTCCTATACCAAGTCAGATTTAATGAGATAAAGCATACCAAGTCAGATTTAATGAGATAAAGCTACGAAAAAACTTTCCTTTAAGATACTCAAAAACAAAGTAGGATGTTTAATTGTTTTGGTGTTTTCATTCTAATGCTGTCATTAACATTACTGCCAGGCATGGTGGCGCACATCTATAATCCTAGCACTCAGGAGGCTGAGGCAGGAGGATTACTGCAAATTCAAGGCCAGCATGGGCTACAAAGTGAGTTCCAGGTCAGTCTGAACTGCATAGTGAAACTCTGTCTCAAAAAGACAAAAAAAATAAAATAAAATTACTTCTAAGCTCATAAACCTTATTATGTGCCTGTCATTAACTTCTATGAGAGGCTAGTAGTTTAGCTATGTTCCACTCCACAATAATTACATAATATTTTTAAAGTAATTACTTATGTATCAGTATTTGGACTTTTTTTTGAGACACTATGTAGTACAGGCAGGCCTTGAACTCACTTATGTAGCCCAGGCTGGCCTCAAACTCACAGTGATTCTCCTTCCTCAGCCTCCCAAATGCTGTGATTACAGGCATGCACCACTACACCTGGATGGAAAATTTCTAGAAAGGGTTTTGAGGAGCGATCTGAGAAATTTATGCATGATAACTAAATGATGGTTTGGTCTTTAAGGTTGTTTTATGTGTAAATTTAGTCTCCCTGAAAGCCAGGTGTTACATTCTAACACTATCATAACCTGAATTCTCATCAAAAATTTGAGAATATAATCTTTTTAGGACCTCCATTCTAACTCTATGTGAAATACTGATCTTTAAAAGTCTGTCAGAATTGTGTCTCCACAGCCTAAAGAGATGAAGTAGGAAATCTTCCTTGATTATAAGGCCAAAGACAAATTTCTCCGTCATGTTACTGATAGATGTCCCAATCTGTGTTTGGATCAAGCAGACACATTTCAAATTTATTCATAGAACGCATTTCACACCTCCTCTGTGTCATAAGTTTAATACGCTTCCTACACCATATTGTATCAAAATGTATAACCGAAACTGGTTCTGTCATAAATTGTTTTTAAAATAACAAAATTCTCAAAGAAGATTAATACTTACTTGGGCCCTGTTCATTCTGAAAGATGTTGGTGAAAGCTTTTTATTGTTGAAATTAATTTGCCAAGAAATAAATTACTATCCTTCTGTTTTCCCATACTTCAGCTACTATCTTTCAAAAGATGGTGCCTACCCTTTGTCCCTCCCACCTTAAAGCTCACTGAGATTTAACACTGTGTATTTGGCCCATAATCCACATGGTTTTTTTCTTTTCCTTTTTTTAAGATGCACTTTGGTGTTCTTGTAATAAAAAAAAAAATCCACTTGGTTTTTATCATGGGTGAGAGATGTTTTCAGGATTCCTAGCAGTTTTATCACATCGATTATCTCAACACAATTCAGGCCACATGTTGCCAGAAATGCCGAAATACTTTATGTTTTCAAATGAAAAATATTATTATCTTAAATGCACTACCTGTATTCCTTCCAGGACATTTAATTCTTGCATAGTGAGATGGCAGTGCTGATCCACCATCAATGGGAAATACCCAGAATTCTCTGCCAATGTGAAGAAGGGTCAGGAGTTAGGCGCTCTTGCTGTCTCTGAAGTCTGCCTTTATTAGTGACCAAGGAGCACTGCTTTCTCGAAGCTATGCTAGCTGGACCGCATGGCAGCTAAGTTAGCTAACGGGGTCATGTCCATATGGTAGTATCCTCAGTCATCAAATGGAGAGAGTTTCTGCTTCAGACAGTTCTCCCTCGGGTGCAAGGGAGACACCCAGTGAAACTGGCTTCGTCAAAACAAAACAGAGATTCTTGAAGAACTGTGAAGTCCAGGGGTCTGCCTAGTTTCAGACACAACAGACTCCGTGACGGAAAACATCAGGGCCCTCCGCTGTCTCTGGGGGCTGACCTTCTCCAGGCTGCCTATACTCACAGCTTGGTGCATGACCTGGTTCCAGAAGCTTCAGGCCCACCTGGGCCGGGCAGCCGCCCCAGTGAAGACAGAATGTGCCTATCTGGGAGCTGGGCAGGACCTGCACATGTTCACCCATCAGTTTGTCACGGTAGCCAGGGGACAGGGACGGTGACAGGCTGGAGCAGGTGTCATGCCCACCCCTGGCTTTAGCAGATGAGGTTATGAATGAAAGGAGCACATGGATTGAGAAAGGGGGCTGGTTATGTCCACAAGGAAATGCTGAGTACTACCCTCAAAGCGGAGACTGGTGCCTGGCGGGCCAAACCAGCGGCTGTCCACTGTTCCGCATTCCCCAGGGAAAGGCAGCCCAGACACTAAGAGGAGCTGTCCCTGCCTGCCTCAGGAAACTGCAGGACCCCTCTGCTGGTACAAAATGAAGCACACAAAGCCCTCCCAATGACAGGAAGAGCACGTGGCTTTCTGCGTGAGGAGGAGGTTCTCACGCCCATTCTGCTATTATTTAAAGAACTGACTTGGAAAAGTTGACTCTTCCTTGCCCATTTCCTCACCAATTAATAACACTCCATGGAGAAGAAGGCCTTGCACAGTTAATACAGACTATATAACTGGGGCTGCAGACCACTCCCCTCCACTCACCTGAACCTGAGCAATGTCCCAAGGCCAACCCCCTGACCCTGGTCCTAAGGCTTACTACATGGAAGCAGAGAAAAGCAAAGCAAAGCAGAAAAAACTCAAAAATTCCAAACCAGGAGACATGCACACCAGGCCTATTGCCATGACCTGCAGTAACCTGCATCCACCAGGTGCTCATGAAGGTTCAGGCGTGTGACCTACATCTCGTGCATCCAATTATAACCGAGTGAATTATGGGAAAGGACATGCGCAGTCGGTGCAGCTGACATGGCTCAGCACCCCGTGGATCATATTGTCAATCACCCTCTGGAACACCCCGGTGGGAGGCGCAACATTTTAAACTCCTACACCTTATGCCCCCCGCTCCGTGCTCAGCCACTTTCCTTTCCCAGGTGAGGGCTGCTTTCTGAGTGCACTACCACCTTCACAAGCCTGCTGCTTTTCCCTTATCTTAGCGCGCCACATCCAGTTCTTTGTTCATCTCACGCAGGAACCTAGGAGCCTGTCCCAGACTCTATCACCTACGGTAGCACAGTGATTCTCTGTCCAAAATGCCCCGGCTTAAGGTTTTCCAGACTTAAAACACACAGTTCACTCACTGATGGCCCTGTAAGCATCCAGTGTCTTCAGAGCTGTCAAGTTCAACACATGCCCCAGTGCACCCACAGACACACACATACACCCAGTGGGGCGCTATTGAGCCTTTAGAAAAAGAAGGAAATCCTGTCACTTACAACAATATGTATCTACCCAGAGGACACAATGTTGAGAGGAATAAGCCAGGCACAGAAGACAAATGCCACCCGATCTCGCTCATGCATGGAATTCAGAGTCAAAATCATAAAGCAAGGAGTAGAATGGTGGCTGCCAGGGGCTGAGAGAAGTGGGAAGGCATTGGTCAAAGGATAAAGATGGAGAAATAAATCCTGGAGAGTTATTGTATTCATGTTAATTATACTAGACATGATAATAAATAATAATAGACAGTCAACCCTCTCCTATCCAGGGAAGGATTTGTTCTAGGAGACTTGAAGAATACCAAAATCCATGAATGCTCAACTTATTTACCCAAAATGACACAGTAATTTTATATAATCACCCAGGCATGGTGTTGCACACCTGTAATCCCAGCATTTAGAAGGCTGAGACAGGAGGATCACTGTGAATTCAAAGGCCAGCCTGGGCTACAAACTGAGTTTCAGGCAGCCTGAACTGCATGGCAAAACCGTGTCTCAAAAAGACAAAAAAAAAAAAAAATTGTATATAATCTACATACATCCTGTTGCATACTTTAAATTACCTCTAGATTGCTTATAATACCGAGTACAATGTAAGTGCCATGGGAATGATAGTTATACTGTCTTGTTTAGAGGATACTGACAGGAAAATAGGTCTGTAAACATTCAGTACAGACAACCATTTTAGGATCAGCTGCCTTTCAGATCCCCTGTGAGTTGAATCCATGGATGTCGAACCTATGCATTCAGAGGGTCAACACCATGGCAGTGTCAAAACTATGAGACTGGATCTTAAATGTTCTCACCACAAAAAAAGTCTTTGAGGCGATGCACACGTTAATTAGCTTGATTTAACCATTTCATGATGTATACATGTATCAGAATATCAAGTTGTTCCCTGTAAATATGTGCAATTTTAATTTGTAAATCATACCTTCATAAAGGTAAATAAGGTAAAATTAAAAGGGGTGCTTCTTCTTAATAGTAATATCCTGTTAGAAGTGCCCACTTACATCTGCTTTTCCGGAATTGTCTCTCTGGCCTGTGTGGATTCATGTCGGCTGTGTGTACCTTACCACCATGGAACTCTACCTTAGCAAACCTGTCCTGCCTCCTTGTTGATTTACTTCCCTGTGAGTTACTAAGATGTACACATTGTTACTGGCTTTCCTTTCATCATTCAAATATATCTTGGTAAAATTTTAAGACGAGAATTTTTAGAAATAAGACAGAAGGCAAAGTCTTGGAAGGACTCTGTTTCAGTATCTGCCACATGCGATTGGTTTCAGGCTTAAAGAGCATTGACTTTGATCCCTGAGCTCATTTGTGTTGGCGCCAAAGAAGCTCCAGTACCACCAGGGGGCGATAGAGCACCGCTTTCAGCCCTTCTCTGTGGAGCAGAGGCGGAAGTGCGGTCAGGCAAGGAGAAAGATTTATCAACTTCCCCAGAAAAGTCCTTGACCCTTCCGTTAAGAGCAAAGCAATCCAGAAGGTCCGTTCTTTAAGTTAATGATTTGTGGCTTCTCTTTGGTGGTGTTCTCACTTTATCTTTGGTTTGATTCACAGAGCTGCAACAGTTTTAAAAGCATAGATCAGTCTTGCCAGAATTCTCAACAGAGCAAAACGGAATTTGCTGTGGACTCCATGGTTCTGTGGATTCTAACACGAGTTCCAGCCCCAGAGTGCGCCATCTGTCTCCTGGATGAAGCAGTTCCAGCCGGTGAGCCCAGGCTGGGCGGGGCTTCGTGGCCTCTGAAGTTGACATACCAGGACTGTTGACCGCCCTGAGAAATTGTTCGAACAAGGAATGGGATATTTGGTGGAGAAATGAAAATAAACATAATTTGGAAACCAAGGCTTTTTATTTGCCTAGGGAAGAGTGGGAGCTACCATGTGATATGGAAGTTCACACAACTGGAAGGTTCCAGAAGGCCCCTCAAAGCAGACTTCAAACCGGCGGCCTGTGGGCCATGTGTGACCCACAGCTGTGTTTTTGGGTAGCTCAGAACATTCTGATAATCAAATAAATTGCTGTATTTTTTATGTTTTCTTTCAAAAGTCCAACTTTCTAGAACAGGCTGCATTTCCCACTTAACAATGAGCGGAATCTAAGATGGTACATCCCGCTCGGTCTTGACTTCTCTTACAGCCTCCATTCCATGTAAACTTTATTCATTTAAATCACTGCCTCCTCGTCCACCCTGCATAGATATGCCAGCTTAAGGCTCTAGAAGCGTTGAGCTGAGAAGAGAGAAGACAGCAGCTCTAAACGTGGGCTAAAATAGACAGGAGGGAAAATAGCAGGCCACGCAAGACAACTTCCCATGACTCAGAGTGCTGCAAACGCCACTCTGGCAAGATTCTGCGCCATTAAGACCTGACTCTTAAGATTTGAATCTAGAATGTCTCCCAAAGCTTCAAAGGCAGAGCTTCGGGACAGTGACTGGGCTGTGGAGGCCCTGTCCTCAACAGCGGGTTAATCCAGAGATGACCCATACCTGAACGGCTGCTGGGAGGTGAGCCTGGTCAGACGAGCTGATTCAAATGCTTCCACAAGAAAACAGAAACAGATGAACGATAACTACTGAGTATGTGGGGACTGTATTGTTACGGCTTATGGCTACATGTCCCCCAAAACCTCAGAGGTGGGGCTTTGGGGAGGCAATTGGATGTGGGGAGCACTGTAACTGATTTCCTCTTAAGCATCCATAGAAGAAGCATCTCACCAGCTCTTCCCCTCATTGCACTAAAAGCCAGCCTGAGGGTGAGCAGGGAGAGCGCCGACCGAATTATAGCAGAGGCTCGTGGAAAAGCTTGGCTGGTGGGGTGCACGGCTTGGGAGTGGAAAGATGCAAGGCTGTTTTGTTTTGTTTTCCAATTACTTGCTCTTGTCTGGTTGCTGAAGACGTGAAGAAAAGGAGAAGAGCTGGGCAGCATCCTCCTTAATCCCGAGGCTGGGACAGTCAGAGCTGAGGAGAAACGGGCTTCCGGATCTCAGCAGGGAAGGTCCAAGTTCCCGTTCCAGGCAGCCATTCCCCTCCCCCTGCAACTTCCGCACAACTGGAAGGTTCCAGAAGGCCGCTCAAAAGCAGACTGCAAACCGGCGGCCTGCGGGCCATGGGTGACCCACAGCTGTGTTTTTGGGTAGCACAGCACATTCTGATAATGGAATAAATTGCTGTGTTTTTGATGTTGTCTTTCAAAAATCCAACTTTCCAGAACAGGCTGCATTTCCCACTTGACAGTGAGCGGGATCTAAGACGGCACATCCCGCTCGGTCTTGACTTCTCCCAAGCCAGCCTTCCACGCCAGGCTTGGAGGAGCCAAAGGGCGTGGGCGCGTCTGCCGAGCTACAATCCCAAGAGTCAGCGATCTCCCGAGCAACGGTTTATGGAGCATTGATCACATCCACAGCAAGACAGAAGGGCGCTCACCTATAGCAGGAGCTGGACCCCTCAGGGGCCCCCATGGTACCGGACCTTTCTTCCACCCAGGGGACACTCCTCAAGATCACGGGGGCCCAGTGGGCAGCACTGGACCTCAGCAATCTGGAGACTGAGCACTGGAACTCATGGCCATCTGGAGACAGCTACAGCCGGGGAGCCAGGCAGGGCGTCCAGGACGTCAGAGTGACGGTGACAGACAGTTGCAAAGCTCCAGGGGCAGCTTTGCAAGGCGCAGTACCTGGGGCAGAGTCCCCAAGCGTGATCAGGAAGACTGAGCCGAACAGCAGCTGAGGTGTCATCTCTTATTCCCACGGAGTTTGGTCCAAACACCATGTGCTCATCTTACAGGGGTGTACAAATAACATGTGCTCATCCAGTGGTGACTAAAATGTGTTTTCCTTTATGGTAAAAGTGTTTTTTAGAAAATATATTTTTAGAAGTTTCTTGAAAGTGTTCACTAGAGAAGGTTTTGGGCATGTGGGCCTCATGGTTATCGCACGACATAGTTACCACACAAGTTACCACAGGTACGCTGCTCGTTTGGTTGTCACAAGCGAGTTTAGACTCAGAAAGTACATTTGGAACGACACAGAAGCACAAAATGGCTCAACCCTGCTCACATCGGACACGCAGACCTGCTCATCCCCCCCAAATCCCTGTGTGCCAGTGCTTTGGCAGTATCACAAGAAACAGCCCCAAACTGGAAAGACGTATTGTCTGCCAGTGTTCCGATGGAGAACTGGTGGTGGGATCTACGACGGGCCGTGAGAACAATCTATGAGAAAAGTCACCAAGTTCTCCATGGGCAAATGCCACAAATAAACTACTAAGTGAAACAATCCACGCACAAAAGGTACGTATGATTTCGTTTGTCCTCCCCGGACACGTCCAGGGGTCCCTGGAGAATGCCTGTCAGGGACAGCGAGGTCTCGCTGGGCTGCAGCTCGCTGCTTCGCCGGGCTCCGATGAATGAGGCTTCTGCCTTGGCGCCCGGCTGCGACGAATCCTGCTGCATTTGCCAATTCTGTGCCACAGGAACCTAGATGTGGTGATAGCAACTTTAACACCATTACTGAAGGACCCTTAGGATGACACCAACAACTTCTAGGAATAAATTCCATATATTCCATGAACCTGAAAGCTCTGTCAGCACGGAAACTTGAACGTTTTCTTTAAGATTTGGGGAGAGGGGCTGGGGATTTAGCTCAGCGGCAAAGCGCCTGCCTGGCAAGCGCAAGGTCGTGAGTTCGGTTCCTGGTACCAGAGAAAAACCAAAAAAAAAAAAAAAGATTTGGGGAGAATAATTCACCAAACTGCTTGAAGTGTGATGTCCAGTGGATCTGCTGGCTGCAAGCTTATAAAAGAAGGGCTGGACCCAAAGGGTCCGTGACTAAGGCAGGTGGCCCACTGTGCGTGCTGCAGGGGACACGGAAGGAGCAGGAGGACCCACTCGGTCTGGCCGCCTCTGTGGGGTTGGGGTCCCTCCCGGTCAGTGGCAGAGCCACTGTGTCACCGTGGCCCCTGACCAGTCACCTGGCCCCTTATCTGCATTTCTGCCCGTAGCGACCCAGCTGGGTGGCACCCCGCAGCCACCCCTGAAAACGTGTTTACATGAGGGTGGGGGCCTCGGATTCCCACTGGGAAATGGAAGTAGAGATCACCCCTGACCCCGCGGACAAACATGAAGTCACCTTTCAGAAGGTCAAGGCC
>NW_004955404.1:12576145-12597796 GCF_000276665.1 Chinchilla lanigera | reverse complement strand
GATTGACTTTGATTCATTCCTCTCCCACTCACGACGCCATGGCTGTGCGGCCACCATGCCTACCTCTGCCCCATACTCGATCGTTTCTTGCCTGGCTTGACCTCTGTCCTGGGCTCCTGGCCCAGCCACTCAGAGACAGCGGGGTCCCTGTGCTGCTGACCTCCCCACACCGTGCTCTGGGGTCCGTCCACACTCCTTTCACACCTGTCCTTCCCACTCCCATCCTTGACATGAGGGCAAACACCGCCTGGGAAGATAAGAGCCGCAGGCCACGGGTGCTGAGATCTCCGAGGGTTTCTGTGAGATGCTCAGGACCATCAGCAACCCACCACTCGCTTTGTCACTGT
Organism: Chinchilla lanigera; assembly: GCF_000276665.1. Lineage (NCBI taxonomy): Eukaryota > Metazoa > Chordata > Mammalia > Rodentia > Chinchillidae > Chinchilla > Chinchilla lanigera. Next base: position 12,597,449 of record NW_004955404.1, on the reverse strand, counting down.
GAGTGGGAGGGGTGACCCAGGGCCTTTCTGAGAGGTGGTGGCCGCTGAGCCTGACTGTCCCTGCAGGACAGGCCACTGAGGCCTGGCAGTTCTCATGGCACAAGGGAACAGGTGCAGCCTCAGGAGTCAGTGTTGATGGCGCACCGAGTTCTGGGCCTTTACCCTCCCTGTGCCCCTGCCACCCACGGGGAGCTCCTGGTCACCACTCAGGCCTTGTGCTCTTGTGACCCAGTTGGATCCCATTTCCTGTGCTGGAGGCCTGGCCCGCCCCTGCTGGGGCTCCTTGCAAATGGTTTCTTGCTCTGGCCAAGACAGTTGCACTCTTAGAGGCCGAGGCCCTCTAACCCCAGGTGGTGCCCACGCACTGGTCCCTGCCCAGGGAAGGACTGTGGTGGCAGGGGCACCGAGCTTGCCTGTGGCCAGCAGCCTCTGCAGGGGGCTGGCAACGCCATGGCCCCAGCTCAGCTCAGCCCTTTCCTCACTGGCACGCCTGGAACTTGGCTCTGTGGTGTTTTCTGGTGGCCTCAATAGGGGGCACTGATGTGCACGGCAGGACACGGCTGTGGCTGTCGCTTCACTGCCCTGTAGAGTTTCAGAGACAAAGGGCGCAGGCACAGCAAGGTCAGAGCGGGCGAGCTCGGATACAGTAGTGGTTCTGGCACTGGTCCAGACAGTCGGTGCTGTGATCTCAGCCACCTCGGGGCACACCGGCAAGTGCCAGACTCCAGGAATGCAGGAGCAGCCTCAGGAAAGAACCCCACCCCGGGCCTGCCCCCCACCCCCACCCACACACACCACCCCCAGCGCCACACACACACCCCCTCGCCGCCACAAGGTGGTGAGGACCTGTCAGCCGCAAACTCTGCTTTCTGAAGACAGTTCTCTGCTCAGACGGGATTGGGTTTGTCTGGCTCATGCAAACAGCCTTTGTGAGAGAAAAGGGAACTTTTCACGATGAATGTCAACTTGTGTATACACACGCACAATCCTGTGTGTTTGCAGAATTTTATTTTGTGAAGTTTGTTTCCACTTATGTAGTAGAATCCACTGCCATCTCCCTATCAGACTTTGGTTCCACGGCCTTCACCCTAGGCACCATGAAGTGGCAGAGTTCCCTTCGGGGTTCTGGGCATGGGTCTGGCCGGGACACTGGGGAGGAGGGCGGCAAAGACATTTTATACATTTCCGTCATTTACATCTGAAGGGTGCGGTCCAGGGAAGTTCCCGGCTGTGCTCCTCCGGGGCCCCAGGACCCCTGACGCCGCTCACTCCCCTCCTCCCCCAGCACCCTGTCCTGAGTCCCCACACCCCTGGGAGAGGAAGCAGCTCAGGGCTTGTCTGACACCACCACGACGGCCATGGTCTCCTCCTCTTTGAGGTGCAGTCATGGCTAATTTTTCCTGTTGTGACCTTTGGTGACTAGGGCTCTTTCGGTGACTCCTAAAGGTCCGAACAAGAAAGGGTCTGCTGTGACCCAAGGAGCCCCTACCCAGGCTGTGTCACCCCAGACAGCAACTTGTGGTCAGGAAGTAGGTTGCCATCAACTGGACTTAACACTACAACACATTTGCAAAACTGTATTGCCTCCAAGACAATAAAAATCATACTTCTTTGGAAGAAAGAAAAAAAGGGGGAGCTGGTATCGTTTTCTGTCAGGGTGGATTTGAAATCCTCGTGATGAGGCCTTGATGCTGACCTGTTTGTGTTGGGACTGGGAGTAAACTGATCTTTCTTGCAAGAAATAAGGAGGAAGCTGAGAGCGGTGGCCCACACCTGTAATCCCAGCACTCAGGAGGCTGAGGCAGGAGGATCGTTGCAAGTTCGAGACCAGCCTGGGCTACAAAGTGAGCTCAAGGCCAGCCTACACTGCATAGCGAGATGCTGTCTCAAAAAGCCAAACAATCAATCAATCAATAAATAAATAAATAAAAGAAAGGAGGAGTAAGGTGAAGCCTTGCAGCAAGGACGGGATTTATTAAAACCTGAGTGGAAGCGCTGGCTCCAAAGTGCCAGAACAGCAGCTCTCTTACAGAGTAAAGGGCTTAATGGGGGAGCAGAGAAGGAGGAAGCTGGAATCTAACTACTCTGGGATCAGGTCATGTATCTCAGCTGCTCCATGGCGTGTTTGCGCAAGTTTCCCTATTCTGGAGCCGAGGGCCTCTTGGTCGGGGATGGTCTGTTCTATGAACAGGATGAGGCCAGGCCAGTTAATTAGGGGTGTGGGTGTTGTCATGAGGCTAAGAAAATGTGGGGAAGGGTCGGGATTCAGGGGACAATGCGCTGTGCACTTTTCCTCTCATTTCTGACCCACAATCACACTTTCTTCTCTCTTCTGCTCCTCTCTTCCCTGTGCTTGTGATGGGAAGGGGAATCATAGCATCTGAAGGGCTGTTCTTCCTAGGTAAATAAGATTTGGGCTTCTTTCTTTTCTTGCAGGGTACATGCCAGACTGACCTTGGTTTTTTACAACATATGCGTTAATACATACATTAATATTTCACTCAGTTAAGGGAGATAAAAAGTAACGAGTTTCACTGCGTGTAGTCCATGAAAATTTCTCTTCCCACAATGATGGAGAAAATAGACTGAAGGACTGGGTGCGGAGGGCCCATCTGGGGATTGTTGCCAACAGCATGAAAGGAGAACTGCAGGGGAAGAGGGTGTGTTGTTGATTCTCCTGGAAAAGCTTGTTGAGCTGGTTTTCCTGATAGGAACTCAGCTGTTCTCATCGTCCGAGCAGCTCCGAGCTCTGGTCCTCACTGTCGCGGAGGATGGCTGCAGTTCTCTTTGGGGGAGCTCTGGTCCTTACCTTGAGCATCGCTTCCTGGCTCCAGTGCAGATTCCTCAGCCTGCTGGCACAGATCCCACATCCCGCTGGCACAGACTTTCTACCTCCCACCACTGGCCTTTTGGCCTTCCCAGTGCAGATCTGTGAAACAGGCCTACATGCGACACTGTCCTGGGCTCTAGGCCTCCAGCTGGACTTGTGGAGGACATGGCCGTGGGAACCAGGCCCTCAGCTGGGTTCTTTGGGTCTCTAGGGCACGGACAGATCCCCTGCACTCTTCTGCATGTGACTTTTTGAGTGAATATTATAAAATATCCTATCAATTGCGTGTCCTGTGCTAAATCTATTCCCTTGTAAACCCTGACTACAATGAGGTCTATGACCGAAGACCCCATGTCCAGCATATTTGACAAACCATGACACCAGCTGCAGATGGCATCTTAGAAGATGGTCTATTTTCCCACTTCTGTGAGACTCGTGGGAAGGAAGGTCGTGCCCTAGTTTAGGTGTGGGCCAACCAGGATAGCCAGGCAGGCCCCGGATTCTACGGCTTCCTTACTGCCGCTTGTATGAAAGCAAGTCAGTCAGGGATGTCCCAGAGACCTCGTGACATGTCCGGAGAGGACGTCTAGTCTCCACCGAGGCTGCCCTTCTCTTCCTTCCCCGTCTTCAGGCCCAGTGGAGTCCAGCACAAAGCACTGAGGGGCTGTTTGCTACAAACACCCGGCAATGCTGCAGGGCAGCCTGGGGCCTGGCAGTCCGGGCTCCAGCACAGTCACACAGTCACACACGGCGTTAAGGAGTCCGGCAGGCACAGCCAGCCTGCGCCCAACTCCTCTCTCCACTGCAGAGGATGTAGGGGGAGAACACTCCAGCTGCTGCCAAACCAGGCTGAAGGGGGAGAAGCTGGCCGTGGATGGTCACCGACCCCGGACAACGAGGTGGAGGAAGGCCGATGCTTGCCAGGCTTCTACCCAGCCCTGCTGGCTGCCCTTGGAAGCAACCCAACACGGGTTGGGGAGCCCTGACCATAAACCCCTGGGAAAATGGACAAAGAGCGGGGAAGAGAGCGGGCAAGAGTATCAGAAGTTTGGAGGCACCCTGTACTATTAATCTTTACAACCACAAAGCCCATCTTCTGGGCCCCCTGCCTCTCTGACTCTCATGGAGATGAAAGCCTGAGACCCCCTGAGAAGGTCCCCAGACCTCCTCAGCAGCCACGCCCCTACAGAGAGGCGAATCTTTCTACCTGGCCCCATCTCCAGCCCCTCTGGAATGTTGCTGGTGTGCTCAGTTGGGACCCCTGGGAGTCCTTTAGCTGACGCTGATGTGCACAGGGATTTCAGGGCCAGTCCTCCTGGATCAGCACCAGGGCCTGCCCAGTGGTCTCCTGGCAGCCTGGCAGAGAGCACGCAAATTCCTAGACATCTATGTTCCTCTGGTGAGGTCACTTGGTAGGCAGTAGTGTCCCATGTTCTCCAGATCCCACATGTACGTGTCAGGGAGCTTCAGGTCCCACTGGGCTTGTCACCAGCAGGAGATGGAGGAGCTGCCTGAGATGCATGACAGGGCTTCCTCATAATTTGAGATACCTGAGCAATGGCTGGAGTCTTCCTGGCTGTGTGGCACCTGCAGTGCAGCAGTAACTGAAAAGGGTGCAGTGCCCATTGGCTACTTCCCGACGTCCTTGGGAAGCATCAGTAGATTGGTCTTGCCGGCCCGGTGGCGCTGGTGGCTTGTGCTCCCTGCTTTCTTCAGCTTGCTCCAGTCCGAGTGATGCAGCCCTCATGATACTACTTAGCACAAGCCATGGAACAAAAGCACTTGGGCCGCTTGAACTTGTAGGCAGAGTCTGCCAAGCCACAGAACTCGTGCTCGAGTTTGAGGGGAGCGCCCTCCTCCTGGATCCAGGCAAGCAGGGCTCCTCCATCCCCATGTAGGGGTGGTGCTGTGATCGTGCTGTGGACGTTCCTCAGGCAAGAACCCCCATGCGTGCCAGTTCTTGTCATTCCCCACCAGCAGGCAGGACCGGCACCCCCAGGAAGGGTTCCACTCTTGCATCGATCACAATCTCTTCCACAACAGGCTTCCAAATTGGGGTTTCACACTGACCTGTGGTGGTTTACTCTCACCATTCTGGTGGGCACACTGTGCATGCTGGAGGCAGAATTTCTTAATCTTTAAACATAAATGGATGTGCTTGTCAGAATGCTTTTGCATCTTTTCTTGTTGCTCAGTGATAGGCAAGTTGAGTGATTTTATGATCCCTAACTTATCCTGTTCTAGGCAATCCTTTCTTTGGTACAGTAAGCCAGAGGCAGGCCAGGGGGTCATCCCCTTCCCTAGCTCTCCTCCTCAGTCCTGGGCAGGCCATTTCCACTGCCTCATAATCAGGACAGCCTCCTCCAAAGAAAGAATTATGGGGCTCCCATGGTAAGCATGCAGGTCGACCAGGAGGCTCATCCAGCCTCAGCTCCTGGCCTATGCAGACTCAGGCCACTGGCAGTTTTGTTAATGCTGCTGGTGACACAGCAGAGCAGTCAGTAACATCACAGTGGGGGGCAGGGCTTCGGAGACCTCTTGATGAGTCTGGAGAGGAAATCTAGTCTCTGTATCTTCTGTTTTCCATCCTGAAGTGAAAGCTAGAGAAAGTACGCAAGACCTAAACTTGTGCCCACTTTCAGACTTGACTGTTTACCACATCTCCTCCTGCTGTATTTTGAGGAGCACCCAATCGGCCTGGTGGTATTTATTTTTTGAGTGATCCATTTGTCTAACACCTTGGTGCTAACACTTTTGGGGGGAAATATTTTGCTTACTTTGTCATTACTTTGTATGATCCAAGATAAGTTTGATGAATTTTCTTGACAATGGTTCCTAAATTTTGGACCAGGACAGTGGGGCCTGGGTCTCTGTAACAATCCCTTTAGAGGCCTGATAGAGGGGTTTAGCAAGAAGTCTGAAATTGGGGATCCATAGTCTCAGGGAATCCTCCCAGTCCAAGAAAGGAAGGAGCCCTTCTTAGTTTGAGGAGCAGCCATCTGAACAATCAAGGCACTGGGTGTCACCAGAGGAGAGTGGGTAAAGGGAAATCCCTCTAGAGACAAAAAAGAGAGAGAGGTTTTCATGGTCTGAAGGAAATGCCTTTCACTCCCAAGAGAGAGACCTCAGAAGGGGATGGTTTGTCCTACGTAATGGATTACAGAAGAGTAAGTGGCCCCCATATCAATGAAAAAAAAAATGAAATGGACTTAGCTCTTATGGAGATACCTAATAAAATATTTATAGGTCAGATAATATATCTAGGAGTTGTTTCAAAATGCCAGTGGAGAAGAAGTGGCTGGAAAGTGGAAAAGGCAGGTTTGGCTATAGGTTGATAGTTCATAATCTGCCAAATGGATATGAGGAAGTCTATCACATTATTGTCGTGTGTGTGTGTGTGTGTGTGTGTGTGCGCGCGCGCGCACTTGTGTGCACATGTGCATGTGTGTGCACACATGCTCAAATTTCTCTATAATAAGTATTAAGACATTCAATCTGGTTGTCAAACTCAAAAGACGTAACTTAGCACTTGCCCCTGTACAATAGGGCATTTTTCACTGGAACCTTCACTGGCATCTAAATTCTCCTCCTTTCATCTCTGTATTTCTGTCCTCCTAACCATAGAAATTCTCTGTCTCATATATAGGCTACAATTCCTTCTACTCACACTTCAGTCATTGGTGTAGGGTGGAAAGAGGGCTTCTGAATCTGTAGATCACTCCTCCCAAGATTAGGAGAAGGCAGTGTCCCTTACAGGGGGAGCACAGGCATGACAGGACTAGACTCCAAATCACCCGCTCTTCCTTCTGGCCTCCCAGAACAACTGCACAAATCTACCTTAGATATAAAGTATATAAGGTGAGAAAACTGTTCATGAGGAAATCAGTTAACATTCTATGACAATAACAACCAGCATTCTGCTTCAGAGGAACATTTACAGGCATATCAACTTTAATTGTCTGTCCTCAGTGACCCTTAAAATGACCCCAACTTTCTCACCAACTCCCATATGCCCCACGTGTTAGACATCTTTGCCACCTGGGGCACTCTAAAGTTTGTTTCTAAGATGTCTGCAGGAATATTCCAACGTATCATCTTAGGTATCTCGTCCATTGACTCTGTTATTACACAAGCATAAATGAAGGGCTTGTTTCGGATTTTTCCAGGATGGTGGTGGATTTCCTCCTGATGAGGTTTTGATGTTGACTTGTGTTTATGTTGGGAATAAGAATAATCTGACTTCTTTGGCTGATAGTCACACACTTTATTCTTTCTTGGGCTTTTCTCTTTATTATGCGTGTGCCTGGAATGGGAGGCAGAGTCCCAGTGATTGCTTTTCTTTTTAGGTAAACTAGATTTGGGCTTCTTTCTTTCTTTACTTTCAGGGGATATGTGAGGCTTGTTTTGGTTTTTTGGAATGTGTACTTTAATATCTGGGAAGGAGTAACTGGTGTCACTGCTTGTAGTCCATGAAAATCTCTCTTCATTTAATGATGATGTAGACTGAGTGTCCAGGGTATCTGAGGAGCTATCCCAGTTCGGGGACTGCATTTTGGGGGGTGATTTGTAGTTCTTCCTCCTGTGCGACTCAAATGAAGGTGATGTCATACTTAAGCTGTGCTTTCCACAGACTGTAACATGCTGGGAACCCGAATCATCATTGCTCACTGATTTCACACACGGTAAGATGTCTTTAGTGGTGAAAAGATTGGTCGAAGAAATGTCATCCTGTATGTCATATAGAATTTTTTGTGATTCATGATCTAAGTCAGTGTTGGCTTCTAAAAATATGCTTTCATTAATGCCATCCAACTTCAGGAAGTTAGTGCTGGCTCCTAAAAATATACTTTGATCACTGTCATCCTCTTCAGGATCCATACACTCCTCCGACATAGCTGAACTCTTAGTACCCACCTGAATATCAGTGAAGTAATCAGAAATCTTCCTGGATTGTGAATCACCTAAATCAGTATCATTTTCCGGGGTGTTTATACTAAAAGATTTATATATATTTGTTTCTTCAAATGATACATGATACTGTTCATCTTTTTCTAGAGTCACATGGGATTTTAACCCTGAAAGAACGTTAGTGTCCTCCTGTACCCTATTCTGAAGATCAGGGTCAAAGGCACACTCAGGGTTTGGCTCCAGTCCTTTACTGAAGAGTAATGAGTTTTCATGGGGATGTTGCTTTTTGAAAGTAATATGCTCCTCTACTAGTTGTGTGTCACAAGAAAGAGAACAATTTTCTCTTCTGTCATCTCTTTTATATAAGCAAGCTGGATTTAAATCATGGCTATGTTTGGGAAAAGCATTTGGCTTAGGGAATGTGCTTTCAGCAGTAAAGCCCAGGAGATAATGGAGGTATTTGTGTTGTAAATTAAGATCTATTTCACGAAGAGATTTTTCATCAAAGAGTAACACGATTCTGTTTTTTTGTTTGGGTACTTTGACAGCAGAATGAATACAGTCAGGTAAAAGTTCTGTTTTCTTGTCGTCATTGACCATCGCATAAGATTCTCTTACAATTCTGGAAAAGGTATTCATTTTTATCTCCAATGTTTTCACAGAAAAGTGTGTAAGAAGTTTGCCTTTTTCTTTCACTGAGTCTATTTGGAGACTTGAAGACCATGGTGGGAACCTACTCTTTTTTGCCAGTCTTGGGTAGAGTCTCTGTTGGTATTCTTCAAAAGTAGCTTGCTTTAGATAAAAGCAAGGTTTTTTTAATACCTCTGATATCAGATTTATTTTCATTTCAAGTGTTTTTGACTCTTGATTGGTGAGCTTATTTTTTTCTTCAGTTAAAGATTTGTGCGGCAGTATCCTTTCCTCAGGACCCACGGTACTGTTACTGTCCTTTTCTACTTTTTTCTGTTCTGCATTTGTAGTGATGCTTGTTTTCATTTTGTCTGTTTCTTCCAGGTGTCCCGATTGATGTAGAAAAGCTTGGAGTAGATGCAGGGTCTTCTGAGCCAATTCTAGAAGACTTTCTTCTTTTTGTAAATCTTTTGGCAAGGTTCCATAATCATCCATCTCTGATACAGAGAGTGCTTTGGTATTTCCGGAGGTGCCAGGTGCAACCTGCATTTCCCGGAATGTTTCCCTTGGCAGCAAAAGTGAACCCAAAACCTTGGGACTTACTGTTCGCTTTAAATTATCTATTATTTCTGTTTCTTTCTTCAGATTTCCAATTTCCGTTAAATCCCTTGTTGGGTATGAATGAAAGGTAGCAAAAGGTTCTTTTTCATATTTTTCTGGCTGAGACTTTTGCCCTGTACAGTGCAATTCCAGCCTTTCCCCACTTCTGATACCAGATTTAGTGGAATAAATGTTCGCATGTTGTGAATTCACATCTCTTTCTGATTCAATTTGCAGATGTTCAATTCTTTGCTGGGCAGTGACCATGCAGTTTGAAGTCTGCAGTTGCTCCTTCTCTTTGTGGGACACACTGTGTTCTGCTTTTTTATCAAGGTTTTTACCATCACCTTCCACTGATTCTCGATTGGCTATTTTCTGCACACGTGATGATTTCTGGACATGAGATGATTGGCCTCTTTGCTGTGGAGAAGAGTATTCTGTAATTGCTGCCATGGTTCTGTCCATTTCATTCCTTGAATTCACATTAACGGGAGGCATGGATGATACGGAAACAAAAGACCTTGTTAGAACCACACATTGCTCGCTTTTGTCTTTGTGTGTTGTTTTCTCCAGCACCTTCAAATTCAGTGACCATTCCTTTGCATTAAGGATATGCAAAACTGGTGAGAACCGTGGCACTTGGCAGCGTACCCCGATGCTCACAGCTGCCTTCGCCGCTTCATCCCTTGTTTCTTGCTGTGACATGGACTGGTTCAGTTTTCCCATGTGGCTGTTCACTGCCTCTGTGTCAGTTATTTTCTCTGCATCTGATAATGCTGAAAATGGTACTGGAAGGACAGAAGATGTTTTCCTTCCAAACCTCTCTTCATCTATTTGTTTACTTTCATCCAGTTTAAGGTGAAATGGAGAAGGGGCAGAAACATTAACATTTCTCAGAACCGTTACATCTCGCAGTTTACCTCGATCTTCATGTTCTTTTCCTTTGTGTCTGCTAATACACATATGCACTTCTGTTCTGTAGAGCTTAGAGGAAGGAGGTATTTTTCTTGACTTCAAAGTTACATCTGTTCCTCTCCTGTCTGTTTTTTCTCTGCCTATCTGAGACAGATCACTTTTGGTTTTAATATATTTCCTAATATCACCATGAATTGACTCTGTGGGTATTGTTTTCTCTGCATTTGACATTGTCTGCAAAGCAGACCTTGACCATCTTGGCACTTTAGCATGTAAATCTGCATCTTTCTCCAGTCTGAGATGAGGGAGTGGTGCTAATGAAGTCGATTTGGTCGGAACCACACCCGGTTCATGTCGATGTTCCTGCCCCTTCATTTCTTGATGTTTGGGAGACACGACACTCTTTCCTTTTTGTGCTTCATACTTTTCCTGGTTCTGTGGCATATGTTGTTTTCCATTTTGTACATTGGTTAAAATATCACCAGTATATGGTTTTATATATATGCCTCCTTCAGAATTGGATAATTCCTGGAAGTTGAGTTTGGAAAAAGAGGATCTTGTAAACACTGATTCACTTTCTTCCTTGATTTTGGTATTCACATTAAAGAACAGGCTAGATCTCACAGTGGAAGTCTTAGCTGGCCTTAGAGCTGGCTCACTTTTATCTTCCAAAACTTTTTTCTCTTGCTCTTTAGTTTTCCACTGAAGGTCACTTAAATTGAGTATATGTAAAGTTGGTGATTTCTTCGTCATCAAACATACATCCTTGGGATCCCCAGTCCTCAACTTCACAACTTCTTCTATACTTGTACTTTCTTTCTGTGACATATGTTTTTCTAATTCTTTTATATAATTTGAAATTTCTGCATCTATTTTTGAAGGTGCTGTTGTCTCTGCATCTGATGATTCCTTGGATTGCAACTGTGAGAAGCAAAATTTTGAAAATCTGTTTACCATATCTGTCAATAGTTCATTTTTATCTTCTTGCATCTTTCTCCTAAGCTCTTTGGTTTTCCATGGGAATTCCTGGGCATTGAGTGTATGTGACAGTGGTAATTTCTTGAGCTTTGGATCCACACATCTGGGGAACATTTTGTCTTTCCCATCTATTGTGAGTCCATCTTTTTCTTCCTCTTGTGTTGTAGACAGCATTGGTTCTTGTCTGTTGCTGAACTTGGTATGTGCTTTTTCACCTGAATCTGATGCACTTTGAATATTTAATGATTTCAGACAGAATTGCATTCTTCCTCCCGTAACTTCCTTTGCACTCACTCCACTGTCCCAATTCAAGGAAGATGGGAGAGAAGGAAAGATGGCAGTATTCCTCAGAACTATTTCTGGTTCACTCTTGCCTTCCTGCCCACCTTTGCTGTGCACTTTTATAATCACAGGTACTGTCTTTGCCCTATAGAGGTGCACCATGTGAGACACCTCTGTTCTCAGTCTTGTGCTTTGGGGAAGTATGCTGTGCTGACGTGGAGCAGGCGCGGAAGGATGAGTTTCTCTCAGAACCCCATCCCAGCTCCTTGCTCTTTCCTGCTTCTCTCCTGCTTTTCCTTTAATGCTCCGCTGTGATTCTCTTCCCTCGCTCAGAGGACTGTGCTCCTTGGTCATGAGCACAGAAGGAGTTCCTGATGGCTTTGCCATGATAAGCGTGACATTAGGGGGCACCAAGCCATCTGTGCCTGAGGTTTGGACTCCACATTCTTTCCGCAGTAAACGCAGTCTTCTGTGCCACACATGGTTGGCTGTGGACCCTGGACATGCGGAAGGCAGTGACTCCTGGAGGACGGCATGCCACGCACAGTGGCTCATTATTCCTGGCTGTCTTCCTCCTCCTCCTCCTTCTCCTTTTCCTCTCCCTCCCCTGTCCACCTCTTCTTCTCTTTCTCCTTCTTTCCATCCTCCTCCTCCTTCTTTTTCTTCCTCCTCTTCTCTTTCTTCTCCTTCCTTCTCCTCTTCCTCTCCTTCTTCCTCCTCCTCTTCTCCTTCCACTTCTCCTCTTCCTCCTTTTTCTCCTCCACCCTCCTCTCCTCCATTTTCTTCTCCTATTTCTCTTTCCAATTCTCCTCCTTCCTCTTCTCCTTCTTCTCCTCCACCTTCTCCTCCTCTTTCTTCTTCTTCCCCCTCTCCACCTCCCCCTCCTGCTCCTTTTTCTCCTCCTCCACCTTCGTCTTCTTCTTCTTCTATTGTCTCCAGTGTAGAGATAACTGAAGTGAAAACACAACAGGCTTTTCTCAGACGCACAGGACCACTTCCCCACCTCTGATTCACTTGCTGTTTCTTTGTTTGGAGCCTGTGGGGAAGGTGTGATTTCTCTGCCTTCCCAGGCATGCACTGGGGCTGCATAATGCTCTCCTGGAAAACGCAGGCTTCACCGTCTTCCACATCCCCTTGCTGTCTGGTATCTTGATTATCTCTCGCTTGCCCTTCCCCTTCTCCATTCTGTTTCCCTTGCTCTTTGTCTTCATCTCTCTCCTCTTGCTTTTCCCTTTCTCTCCCCACTCTGCCTTGCTCTTCAGAGTTTCTGCCCACTGTCTCTTGCTCTCTCCTCTCCCCACCCACTTTCCTTTGTTCTCTGCCTTCTCCACCTGCTCTCCCTGGCTCTTGTTCTTCCTGACCCATCTTCTTTCGCTCTTCCCTCCCCTGACCACACTTCCTTTGCTCTTTATCATCTACATCTGTTTCCTTTTGCACTTTCTTTTTTAGACCCATTTTCTGTTCTTTACTTCTTCCATCAACTTTCTCTTGCTTCTGGCCTTCCAAATCTTTGTCCTTTGGATGTAGTGTATCCCCCTCAGTTAAAGTTTTTACTTTATTCTCTTCTTCCTGTGGAATATATTCTTTTACTTTTTGCAGAGCAGTTGTCATATGCCCCTTGGTGGAGTCTCCACTCACTTTTCTCACTGTATCTGATGATTTCTGCTGTAGTAGTTCTAGAAGAGAGCCTCTTGTCACTTCCATTATACAGTGTGCTTTATCAGTCCTTCCATCCAATTTTAAACAAGGAGAAGGTGCACAAACGCTGGTAGTGGCCACAGCTGGTTCATTTTTAATGCTTTGTAGCTTTTTCTCTTGTTTGATGTCTAACTGAACATCTTGTAAAATCACTTTGTTTTCCTTCAAAGTTATGATATTTTCCACTTTTTCACTCTCCTTTTCTTTCTGCGTGATATGATCTATGATATTTGTTACACTGTATGAGACAGCATCGGAAATAAACTTCTCCCATGCTATTTTTCCTATCTCCGGTGCCTGCTGGAGCTCTGACTGCAGCAAAGAGGATCTTGCCTTTATCTGCACAGCTTCATCTCCTTTTTTTCTTGCATCTACTTCAAAGCAAAGTGGAAATTTGTCCTGCATCTCAACTTGTTTATCCTCTTGTGTCTTTTTCTCTTCTTCCTCAACATTCATCTGTAATTCCTGTGACATTGAAGGTTGATTTGTCCACAAAGATATTCTCTGGGAAGGCATTATTTCCTCAGAATCTGTTTGCATTCTGTCATTCTGTGGCATATATTTTGCTCTTTTTATGCTGATTAAAATATCATCGATGGGCTCCTTACGTGTTGCCTCTGACAGTTCCTGGAACGTGAGTGATGGGAGACAGAACCGTGTCACTCCTTGCATGTATAACTTCTTTATTCTGGGACCCCATTTAAAGTGAGGTGAAGGAAGGACAGAATCCCCAGATTTGTTCTGAACTACAGCAAGATTACTCTTGTCTCTTTTCTTCATGTTCTCTTGTTTTTTATTGTCCCACTCTGGATTCTTTCCATGCAGTATTTGTTGAAATGGCGAATTCTTCCCCTTCAGGGACATACATGTGAGGTCCATTATATCTTTTGCATCCACTATATTTTCTCTAGCTTTCTCCTTCTTTTGCAGCAAACATGTTGATTCCAGTGCAGTGCACAAACTCACGGCCGACTCTGCAAAGGATACTCTTTTGACAACAGATGATGCCCGGGACTTTTGTAGCAGAAGGCAGCTCCTTGGTGTTCTTGGCCTATCTTCTCCCTCTTGTGTTCTTGAATGCAAATTAACATGTGATAGAAATGAGGGAGTGTAAGGGTTTGTCCGTTTTACCTCTGATTTACCCCTATCTTCTTGCGCCTTGCTCTCTTGTTTTGTACTGTCCAACGGCAAAAGCAGTTCCTTTCCACTGAGCACATGTGACATTGAGGATTTTTTTGCCTTCAAAGTAATGCTACAGTCCGTTATTCTTTTCATTTCCAATGGTTTTGTTCTCTCTTTTTCTTCATGTGATATATGTTGTTTTGTTCCTTTTACAGTATTTGAGAAAACCCCATCAATCGTCTCTTTATCCAGTTTGAAGTGAGGTAAAGAAGGTTTGGGCTCAGATGCTTTTGTCAGAATCAAATTTGGATCACTCTTTCTGTCTTTCAGATGTATCACTTTCTCTTTCACATCGCACTGCAGTTTGAAGCTGTCAACTGACATCGGTGGACCTGCTTCTCCCCCTAGACGTTTCTCACCCTTAGTGCCACCTGCAGTGATGCCCTCCTCAGTGGAATGCACACGCCAGGCTCTCGCTGCAGGTGTTGAGTGCTCTTGCTGCTGTAGCTCATGATTAAATCTTGTTTTCTGCAGCCTATCTGGCGCTACTATTCTGTTACACCCCTTCGTATTAAGGGACACCATCAAGGGTGATGAAATGGCATTTAGGCATATAGCTCCCATAAGTCCAGCTTTTTTCATCTTGGCTTTGGAGTAGCATCTTAACTGCCTTGGATGGCTTGTTATGTCACATGCTGTGATATTCAATGCCTTGGCCTTCTTCGCCTTCAGAGTGACATGTTTGGGACTCATTTTATGTGTCTTGTCCATACATTCTAATCTCTCTCTCTCTCTTTCAGATGCAAGCGAAACAAATTCAGAGGAAATGAAAGGTTCCAGAATTGTTTCTGGTAATTCTTGTGCTGATCCTTTCCTTGTCTCTGTTACTGCATCGTCCGGTACAATGCTATAAAGCCGACTAGATAGGACCCCACTGCATATTAAAAATTCAATAGTTTGTAATTTCAGGGTCTTTGGTGGTAGATGTTTACGACGACTGCACTGTGGAATATTAAATATCTTTGAAATCAGTACCTTGCTTGCCTTTGTCTTTGGTGGTAGATCTTTATGACAACTGCATTGTGGAGTATTAAATATCTTTGAAATCAGTACCTTGCTTGCCTTTGTCTTTGGTGGTAGATCTTTATGACAGCTGCATTGTGGAGTATTAAATATCTGTGAAATCAGTACCTTGCTTGCCTTCGTCTTTGGTGGTAGATCTTCATGACAACTGCGTTGTGGAGTATTAAGTGTGTTTGAAATTGGGGCCTTCCTTGCCTTTGTGATTGGGAAGCACCTTTGCCTGTGCAGTGAACTAGGTGTTAAATCCAC
Organism: Chinchilla lanigera; assembly: GCF_000276665.1. Lineage (NCBI taxonomy): Eukaryota > Metazoa > Chordata > Mammalia > Rodentia > Chinchillidae > Chinchilla > Chinchilla lanigera. The sequence goes on along the minus strand of NW_004955404.1, from coordinate 12,582,154 downwards.
CTCGTCTGGAAATTGTGGGTAGGGATCTGCTGTACTTTGTTGGTCCTTTCGCATTTCCATTCTTCCATTTGGTTTCATCTGGGGAGGTGACACAAGGTTCTGCGTAGGTTCTGATGTAACTTCTGAAGGCGTCTCATGCTTTGGAACATGCAGACCAAATGCCAGCTTACTTGGGTCCTTAGGAGACTCCGTCCTCTTGTAGTCTGTTTGTAATAATGAGTAAGGTGCTTTCAGTTCATTAGCACTGGCCACGCAAGGCAGTTTTAGCCCCTGTAACATGTTTGGTGAGATGTTATTTAGTCCTTTATTTTCTTTTCCGTGCTCTTTTACACTTTTAATAATGTGTGACATTTCTTGCTCACACAAGAATCCTGAAGAATTGTGAGAACTTGAAAATTTTATTTTCTCTCTATCTAGTAACTTATTTTGCTTCTGTGGAAAATATCCACATTTTATTAAGGACGGTATGACTTTCCCTAGTTGTTTTCTGAAATGCTTCTTCATGCGAGGAGTCTTAAGTTTGGAGACAGAAATAAGGTGCAAGGCTGTATCTGCTTTATATTTCCTTCGTTGGAATTCTTGCTTTTCAGTGTTGTTCTTGCATTCTGACTCATTCCTATTTTTTGAAGCCTGATGGGCTGTGTCTTGAAATACCTGAGAACTTGGTGGAACTTTAAACGTGAGTTCACTGTTACCACCTGGTTCTTTTCTTCCGCTTTTCAGCTCTTTAATGGTAGGTGAAAGAGGCCTCAAGATACATGCAGAGTGCTGGTTTAAGTCTGATGAAATAATTAGCTGTGGCACATCTTTGGCAGGTACATTTGGACTTACAACTAAAAATGCAAACTCAACATTATTACATACACTGTTTTGTCCCTTGGTTGAATTTTTAATCTTGCCGGAATCTTCAAACTGGGCAGAATATTGGGCTCCATGTAAGTTTTCAGATTCTAGGCCCTTGATCACATTTTTCATCTCAACACTACATGGGGCTGTGATGAACTGCTCTCTTCTAGCCATATCCTGGGCCTGGACTGAATCTTCTGTGCCAATGGCAAATGGCTTCTTCAATGACTCCTGAGGCTGAGCAACATAGCTGGCCTTGGTATCAGGCTGCCTGTTGACTGGGTTTTGGTTTAGAATAAACTGTAGGGCTTGACTAGTAGCTTGTGCTTCATAAAACCCTTCATTCTGAGTAGTATTTTGTCCTGGAAAAGAATCTTGGGCAAAAATAACCCTTTTCATGGAATAAGGATTCTGAACCAGGGACTCTTGAGGTCTTGAGCACAGGTTAGTAGCTTCACTTTTTAATGCAGCTTTAAGTCTTAAAGTAATCTGATTTCTCACATTCTCCTCCAGAAGTCTAACTTGGTCTTTAGTGAGTAAACATTGGGAAGAAGGGTACGGTGTCACATCCAGCTCTGCATTTGCCATAGTGAATTCAGGTATTTCAAAAACATTAAAACCAGAAGAAACTCTTGCATTTTTCTTTTTGTTGGTTTTCATTAATAAAAATAATTCCTTAGAGGGAAACTGTATTGTGTCATGTTCATTTTCTGGGTGCTGTCCATGGCTTAGAAAACATTTTCTTGGTTTTGAGTGAAGCAATGGCAAAAAAGAGCTGGTCCTACCTGAAGGTGAGCTACGAGTGTGACTTACTTGACGTTCATTTTCACTGGTACCTGCCCACATCAGTTCACCAAATGATAAATTTCTGTCTTCAAAGATGTCTTCATTTTGTTCAGATGTACGCGCTGAAGTAATTCTTTCTGAAAAGGTGTTAATTCTGAAATAAAAGAAAATAATGTGCAAATGAACTCACTTAGGATATTATTTCTTATAAGGACTTGAGTTTTAAGGAGACTGAGCATTGTCTATGAAAACAGATTAATATGCAGATAAAGGGAAACTGATTATCCACAAAAACCCTTCATTACCTAGTTGCTTTCCACTAATAAACCAATCAATGGTGACATAAAAGCAATCCCATTTTTCAGAGAATGGGAGAATTTACCTTGAGCTCTTTATTTGTGAAAGCAAGGAGTCAAAGTGGCAAGACTATATTCTTTGAGAAACAGCATGAGTTGTTTCTGTTCTGTATATAAAAGTTTTATAAAAAGAAAACATTCTTATGAAATTTAGTAGGTACAGCAGAAGAATGTCCAATTATACAGACTGTGGCCTCTGCAGGTAGTCTAGATGACCTTCCCATCAGCAGCTTGGGGTGCCCAGAAAAGGCTACATTTCAGAGAAGTTCTTCTGAGTACAAGTTTGGGTTAGAGCAAGATCAGGGCAGTAGACTTCCCAACATCCATCTGCCTCAAAAGATCGCTCTTATTATAACAAGTGCTAACACAGACTAATAGCACCAACATTACTTAGGGGGATGGTTATTTTATGTGCCAACTTGTTTGCTGGGCCACACTGCCCAGACATGTACTCAGGCACTACTGTGGGTATTTCTGTGTGAGAGTGTTTTGAGGATGAGATTAACATTAAACTGGCAAACTCTGAGTAAAGTGGACTGCTCTCCCTAATGTGGGCAGGTCTCATCAACCTGCTTATATAGAACAAAAGACCAGGGAAATTCTGCCAAGGCAGTCTTTGGTCTTCAAACTGCATATTTTGGATTTGCTAGTCACCAAATGTGCATGGCTTAATTTCCTAAAACAATATATTCTCTGGAGGACTCTTGTGTAACTTGTTAGAAATGCAAATTCCTGGACCTTGACCAAGCCATATGAAATCAGATCTGGTGATGGGGCCCAGAAATTGGAGTCTTAGTAAATTCTCCAGGTGACTCGGATACATGACAAGTCTTGAAAATCACTGCCTTATGGAAGGACAAGCCTAAAATCAATAATTGCAACTCAGAAACTAGGTCAAGTAACTCACTAGTGCTTTCTTTGGGGAACATAGATCATCCCACAGTTTACAGGAAGCTGACCTTGCTTTTAAATAACCCTGCCAACAAAGTAGGGAAGACAGTTCAAGAGAGACCTACCTCACCATAAAAATTATTTGTGTGAAATTATTACTTATATGGCAAAATGTCAACTTAGATTTGGTTAATTAGAATTTGGGGGCATTTGGCTACAGAGATGATTATATATGTTCACAGAGAGCACAAGAATACTAAGCAAATAGTTCAAAGACAGTATGTAGTTTTCAGGTTTCCTCAATTGTTATTTATTAACCTCTAATATGTAGACTGCGTTACAGGCTGAATTGTCTTCTATGGAAATTCCTATGTTGAATTCCTAAGCCCTACGACCTTGGGATGTGACCCTGTTTGGAGCTAGGGTTTTTAAACAGTGAATTATTGTCTAATGAGGTCTATGGCTGGGCTCTCATCTATATGATTATACTTGGAGGTTAGACCTCTAAAAGGGACTATAGTTAAAGTAATCCTTTAGGGTAGGGCCCTAATATCATATGTCTCGTGCCTTTATAATAGGAGAAAATTGTGAATATCCTAAATTTAATACAAAAGTCCAGAGGATGGAAGAGACGAGTGAGGAGGGGGTTGGTTAATCTGTTAACAAGCTACAGGCCAAAAAGAATAGCAAGGCTTTTTATACTCTTGAATGTACATGAAAACCTTAACCCCAAGCCCATTATGACTCCCTAGGTGTCATTGCATCCTGCTTATGACCCCGCCCAGTCCAGAAACACCACTAACTTCTCCTGGGCCCCGAATCCTAACCCTTTCTGGTTCGTGAAGTCCTGGTCTTCACATCTGAAACCTGTCAGTTCATCATAAACAACTTGTACCTTCCAACCCCACACTTTTCATCATTAAAACATGCTCTCAACTCTGGCCCAAACAATGATTTTCCAGCTGCTCCCTAGCCTTGTTGCTAAGGGTGATGGGGACGTGTCACAGGACCTGTCTTTACTTCCTGGCTGGCATCTGTAATGGTACAAGAAACCCTATTCCTTTGGAGATCTCTGACTCAAGAGTTTTGGTATAACTCTTATTAAGAAGAAGAAATCTGGATAGAGACATTGCATGCTGAGAAAAGATTATGGGAGGACACAAGAAAGTGCTCACCTACAAGATAAGAAGAGAGACCTCAGGAGAAACCAAACCAGATATTGACTCCCTGACGTTGGACTCATCAGCTTCCAGAACCGTGAGAAATATATTTATGCTGTTTAGAGGACCTCTTCTGTGGTATTTTGTTATGACAGCCCCAGTAGACTAATATAGGCTGTCTTTACACGTTTGTTATCTATACATTAATTTTAGTATATAATCCTTAGTAGAAGTTCACTGCTTAGAACAAGTCAAAATTTGGGGCTGGATTAATGATCGTGATTCATTTGACTTTAGATGACTAGGCTCCGTCTAACACAGAAATTCCATGTTCCACTTAGTTAGCAATGGGCCTAATCTAATCCTAGCATAAAGAAGTCCTGAAACAAACCATTTCCCCAAATTCCTTGCAAGATTAGCAGTTTTCTTTGCTCACAGAGACTATGCATAGCCACCACACCTCTCCCCGCTTTCACATGTAATCTTCTGACATGTTATGTAATATATTAATGTTTTTATTTATTAATGGACCCCCCCAATAAAGACAGGAATCTGTTTCCTTCTTGCATGTATCTCAAAAGAGCCCAGGACACGGCCTAACGGTGTAGGCTCTAGGTAAAGCCTGCTGAGGGCTCATCTCCACCTCTAGGCTCCTGCTTGCTAACCTTGACCTACAACAAGCTGAAAAAGGCGTAGAAACCAACCTTTTCCTCAATTTCAAGGAGAAAGAAAAGTCCTTCAAACACCAACCACTCACAACTGTGGCTAACTTTAATAAACGCTTGGGGCAGACATAGAAAAGAACTGATCAGAGCAAAGCAAACAGCTCCTTATTAAACGTTCTATGTCTCCCCATTCGTGAAATGTCCTTTGGTTACTGGCCTTTGAGATTTTAAAGGGAATGTTTTAACACTTAAGAAAGAGTGGCACTTTTATAGCCATAGTAAGAAGTTCAGGAACTTGTTGTAAAGCAACCTCAGTAGTCCAACAGTCATAATGACACACACCAAACCTGCTTCTTTTATCTATCAATGATAACTTGCTTTAGGAAACTTGCTTCTGAAACCAACCAATGAGGGACAGACTCAAGTTTTGAAAGCCAGGTCGCTGGTGGCACACTGACCCATGAACAAGCCTCTGTCGGTGAGGTCAACCTTACAGCCGTTCCCTAACTCCACTCTAAGAACAAGAGTTGGCTTTGCTCCTTGACACCACACCTGACCAACTCAGCTCTCCCTGGTTTCCAGACCGCGACAGCCTATTTCACTCTGTGCACCATTCAGTCCTGAGCTTCACACCATCACACTGCCGCTCCTGCTTTCTGCCCAGCCCCGCCTCTCTACTCATCCACAGCAAGAAAATACGCATCCACTCACTAGTGCCATGGTCTGTAGTGCTGGGGACTTCACTGATTTGTTTTTGCCTGTGCTTCTACCAATATTCAAGCCCTTCTATTTCAAAATAATGTGTTAAGATGCTATTCCAAATATAGCTCTATCCCCAGAACAGATTCTGGTGCCAGTGTGAAATATTTTTGCTCCGTTTCACATATCACTTTAACTCATCTTTATGATATCCCTAAGAGGCAATTTTTCTAATCCTATTTTGAAAATAAGGAAATAATGGTACAGTGAGTTTAAATCATTAGCCCAATGCCATACCATTGTAAGAAGCAGAACTATGGTATAAGCCTAGGTCCTTTTAAACCCAAAATTTGTGTTTTTTCATAACAATATGCTAGTGCTACAGGAGCCTTCTCTAATCCTCCCCCCCCTCCGCCACCACCACACCAATGCCGTGTGCTCCCTTGTCTTTAGAGATATGTCCCAACCGGAGGCTCACTCCCGGCCTCGTTGTTCCCCGGAAGGAGGGCTTCCGGCACACAGGGAGCCACGGGTAGGGAGCACCAGTCTTCCGGCTGGCTAGCTTCCTGCCTGCTGGCTCCCGGAGGGTGGGCCCCCAGTGCATGG
>NW_004955404.1:12564499-12574545 GCF_000276665.1 Chinchilla lanigera | reverse complement strand
AAAAAAAAAAAAAAAGAGATATGTCCCAAGACCCCCAGTGAAGCATGAAACCACAGATAGTCCGAAACCTGGGCATACTATGTTTTTCCTCTACATATGATACCCATGATAAAGTTTAATTAATTAGTGTTTTGTGGTACTGAAGATCAAGCCCAAGGCCTGACACATTAGTGTTCTAACACTGAACAATGCCCCAGTCCCCTAAAGATTAATTTGTAAATTAGGCACAGTGAGAAAACAGTAATAATAAAATAAAACAATTATAATATACCATAATAAAATTATGTGAATGTAGTCTCTTTCTGTCTCAAAAAACCTTTTTATTTCTGCTTTTTCACATAAAAGCAGCATTTTATGCCTTCTCTGCGGCATAGCTAATTGTTGTCATCAGTACTCCTGTGCTTTGGGGCCATTATGAAGTAAAATAAGGGTTACTTCAACACAAGCCTGTGATGCTGTGACCAGTTTTCTGATACTCAAGACTCAACTAAGTGACTAACAGAAAGAGAACATGCTCTGGGTAGATACACCAGAACAAGAGATAACTCACTTCTGGGGCAGGATAGAGCAGGCTGGCTTGAGATTTCATTGTGCTGCTTAGAATGGCATGTGACATAAAACTTATGAATTATTTCTGAAACTTTCTGTTTAGTATTTCCAGACCATGGTTGATCTTGCATAACTGAAAGTGTAGAAAGGCAAATTTAGGGGGTAGAACTTTGTTTCCTTGATTCAGAAGCTGGAAGATCTTTACTCCCCATTTTTTCTCAGGACTTCTTGGCTGTCAACTCCCTGGTTTTGAATTCTACCTGAACTTGGGGTCACGTGCATGCCTTATCCCGTAATGTCTCAAACACTGACTCTTGGTCTGTCCAACTGTACTTCCTCTGATTGTGCCACTGAGGGGCTCCAATGTGTACTACGCTCCTGCTCCCAGCCAGTCCTAACAAGGCTTCTACCTACCTGCACATCCAGATACTGTTATAGCTCCCCAAGACACCTACCTGAGAGCTGGAGTTGCTAGGACACACTATGACAATAAAGCAACCAGATACAATGAATAAAGTGCCTGTGATACAACAAGTGAAAGAAATTAGACTAGGGCTGGGGATTTAGCTCAGCGGCAAAGCGCCTGCCTGGCAAGCGCAAGGTCGTGAGTTCGGTTCCTGGTACCGGAGGAAAAATAAATAAATAAATAAAAAATTAAAAAAAAATAAATTTAGGAGATAGAGTAAATATTTAAAAAAAAAAAAAAGAAAGAAATTAGACTAGCATCAAGTAATCTTCAGATTTATCCTCCATGAAGCAACCAGTGCTCTTGCTGGGCTACAAAGCACCTCGACGCTTAAGTACTTTAGTGGTTACTGTCTACAGAATTAAACCCAAATTTCCTGACCTGGTGTAAAAAGTCCTCTGTGACCTGACTCCTCACATTCACCTCCCACTGCTTCTTGACTCAATGTTAATACTGCAGCAACTCTGAAATAATCATCATTTTTCATAGAGCCTGCTGTTTCTTGTTTCCTTGCCTTTGTTCATGTCCTGGGATACCTTCCCTAGGCTCCTAATCCTCTTTTTTAGGCTAATTTTCATTCCTCCTTTTAAGATTGGCTCCAGCATTAACTTTCATGAAACCATTCCCAATGCCCCTAGGTTGGCTTAGCTACCTCCCAAATGTTCTTATATTTCTATCCTTTATACTTCTGTACTGCTAGAAAACCAGTCTTTATTGCATATATCACTCCTCAAGAATATGTGCTTCTTAAGATGAGAGCACAGCATCAGTGCTCATTAAACAGTAGATAACTAATAATTGTTGGATGGTTTTCAAGGAAAACAAGTAAAATATCCATGGCAACAAAAGTAGTTATATCAATATTTAATCCCTAGCACTGAGATACTGTCGGCATGGTAATAGATTCTGATTGTATAAACTCTTTTCATGTCACTGTCACAGCACATAGTTCAGTGTTATCCTGGTCCAGAGTAGATGCTAAATGAGTATTTTCTTCAGGTGAATTATAAGAAGTGGTGCTTACTACTTCTGTGTGTGGAGCAAAGAAAAAACTTACAATAAGAAACCAAATCTCTAATCTTTATTTTTCTTCAATGGTAAGAATAATGCTTACATTATCTGTCTTACAGGAGAATTTCAATAGTACATGAAAGGCCTCTAACACAACTCGTAACAATGCAACCATTTTTTAAAATGTTAGATTGAATTATGTAAAGCAGCTACAGTCCATTCATATGGGAAAATCCTCCAAATTTCAAAAGTGCAATTTTGAATAGAATGTACCCAATCTATTTTATTTAATTTCAAAACATATCACTTACCTATGTCCTGAAGGTAAATGAACATCACTACAATTCTTTACAGCTAAACGGGAATTAAAAAGTCACAGTATCAGTGGAATAAATTCAGACTGATCAAGTGTCATTATATTCAAATATGAAATTGTGATATTTACCAAATTTCATCCTTTTCTGGTGACTGTCTTCATTCTATTTCAAGGACAAAAATAAAATGTTAGAGAAATAATCCAATTATTAAAAGTTTTAAAACTTTACAAGTTACTCTCCTGTGTAATTTTGAAAAATAGGGAAGGGGGAAGTCAACCATATACTTACCTTCTCAGAACATGAACATGAATATCCCTTTTTTTGATGCACAGTCTTCTGGAAGGTTCTACACAATTTTATGAGTATTAACTCAAGAGTAACTATTAGGAAAATTATAAGGAAGATCGTTACCCAAAAATTTTGAAAAATCCAGGACTCTAGAATGTCCTGTAATGTCAAAACTGTTCTAACTTCTGATACACCCATTTTACTTTTAAGGAATTATATAGTTTTGACATTTTGCCATAACAAGTGAAATAGACTGGTATCTCGTTCAGAAGTCCTTGCCAAAAGTTTTGTACACCCATCTCATAGCGATATGCAGAGCTGTGCCAGAAAAAATTTCCAGGACTAGCCAGGCAGTATCTGCTCTGGGCATCAGTTAAGTGAGGTCCGTGTCATAATGGGCATTCAGCTAGCTCACAGCTACTTTAGCAGTCATGAAATTCCATTGGTGAGACATGTACAGGACAAGTACAGTGCTGTAGTTTTTTAATTCAAAGTTAGCTTCTATTAATTTCATACAAATATAACTCTATATACAACCACAATGTGATTGTATTATCACTTATCGGGGGCCCTGTAGTGAGTCCCCAATTTCCTTCAAGGTGTTATGGCACACTGTGAAAAGGAAGAGCAAGAGATAAACAGCAATGCAATGGGGATCTGAGATGGTGAGATGTTCACAGGGAACAAAAGGCCACAAGACAGCCAGAACCTCGACATTTGCTGATCACATTTACATTGAGGAAAATGGTGAGAGGACTATGGCTTGATGTGCTAAGTAAGGGAGGGGCTAGGCAGGCAAGGCTTGTAGGAGAAAACAAAGCATTCTTGCAAAAGGAACAGAACAGCCAGATTCAGGTTGCAGTTAACAAGTAACCTGTTCTGTAGTCTATTCTCTGGAGTTACACAGGCCTCAGTGGAGATGTTATCTCATATCTCACGCCCACGGTAGTGGCCTGCTTACCTGGGCTCAGCTGTGGCAGTTGGCGAGGAGTGATGCTAGCCCAACACGCCATCTGCCATCCACTTGCTTCCATGAAGACACCTTCGCAGCCTCGGCCAGAATCACTATTCAACCCGAAAGCCAATTTAGGGAGGTCACCTCTATACAGCCTGCACCACTGATAAGTAAGCACAATCACATTTGGGTCTGGAGGAGGGCAACATTGTGGTTCTCCACAATCACTGTCTTATAATGTAAAACATATAAAATAGAAATGAATTAGTAGAAGGCATTTGATACAATCATTTCAGTTACCACCAGTAATAGTGTATTTTATGCTTCTTTGTGTGAGGGGGAGTTGTTTTGTTTTGGTATGGGGACTCAAACTCAGGACCTTGAACTTGCCAGGCAGGCATTTGTGCCACTGAGATACATCCCAGCCCCTGCTTCTTTGTAATCAGAAAAATATGGTCCTGTTTTAGAATGAATGTAGGGTTGACAGATTCAGCAAATGAAAATACTGGGTGTCCAATTGGATTTGAATTTCAGATAAATACCAAATAATTTTTAGTATAATTATGTCCCACCACTACTGTGTAGGACATAAGATAACTTGTCCCTTAGGAGCCTGCCTAAATTATTTTTCTTAAAGTAGATCACTTAATTTTATGTTTCTTTTTGCTAGGGGGCTCTGTTGGCAAGTTTACCTTCAACAGTCTATTGATATGTTTTAAGCCAAAATTAGATGTGCTGAATTTCCCTTTTGCAATGTTGATGGTGATTCTAAGGAGTAACTTGTGATGTTTTTGTTGAAGTCAGTGTTAAGGGTGAGGCAGAGGAAGCTCTCAGTAATGCTCACTTGCTTACATCTAGAGGATGGGCCTGAGATTATACTGACCAAATAGAATTTTAATTATAAGAAGACAGGACATTATGGACTAGCAATGAAGTATGTTCACACTACTTCAGATTCTCTCTAAAGATGTAAATAATGAATAGAGTGATACCTCAGTTGTGGAACAAATCCAAGCTCAAACTTTCCACTACTGAACAAATTCAAAAGAATCTGCTGGGTGTTAGTAACTTTGCTCAATACTCAAACTGAAAATCAGACTTGAAAAAACCCTGTATGGGCAGAGAGCAAGTCACACATCCCACCTCAGCAAGGACATGAAGGGGTGACATTTCAGGGTAAGTGTCCCAGACAACATACAGTGTTACTGTTAGTGCATTCAAACATTCACCACTGTGCTCTTTCTGTGCTTTATTTATGTAAAATATTGTGGCCCTGGCTCCAAAGAAAGTTAGTATCCCAGCAATAAAGCTAAGAGGAAAACTGTGAGAACTACAGAAGAGTTAAAGAAAGAAATCATGGTGAAATTTGTTAAAGTCCTGGAGAAATGAATTTATAAGTGTAATTTGGGGACCTCAGAACCAAGCATTTGGTTTTCCATTATTTCGTATGGGGAAATATGTTCAGTTCCTCAAACTCTTTGGTATTTGAACACGAATTTAGAATGAATTGAGTTCAACAACAGAAGTATCACTGTGCTTCATTTGACTTTACTCATTCAAGGTGGGTTAAGGAAAAAGTACCATAGCATTCACAATTCAGTAGTCCTGGGGTATGGCAAAGATAAAATGAGCTCCTCCTTCCAAGTACTGGGGATCATGAGTTGAATGATACATTCTAAACATCACAATTTAGAGTCTTTCAGTCTACTCACTACAGGTATTTACAATTTTTACTCAGCCTTAATTCTGACGTTGGATTTTATTTTCCAAACTACATAGTAAGTATTTACAACTTCTCAGAGAAATGTTTTGGCAATTCCTCTGAAAATCTCAAGCATGAAGGTATAGTGTATCTTCCTTTCCAGCCTCTCCACACCTACACAATAGGAGTGATTGTTTTTTTAAAGATCTTTTCATCTTTTTCTTTTTTCTCGTTAGACAGATTAGGGTGCGGCAAAGCTGGCTGGGGAAGTAGGCGTGACCTATTAATTACAAGATCCCAGAACACGTGCATAGAACATTTCCCAAAGCCCTGCATGTGGACTTCTCGTGAGAATTTGAGCAGGTTTTTCATGCAATGGCCTAGACCTGACATCGGCCTGAGGCATGGGATCCCAGCACCACCTTTCAGGACCCAGATGCAGAAGTTCTAATGGGTTTCCTCGAGATTTGGACACGGACACCAGAAAGAGCTTGCTGTGGTGTTTTCCTGACAGTGCCCGCCCTGTGTCCTCCAGGGTGTAACTTTATCATGTTTTTTCCTCTTTTACTCAGCCCAAGCCTGCCCTGTACAGCCAGTTTCTCCCTCACTCTTCACTTTCACTTTTTCAAATATACTTTTGAAAGTTTTTGCTAACAAAGTAAATGCAAGAGACAATTTTCCCCACTGGCTCCTTTCTGTTTCAGCAGTCACCAAGCTAGGTATGGTGGTGCACACTTGTGATCCCAGCACTCAGGAGGCTGAGGCAGGATGATCACCATGAGACTTGAAATGCAAGTTGGACTGTCAAGGGGCTCAACTAAGTGGCTAAGGGAACTTTGCTTGGAGAAGCTCCACTCATTTCATGGGAGTTAGAAGACTAGGTGAGGCCAACAAGTAGCTTCACTCCTTGTACCTAATGAGTTAATGGGTGCATGGGTGCAAATGCGGAGACAAAAGCCTTCGGAGGGGGGGGGGTTTCTTCTGTGTTAATGATGCTGGCATCACTCAGACAGAGACCTCCGTCTAGTCTGTGTTAGGGTCTCACGTGGATGCTCTGTTTGTGTTAGGGTCTCACAGGGACACTTTGTGGAAACCACAGGTCTCCTCTTTCTGCATGAGACACTGTCTGAAGGGGTCAAGACCAAATTGTCTCCTTTTCTCTATAGACCCCAAGCCAAGCAAATAGGAAACCCTAGGACTTTGTCACCACGCGGGGTTTCACCGACTTCACCCCTAGGCCGTGTTCTTGATGAGTGGGAAAGGCTTGATCCTGCCCATCTTGAACCTGTCTTTTTTTTTTTTTTTTTTTTTGGTTTTTTCCCAGTACCAGGAATCAAACTCACGACCTCGTGCTTGCCAGGCAGGCGCTGTGCCACTGAGCTAAATCCCCAGCCCGATCCTGCCCATCTTAAACAGGAATAGCTTATCTACTATTGCAATGTGTTCCTGGTTCAGTACAAACTGGGAGGTAGCGAGGGATAGGTGCAGAGTGATACTTGAAGTTATGAGACTATTCTCCAGTTATAAGATTTCTGCTTAAAACGTACACAGTGGAATCAAATGCCTTATGTTCGGGCTTTGATGATGATCAAAGGGAATGCTCAGAAACTATGGTGTGTAGAGTTGCCTCTGTGGAGGAGAAAGATGCTCTGGAGACCCCTTTCTGAGACCTTCCCCCACTTGTCTCTCGGGGATGTGGGTGTCTCTGACCTGTTTGATGGGACTAAGAGTTCTTCCTGACCTCCTGCTTCCAGCCCTCAGGCTAGTAAGTCAGGTCCATCCCCTCCACGTGACTGGGAACTGCAGTAGAGCCCAGTGCCCCAGCTGAGTGCTCACACACAGCAGCAAGCCCCCTAGGCTGAACCCAAATATGGTGCTTCTCACCACCCTAATTCATGACTTAACCTGCCCCTAAGAGAAGTCCCAGGGTAAGAGGAAATACTCAAGTGCAGGTCCCTTTTTCAGTTGCCCATATCAAGCAGTGCAAAGAAGGACCAGGACAACTGTCAGAGGACCCTAGTAAGTCTGCAGATGGGCTTCAAACTTTGGCCCTTGCTTTTAATTTATGGCGAGATGTCCAGTTCATCTTGGCCACTTGTTTTACCCCAGATAAAGGACAAGGAATCCTACAAGAGGCTGGGAACTATGCAGATGAGCAATATATTTTGAAGAAAGGGGGAAGGAAACCACACTGGAAGGCCTCTTCTCCCTTCAACAAAGCCGAACTGGGACTATACTGCTAGTCATGGACTAAGCATGATGTCCCATATGCTAACTGCTCTTACCAGAGAGATAAAATGGTGTGTTGAGTCTTTCGTAAATATACTAATATAGATCCACTTTCCAGGGAAGAAGAAGAATTAGTGGGACATCATTTCACCTGTCAGTCAGCCCCAGATATTTGGAGTAAGCTGCAAAACCTTATCCACAGACACCTGTGGCCCAATTGCTGGTCGTGGCCTTTTCTCTGTTCAACTATCAGGACCCAGAGGAGGGACAAAAGAGAAAGGCTCAGATTATAGCTGTTGCAACTGGAATGCTCTAAACTCACTCAAATCATCTCAGGGAAAAACAGAAGGACAACTGAGGGTCCTGTTTCAAGTGTAGGAGGGCTGGACGTGACCCAAGATTGCACCAAGCCTCTGCCTGGGCCCTGCTCGGTATGTGAGCAGCTAACGTGCTTGACTCATGGCAGAGGAGAGTTAGCTCTTCTGTTGCCAGAGGCAGGCCAGGCCAGCCAAAACCTTCATGCACTGAAGAGGATCAGACAGAGATTAAAAAGGTGGGAAATATGAAAGAAAAGTTAAGAGACATGAAGGATAGGAGAGAAAGTCCCATTGCTTTTCATGAAAATTCTAGATAAGATTCACACAATGGAATGCTATGCTGCAATGAAAATGGATAAGCTACAGCTACATGCAACAGGGGTCAGTTCCACTAATACTGAGTGGAAGGTACACAGAAGAGTACATGGTTCCCTTTTTATAGGATCTAGAAACAAGCAAAGCAAATCTGTGGTGGCCTTGGGTTCAGTCCTCACTACTGCAAAACAAACAAACAAACAAAAACATTAATCTGTGGTGAGAGAAGACACAGTGCTCTCCCCTGGTGGGAGAGGTGGATAGAGACCAGAAGGAACCTGAGTTGGATTTTGGAGAGCTGGAATTATTGTTATGGGTCTCAGGGATGGTTAACTAGGGCCTTGAGTTTATGACTATCCAACTTCTCCTATGTATTTTACGCTTCATAAAAAATTGTATTTGTAAAAGGTGTTTGAGATAAAAGAAAAAAAGCGAAAGGTCAAAAGCAACATTCTAAGATAGAAAGGCAGATGTTTATCTGGAAAGGACAAAAGGTATGATTCAACAGACCTGGGACAACAATGAGCAGAGAAAAAAGTACAAAAATAAATCCACACCAATACATCATGTAACAAAACCACAGCAAGCATTGGGGAGATTACTAAGGCCACCAACAAAATGAAGGACGAAAGGGAGGGTAACAGGAAGGATTATCTGTAAACCCTCCCCCCCACTGACCTCAGATCTACAACAGCATCAAAAGAAACCACAAGAGACAAAAAAATGTCACAAAAAATGAAGACATATAAAGACATTTTGAGAAATCAAGACTAGCTGTCCATAAAGAAGAAAATGGACCGGGCATGGTGGCACATGCCTGTAATCCCGGGGAGGCTGAAGCGGGAGGAT
This sequence comes from Chinchilla lanigera, assembly GCF_000276665.1. NCBI lineage: Eukaryota > Metazoa > Chordata > Mammalia > Rodentia > Chinchillidae > Chinchilla > Chinchilla lanigera. Next base: position 12,565,547 of record NW_004955404.1, on the reverse strand, counting down.
TGTTGCGAGTTCCAGGCTAGCCTGGGCTACAAAGTGAGCTCAAGGCCAGCCTGAACTGAGCCTGACCCTGTCTCAAAAAGGAAAAAAGAAAAAAGAAAACGAAACCCAGAGGCAAAAGAAAGCAAAGCAGAGAGTAAGCACACAGGCAACTGTACACATAGCAACTCGCTCCAAGGGGTAAAAAGAAGGAAGACGGCAGTAAGGAGCTAAGCTGCACTCCCCAAAATTTCATCCATTGAAGTCCTGACCCCAAGGACCTCAGAAAGTGATTTTATTTGGAAATCTAGATGTAATAGTCAAGCTAAAATGAGATTGCTCAGTGACCTGGCCCAAACAACTGGCGTCTTTTTAAAGAGGGAAAACCTGGCTGCAGAGCCCGCAGGCAGGGAGAGCACAGTGCGAAGATAAAGGCAGGCTCGGGACGACGCTTCCGCAGCCCAGGAGACCGCGGTGGCCAGGAGAGCCGAAAGAGCTGGCCAGGCACAGCGAGGACGCTCTCGCGTAGCGGCAGAGGGGGTCAGCCTGCCTTGCACTTTTAGCAGCCGCGGCTGAGAGACAGTTCTGCTGTTCAGGCCGCAGCAGTCATGGTACTTTGTTAAGGCAGTGCTGGGAAACTAGGCAGAGACGGACTTTCATGTTGGAGAACATCTTCATCTTAAATGTGGGGGAAGGGACGAGCTGAAAACAAAAGTTATTGAATGTGTAGGAGGAAGACAAAGGGAGGAACGCTTTAACATTAAGAATGTTAACATTTAACGTTAAGAAAGTATGTTTAAAATGAGAGAGTAAGCACAAAAAAGTAAGTAAAATATATACCTTCTACATGGACACAGACAAGGGAGAAAATTTAAAAGCAGCCTTTCCAGAAAAAGATAGAAGAAAGAGCGGTGAGAATCTACACGGCCATCGCTCAATACCCACCAGGGATTGATCCCAGGCCCTTGCAACCCCGCCAGGATTACAAAACCCAAGGGATGCTCAAGACCCTTAGGCAAAACAGCACAGCATCTATACATAACCAACGCACATCTGTCCATTTATTATTATT
>NW_004955404.1:12542525-12564004 GCF_000276665.1 Chinchilla lanigera | reverse complement strand
TTCTATGAGAAACCAAAAATATAAATGAAGAGCAAAATAAAAGAGACTAGGAAGTAAGGAGATAGATCTTTCTCAAGGGGAGAGGGGATCAAGAGATGAGGGAGTGGAGGGAGAGAGGACGCAGGAAGGACCTGGGACGTGCTATGTGCATGAACCAGCGCCCCAGTAGGAACGTGAACACTGTGTACTGCACACGTGCACTAATAAGAGAAAATAGATTATACTCAAGTGCTAACAAAAAGAAACAGCAGAGGACAGACACACTTTCCTCCCCGTAGATACCCAGACCCTCGTCTCCAGGACCTGAGAACACGGTAGGTTGTCTGGCAAAGGTGCATTCAGTTTACAAACAGAATTAAGGCCACGAATCGCCTAACCCTAAGATAGGAAGCTTCTCTTGGATTACCCAAGGGAGCCCAGTGGAATCACGGGTCTCTGCAAAGTGGGAAGGGTGGAGGAGGGTCTGCCAGAGGATGGTGTGGCTTCAGAAAAGAGGCACAGCCATGACATGGCTGGTTCTGAAGACAGAGAAAAGAGGTCATGGGCCAAGGAATGTTAGTGACCTTTAGAAGCCAAAAAGGCAAGGAAATAGATCCATCCCAGAGCTTCCAAAACAAAAAAATAGCCTGTCAGCAGCTCAGATTTAGCCAATGAGATCTATATCATAGCCAGGGATATAGCTCAGTAGCCTAAGCCCCTGCTTGGCAGGCACAAGGTCCTGAGTTCGATTCCCAGTACCAAAAAAAAGAGATCTATATCATACTTGTAACATATAGAATGTATACACTGTGTCATTTAAGCCACTAAATTTGTGGTAATTTGTTGCAATAACAATAAAAACTAATATTACTGTGTTAATGTAAATATACAAGTTGAATATCCCTTAACCAAAATCCTTGGACCAGAAGTATTTCAGACTCTGATTTTTTTTTGGAAGGGGGGATTTTGGAATATTTGTATATACACAATGAAACAGCTTAGAGACAAGACTGCAGTCTAAACATAAAATTCATTTATGTTTCATGTGCACCTATACACTTAGCCTGAGGATAATTTTGAACAACTTCTAATCAATTTTATACATGAACCAAGATCTCAAGGTTTCATTGTGTGCATGAAACAAGGTTCCATTTATGGCATTGTGTCTGTTCTCAAAAAGTTTAGGATTTTGGAGCATTACTGATTTGGGACTGGGGATTAGCAGTGCCCAAACTATGATATATAATGAATATACTGATATAAATTGAAATGTACTTTATATTCAAGTGAATTAAGGATAAACTGATCAACACCTATTAGTAACCCTGAAGTATAAGACTCCTGAGCCTTCATGTCCTTAAAAACATTCCTTAATATATATAAAGCAAAAATCAAACTATTATTAAAAAGAATTCAAAATTCGGCCATAATGGCAGCAGATTTTAACACACTTCAGAAACTGATTAAGCAGATTAAAAAATAGAACATATAAACACACAATTGCCATTTTTTTTTATTTTAAAGAGTAAAAGAAGGATAACAATAATGGGGGGCTTACCAAATTACAGACAAAGTGGTAGGAAATTATCAATGGTTATTGTTTTACATATTGTTATCTACAAGATAGTTTCTCAGGAAAACAAATAGACAAATAATAGTGAGTTACAGACAAAAGAGGTAGGAGATTATCAATAGTTGTACTCTACTTAGGTATCTTTGAAAGAAAATACATAGAACTATACATGAGTGATCTATTGAATAATCATTAACTATTCTCAATGTTTGTTGTAGGAAACACATAATAATAAACATGCATCCATTTATGAAATAGGATAGGAACAATACAAACATTACAGAGTTCTGGATAGATTAGTAGGAAAATATCAATGGCTGCTGTAATACATGTTGGTATCTTAGAAGTGGTTAGAACCCACTGAACTTTCTTACTCCTGTTTAGTCTTAAACAAGAGGAAATAGGGGCTGGGGATTTAGCTCAGCGGCAAAAGCGCCTGCCTGGCAAGCGCAAGGTCGTGAGTTCGGTTCCCGGTACCGGAGAAAAACCAAAAAAAAAAAAAAAAAAGAGGAAATGATGAATTATCATTAAAGTAAACCAGGGGAAGTTTATACGAACAAATCCAACATTTTAAGAAAAATTAGAAAATGTCACAGAGTCTTCACAAGCTTCAGTAAAATACCACGGTTTCTTTTTTATAGTTTAGAGGTAATGCTATAGTGAAAATTCTGAAATAATTCTGACAATAAGATACTATCACAGTTGAAAGACTGTGCAATTGTAGTAGGAGTCTGAACTGCAACTATGAAATTGTGAATTCCGCTAAAATGAATGGACCATCACAGCTATACAGAATGCTCATTTGCTCTGAGCACTGGTCTTAAATTATTTCACCATCGCACTTGAAAAAAAGCACGAAAAATACAAAAGGACTCCATCAGGCTTAACAGAGCCTTGTCTCATATTTACACGGAAGCAGAAAATGTTTAAGAGATAGCAAAAACATGGCTTTGCTTCGAGCTGGGTAGAAGCCACAGGACATTAACCAAATACCTGGTGGATGACCACTGAAAATTGAGGAGCCTGCTTCCACAATACAGCCCGGTAAGTGAAAGACCTCCTCTGCGAGTTAGTCAGCTTTGCACCGCTGTGTGAAATTCCCGATCCACAATGCTTATAAACAACAAGCTTACTCCCCTCAGTCTTGGAGCCTGAAGTCCACCCAGCACAGTGCGGGTGTTATGGCCCCTCTTTCTCAGCTGTGTCATCTCTCGGTGCAGACAGCGACGGCATGAACACACATGTCATAAAACCAAGGACCCTCGCAAGAACTACCTCCCAGAGCACACCCCCAAGGACCTGAAGACCTGCCGCGAGGCCCCGCCTCCCAGAGATCCGGCCATGCCCCATTCGCAATAGCCTTCAGTCACGCCCTGGGAGGGTGCTCGCATCGCACACACCACAGCACCGCAGAAGTGAAGGCGTGAATTAGAGTGGAATCCTCCCTTGGAAGCCATTTTCTTTGCTCTAGCTTGACTTCATAAAAGATGCAAATTACCCCAAAGGGGTGAGCAATTCATCTCAAATTAATTTCCTCCTGCAGACTGCTTCCTCCTAGAATTGTCTTAAGTGACACCAGGGTGCCATCTATCCCAGGAATACCCACTGCATTTGTCAAATGCTGTTTTGTAAAATCGCAAACTGCAATCACCGGGCAGCTAAGCAACTCAGGGGAAGACTACTTTGCTCTTCCTGTGCCCTGACTCAACCCGAAGTTTTCTAGCTTCCAACCAAGCTTATAAGCCCATCCACAGAACACAAGCAAATGCAGAGTTGTTGCAAAAACTTGTTTGCAAAGATGTTGTATTTATTGAAGTGCAAAGAATGGCATTTAAAACGCAGACTGCATTTTAAGTGAGCTTTCCTTAACTGCAAAACAAAAGATGCCATTTGTTCTAATGACTACTGATCCTTCCGCACAGACCCACAGACCCTTCGTCTTGTACTCCAGACAGGGAAGTTGGCATGGCTGGAGACACAGCCACATGTGCATGAGGCCCCTGATTTGGAAGGCCCCGCTGATTATGTCAGAGTGTGTGTCCCTGAGCTGTCTTCACATCGAGCTGCTAGCTCTAGGATGCAGGAAGTTCCTAAAGCGTATAATGTTGGGAGAGAAGGATACTGGGGAGTAAATAACAACTGAGATTTCCAAGCTGAGGTAGCAGCTTTTGTAAATCCCTCAGGCAAGAGAAAGCTCTATCAGATTAGGGAATGATTAGCTCCACCGTTCTGCATAGTTGGAAAGCACACTAGAACAGAGGAGTTGGTGATGTTGCCAAGACAGAAAGCTGAAGATATAAGCAGAGTCCTGTGTTATCTTCAGGCTCATTCAGCATGCATCCAGGTCACCTGGAGGGCTTGCTAGACCCAGAGCTAGGCCCTCTCTCAGAGGCTCTAATCTAGTAGACATGGGGTGGAGCGTGAGGATTGTATTTCCAACAAGTTCTCAGGTGCCGCAGGTGCTGTGGGCCCAGGGAACACACTTTGTACATCACTCTTCTCGGATGTTTCTGCATTATTCTGATGCCTTGCCTGGATGCCCGAGTGAATTCAGAAGGTCTCAGAAGGCAACAGAGAAGGTCTGAACAGCGTTTGGTGTCTGTAGAGGACAAGGTCATGCCTGAGGATTATTGGGGTATGCAGGGCCTTAGAAGATGAGGATTTTCAGAAATCGTTGCTATAGGAAAGTAGAGAAAAACCTGACCAGGGGTTCATGCACAGGTAATGGGTGATTCTCTTAAGTGTAGATGAGGCTGGAGATGATAAACTCGTTCTGGCAAAATATTATTAGTTATGTGAGGTTTCCCAGCAGGACTAGGGAAAGGGGCAAGAGGGGGGAAGAATCGTGGGTTAGATCCAGGATTAGAGTTTTCCTATTGGTCAAATAAAAAGAAAAGAGGAACCCAAAAAAAAAAAGAGAGATAAAAGGTTAGATGGTGATATCTTAGCTACTCGGGGAAGGAAATTAATACAAGTAAATATTGATAAATTGACGGAAAATCCCAAGGACAAAAGGCTGCCGGTTTGATGAAATCAAAGAAAACAGGTCATGTTGGCAAAGGAAGGAAAGAGGAGAAAGGATAAGAAGCAGCCCAAGAGCAACGGGCTGGGGACAAGACTCCAGAAGCAGGAACGTTCCAGAGAGGGCAAAAGTGATCAATGGTTCCCAGGGGTCCTTGAACTTCTTGCTACCAATTACATGCAGAGCATCAGGTGCTGTCCCAAAGACAGGAAAGGCTCCTAATGTCAAAGCATCTCCGCCCCGTAATCAGTGGAGATTCAGTGGCAGGGCAAGTCCCCAGATGAGGCGGGGGTGACGGACTCTGGACCTGGAGAGCCGTGAGCAAGACTTGAGGGTAGGGAAACTATTAGTCCAGAGGCAACGTCTTCCCAGAAGGAGACAAGTGAGAGAGCAGAGAAACAGCTGTGACAGTCACTGGAGAAGGCAGTTGTAAAAGTGCTCTACAGGTAGTAAAGTACTTTGAAATCCATAAAAGTTTTTTTTTTAATGACTTATTTTTGGACGTCTAAATATCAAAGTTCCCCCTTTAGAAATTTTTGAAATGTAGAACAATAAAAAAACATCAAAATGGCCCAACTTCTCATGTTAGATCATTACTGTGAGCTCTAGATCCCCAACCCCTGGAGCTGGAAGTATCTGAGCAACAACATGGAGTAGGGTAACACTGTTACCTAAAACACAAAGTAAATATCCCTGGGTCCTTACAGGTATAAGTAGGCAGTTAAAAATTAAACAAATTTTTGGTGTCAAACACCAAAAATTGGGTATGGTGGGTATGGTGTCGAACACTTGGAATCCTAGCGCTGTGGGAGGCTGCGGTAGGAGGATCACAAGTTCAAGCCCAGCCTGAGCAATTTAGTAATTTAGCAGGACCCTGTCTCAACATAAAATAGCCTGGGGATTTAGCTCAGTGTAACTGAGAGCAATTCCCAGTACAGGAGAGAGAGGGAGAGAGGGAGAGAAGAAAAGGGAGGGGAGGAGGAGGAAGAGGAAGAGGAAGAAGAGGAGGAGGAGGAAGAAGAGGAGGAAGGAGAGGAGGAGGAGGAGGAGGAGAAGGGCTTTTTCTGAGGTAGCTGAAGCTAAAGTTTGTGACTGATTCATACTGCAATGCTGGGATTAAGGGTGCTGGGACCCCACTGATTCAATTGGTACCATCCTAATCCCAGTAGACTGGACATGATACGGGGGACAAAAAGAACCTTGTCTCTCCTCTGTCATTGCTTTTGCTGTCTTCTGTGGCCATAAACTGTTTCCCTTGTGCCATGTGCCACTCTGTCCTGGAGCCAGCCAATTGTAGACTGACACCTCCACAAACCATGAGCTAAATAAATCTTTCCTCCTTTAACTTTGTGTGTCAGGTACTTTATTTCAGTAGTGAGAGAAAAGTAACTATGACAGTCTTCCTGGTCAAAGTTCATAATTTCAGTCTACTCATGAGACAAATATGGAATCCTAGTTCTACAAAATACCATACCAGTAATCCTCAAAACTGCCAAGGTTGTCAAAAACAAGGAAAGTCTGAGAAACTGTCATACATAGGGTGACTAAATGCGATGTGGTATTCTAGATAGGATCCTAGAACAGAAAAAGAACATTAGTATAGATTTTAGTTCATCTCAGAGTATCGGTATTGCCTCATTAACAGTAACATGTACCATTCTCAGGATGGTAGTTAGTAACAGAGGAAGTAGGTCAGAATATATGGGAACTCTATGTTATCTTCACAGTTTTTCTGTAAATCTAAAACTACTCTAAGATAAAAATTAATTTTTTAAAAGAGGATTTAGGTGAGAGAGGCCAAGAAATTTGCGTTTTAAAGAAAACTACTTATATATACACCAACAATTAAAAATCTATTCTTAAATTCTAATCCTAGTAATAAAATTACATGCCTGACAAACTTCCTATTAACAATGTACTATTTAACAATTGCTAATTTGGAAAAATTGGGAAAGTACTTAACTGCAAGGTACAAATAAAACAGCAGGAAAAAATATTTAAATTACGGATATAATTGTAGACTAAGGGGCTCGTTTGAATTCATTCAACAGAATTACAAGATTTTAGGTGTCAGGTAACAATGAAGAGTAATAAATAAGAAAAGCTCTGTGTTAATTGCATTATTAGGGTTTTTCATTATTTTTACATCAACTGAAAGAATGCAATGGTAGGCTCTTTTCTCATATTATATATGTCTCTAATGAGTTTATGAATTGTTTTCTGTTTGTTTCTTTTTTAACATCCAAAGGTTTACTTACATGAGAAAATTACAAAGTGATACTCTCACAAGTGGAGAGAGAACAGTGGTTTGTGAAGTCTAAAGCTTATACAGTTCTTAAAAGCTGTCAAATACAATAAACATCACAAAATGAATAAATCACAATACTTTGGTCAATAAATCAAGAATTCTTCTAGGAAAATTTTTCCCTCATATTATCTATCTTTTATTTTTTTTATTTATACTTGGGTTTCTCGTGTAAGAGAAACCATGTGATATTTAAGATATGTGTCTGATTTATTTCACTTAACAGTATGATCTAAATGTACATCCACTTTCCTACAAATCACTCTAATTTATCCTGCTTTATGGCAGGGTAGTACTCCACGGTGTGTAAATATCACATTTTCTGTACCCATTCATCTGCTGATGGACATACAGACCACTTCCAGGACTTAGCTATTATGAATTATGCTGCTATGAACATGGGACTGTAATATAATGTATTTAACTCTTTTGGGAAGTTACCTCGAAGGGTAGCTGGGTTGAATGGAATTGCTAGTTTTAGTCTTTTGAGGAATCTCCACACTGATTTTCATAGTGGTTGTACTAGTTTACATTCCCACCAACAAGGAAGAAGGCTTCCCACAACCCCCAAAACAGCCTTGCCAGCATCAATGACTACAGCATTTGATATCTCAATGAAGGCCATTTTTTCTGGGTGAGAATGTTGTTCTAATTTGCATTTCTCTAGTAGCCAATGATGTTGAACATTTCTCATGTATCTACTGGCCGTTGTTATAGTTTGGGTCTTAAATGTCCCACAAAAGCTCACATGTTAAGCGATTGGTCCTCAGTTTGATGCTATCATACTGGGAGGTATTAGAAACTAAGAAGTGGGATATAGTGGGAGGTCTTGGGTTGTAGAGGATGTCCCCCTGAAGGGAACTGTGGGACTTCTGTCTTCTCTTTTTTTTTTTTTGGTTTTTCTCTGGTACCGGGAACCGAACTCATGACCTTGCGCTTACCAGGCAGGCACTTGACTTCTGTCTTTTCATTTCCTTCACATCTGGCTATGAAGTGAGTACTTTGGCTCTACCAGGCACATCCACCATGATGTGCTGCCTTACCATAAGCCCCAAAACAACGGTGCCAACCATGAACCGAAACCTCTAAAACTATAAGCCAAAACAAACCTTTCCTCTTTACAAGTTGATTATCTCAAGTATTTTGTTACAGTAACAGAAAGGTAGCTAACAGAGAATGTAGGTGTATTTTATAACAGAAATCTAGATGGTCATATTTTTCCTTCCCTGACATTTATAAACATGGCCAAATAGCCCAGTCCAGCTATGCTAATAAGCACAAAGCCCTGACTCTCTTAATTGGCATTGGTGCTGTGAATATGAAATACTGTTTGACCTATTGTTTTAACATTGCACTGTGTAAATTTATCATAGGCTAGGTCATGGGTAGGACGAAGAATGATGCTATCCTTGGAGGTCCACGCTGTGAGAATAATTTAGAGGTGACACTGTATGTAAGGAATCTTTTTAAACCCTCTGCATTATATTCAGGAGACCTATTCACACAGTGCCCATAGTTTTCCACAGAGAGTAACTTAATGGTCAAGTCCATTTAAACATAAACAGTTCACTGTAGAACTACATTATAGTCATCAGTGATCCACAAAGTCACATTGTGTCCTAGGATAAAACAAGGTCCCTAGCTGGCATGATCCTATTAGAACCATGCACAGCAGTAGGTGAATAGCACTGACATTCCTGGCAACAAAATTGTACTGACAAGAACTGATTTAATCTGAAAAAGTACCAAAAAAAGGAAACTGGCTATTGTTGCAGCAGACTAGAGGAGATCAGAATGACCCCTCAGCCTCCCGGGATACCAAGGTTACCCACACCCTAACAATTCATGAAAGAAAAATGCACAGAACTTCTGGCTACATCACCCAGTCAACTGCGACTGCGTAAACAGCTTTTTCAAGGACAGACAGGTCCTCAGTAAGGTCAAGGAAGCTGCTAGCCCTATGGGGAGGGCTGGTTGGTAGCCATGGCAACAGGGTGGGCCATCAGCCATTGGGTAAGAACATAACTTGGGAGAATTAAAGGAAGTAAGCCAGGTGCAGCTACGTGGAGGGCACCTGTAGTGATGGATGCCCACATGCTTAGAGCTTACAAACATTGACTCATGTGGTTTCTTTGTGGGGTGACCGCTACCATCCACAAGTACATAACATTCCCCTCCCTACAAAGCCTGCTTGTCTGCAGTCTCCACCTAAGTCATGGAAATCCTAAGATGCTCTCACCAACCACAGGAAAGGTGCTTTGAGCTCTAGGGTACAGGAATCCTCACCACTAATTCCCCCAACCACGGCAGGAATACTCGGCAGTAGCTCTCATCCTCCACCTAAATGGGTGTGTGCTTTTGGGAGAGATCCTTTTTTGCCGAATATTCTATGAGAAGCAGGCAAGGGGCGGAATTTGCAGGAAGCATGCAGAATAACAGTATCCATGGCCCCAGGGATGCAGATGTGTCCACAGTGGCTTGGCTTTCACATACAGGAATCCTCTTGGGTGTTTCCTGGGCCAGAACTGTGACCCATGTTCCAGACACTCCCTTACCCTGTTGCTGCCATTGCTCCTGACCTTTCTGAGAAAGGGTTTGACCTTGGCGTGTGCAGCAGGATCCAGTGAGCTCCTCACTCTGCTACTTCCCTGAATAGCCATGCTTTCTCATTAGACTGGCAAAGTTGGCCTCTGGCGCAGGAATCTGTGCACTCTTCCATCAGGAATGGACTTGAGCCAGCGTCCTCACACCAAACTCAGCAAAAGAAGTTCACCCGACACTCTAAGGGTCCTTTTTTGGGCTATACTTCTGAGCCACTCCAGGAGGCTGCATGGGGACAAGCAGAGGCAGGACTGTCCCCTCAAGGAGCAAGGGCCATCCTGCTAGTTATAAACCCAGATCTATTGGCTTCTACATCCCAGGTTTGACCCACATAGTGGCTCCCGTCTCTAAGCATCTCTTCTCTGTTCCTTTAGCAGGTTGCCAAGTTTGCATAATAATGATGTTCTAGCTCCAGAAGCCACCCGCTCAGGCAGCCCTGGCCTCACACCCTGGAAAAGGTTTAGCTACAGCTTCATTTTGTAGGGAGGGAAATATGAAAAGTGACTCCTGGCTCTAATTTATGATATGCAAAGAAATCTCTGGAATGAACCCTGCTGCTCTAATTTTAAATTAATCCTGTATTGTCAAGATACCGCAGATCTAAAATGAAGCCCTTTAGGGAACCAGGGGTAATTTTTAGAATCGCAGTGAATTACAGAGCGAAGAGAGGCTCAAAGTCAGAGCCAGGAGAAGGTCCCTGTTGAATGAGATAGCAGAAAATGTTCCACTACAGTTCAAACCCCTGAAGTCTGCCTTGCTGTTTTTAGAAAACATGAAGCTTCTGCTAAGTTCAACTCAAGTTCAGCGATGCAAAATAAGAAGCGCTCAGTGCTTGGTTCTCATCGGCTAAAGGAAGAAAAAGCTTAGACTTAGGAGGCAGAAAAGCAGACTCCAACCCCTGCCCTGCCTTGGGCACAGTACTTAGCTTCTCTGAGAAGACTCAGAACCCTCAGCTATAAGATGGGGAGAGCAGTATCTACTGTGACATAAAGGGTCAGATGTAATACAGCCCTGACCTCAGAATGGTCCTCACACATGGTCACACATTAAATATTCAATATTCAGTGAGTAACAGGATAAAGTACCAGATACCCACTCACCAAAGTACTTGACGGTGGTTAGTTCCCTTCCCGACGTTAAAGCTGTGAAGAAAGAGTGAAAAAGGAAGAGGCTGAGATGTACAGGGAGCTCTGGAAGGGGTGGGGAGCCCAAAGATGAGGCCGAAGGGAAAGCCGGGGAGGAGGGGCTTATGGACACGGATGCTGGAGATGAGAGCTGAAAAATGTCCCTGTCACTGGTAGGTTTGAGGGCACTGGGGACCTCGGCCAGGATTCGAGCAGGAAGGGTCGGCAACTGCGAAGAGAGTTTCATAAGGGGATTGTGGGCAAGGCCGTGTGTGGGCAGACATAGGGGAAGGAAGCCAGCGCTTGGGGACCCACGGCAGCTGCGACCTGAGGTAGGGCAGCCAGCAGAACTGTCACTCTGCCCGGTCCTTTAAAGAAGGACAGGAATGCCTGGCAAGGGCAAGGTCCTGAGTTTAATTCCTGGTACCAAAAAAAAGGAGGGACAAGGAGCTGATACTGTTGAGTCTTCCTCCCTCCCGCCGTCCCTGTCCTCCATCACCCCCTGCTTTGGTCTGAATGTCTCCCCAAAACTCAGGAGTCGGGACCTTGATCCCCAGCACGATGGTGTTGAGATATGGGGCCTTTTAGGCCCAAGGCCTCTGTTCTCATGAATAGATTTGTGTTGGGTTCAGGATTGAGTGGTTTCATTACTAAAGCGAGTTGGTCTCCTCCTCCTCTCTCACCCGCTCTTGCTGGGTCACCTTCTGCCCTGAGTCCACACCACACAAATGCCTTGGCCCTCAGATGCGGGTCCTCAGTCTTGGACTGCCCAGCCTTCAGACTGTGAGAAATATATTCCTTTTCTTTATAAAGGACCCAGTGTGTCGTGTTCCATTACAGGGACAGAAAAGTGACTAAGCTACCACCGTCCCATCCTCCCCCACTGTTTTCCACAGAAGCCAGAAGCCCGTGGAAGGCCTGGCATGCAGGCTGGGGCCCGGTCTTCACACACAGTGGTGAGGATGGGCGGGGAGGGACAGCAGGCCCTCTGCTCACAAGGACTCTGTAAATATCCCTACATATCCGCACTGAAAATGTCACATACATCTGAAAAGTAAAACACAGCGCCACTTCCGTTGTCCCACAAAATCTAACAGGCCTTCCCCAGCTGGTCCAAATGGAATTTTACGGCCTGTCGTCACATGGGGAGCTGCAGGTGACACAAATTTCAGGACTATAGACACAACCCAGCGGCTCTGTCTGATGGCTGCTAGCCCCTCACCGCTTCAGGCACTGTAATTCTCAAATCTAAAAACAATTTGAGAAGGTGCTAAAAATAAAAGTCATCACCGTGTCCCCTCTGCTTCGCTCTCTGCGTTTCCACGCGCAGGGAAAAGAAGAACTATTTCAGCTCCTCTGTGGGGACAGATGTGCCCTGACCTAGCTTCCCTTCCTGGCTGTCCTGAGCAATCTCGGAAACTGGGTCTGCTGCACGGCCTGCATGTCTTCAAAGCCTGTGCAGACCGGTCCCTGAGGGTTGAGGTACTTGGCTCCTGCTTCCCCAGCCTTGCCCCTCAGGCCGGCCCAACACTCCTGTCCACCCCGCAAACATACCTGCGTGCACACACGCGCCCACACTCGCGTATGTCACAATGCTCTCCGGCTGTCCTCCCAGCCGGGAGAGCGCCGAGCCTGGGGCAAGCGCTGGATTGCTGGGGTGGGACAGAACCTGGAGCACTTCACCCCCTCCCGGGTGCTTACAGTCAGGGCGCTCAGACAGAGAATCAGAGCACCCAGTGTCCCCCTGACACAGGAAAATAAAAACCAAGCTGAAACATAGCTGGGACGAGTGCGTGTTCTCTAAAATCGAAGAATGAATTTTAGGAACAACGGAGGTTATGAGCAGAATATATTTATTGAGGGAAAGAAAGTTTCTGCCCAAGAGAGGGACAGAAGAGGGGCCCGAGAGGGTTACCCCCAACTCTTGTCTTTTCTAGGGACTTTTATAGAGCAAAACCACGAGGTGAGGAGGGTCCAAGGTAGGGGAAAAATGGAGAAAACTATGGTCAGCCAATAAGAATTGCTCAGGTAAAATTGATTAAACTGGGATCTAATGGGGAAGCAAGTCACGTAGCAAGTGGATGGGAAACAGAACAGGGGCTTTTCCTGTAGGGGTTGGGTCAAGGACTCTTCAAGGTGATAGCTACCTATTTGGAATATCAATCCCTGATGTCCATCCCTAGGGAGGTGTGTGGGCGCATTTGTTTAGTCCTTTGTCTTGAGATCTGGCCCACAGCAAATACGTATCTTTCATGTTGGCTCCTTCTAGGACCTGGCCCTGTCTGACTGCCTATAATATTTCTATGTAACTCAGCTGCCTGTAACACCATGAGACCTCAGAGTTCATGGTGCCCAATTAGGGCATAAATCTGCGCCACTAACCAGCTTGTGTTGGTCCTTCTGACAGCCTCCACGTGCTGGGAGGTCCATTTCCCTGAACTCTCCTGAACGGGGAGTCAATAAGGGCCCAGAAGCCTAAGGCTCACGTTTTTTCTCTTTACAAGTTCGATTCATCAATGTGCAGATTAAACACCATAGGACTGTTATTCTTCAGTGAACAATGACTGAATGTTGACATCCATACAATTCAACTTAAAAAAGACAATTGTGGTGGAACAGTCCTGCAATTCCAGCATTCCGGGAGGCTGAGGCAAGAGGACCACAAGTTCAAGCCCAGCCTAGGCAATTTAACAATTTAGCAAGACCCTGTCTCATATTTTTTAAAAATTTAAAGGGGGGAATGGGGCTTAGTGCAAAAGCCCTGGGTGCAACACCCAGTGCTGCAAAAAAAAAAAAAAAAAAAAGAGGAAGAAGAAGCAATAGTCAAAGTATCACCTTTATGGTAATGATATGCCATCCTCTGGACAGAGGGACAATGAGTGAGGGTGGCCTTGGGGACAGCAATAGAGGCGACATGAGACAGGGTGAGGTGAGGTTTGCCCCTTCCTTCTCCTTGAACGCTGAAAAGGAGGTTACCCTACAAACTGCACTGCATTCACCCAGGTGCTCGGATGAAACACTCCTTGGGGTATGTCTGGAAGGGCGTTTCCCAAGGAACTTAGCATTTGAATCAAGGACTCAGTGCAGCAGATTACCTGCCCCGTGTGGATGGACCAGAGTGAAACCCAGAGAAAGCAGGAAGTTGCCCCCGTTCCCACCTCACTGCTTGAGCTGGGACATCTTATTTCATCTCCTGCCCTTGGAGAGCATCCCCACCAGCAGCTCTCCTGGCTCTAGATTTGGACTGAAAATTGTCGTGAACTTTCTCCCCGCTTGCAAATGGCAGACTGTGGGACTGCTCAGCCTCCATAATCACCTGCCCAGCTCCTCGGGACAAATGTCCTTTTAGACGGACGACAGGTAGACTGAGAGACTCTCCCACTGGCTCTGTATCTCTTAAGAACTGGGCTCCTTCAGTGGTTCCAGAGAAGAGCACTTGGAAGTTCACTTTCCCAGGCTAGCTGTGGCTCCCGAGAGCACAGGTGGAACCCAGAAGTTGCCAGAGTCCCCAGGGAGACTCAGAAGGCAGCTTGGTTGAGAAGCTTGGGGCCTGCCACAGTGAGGGGACACATAACCAACACCAGAGGCTGGGAGTGCACCCACGACACGAGCCAGGTGGTAAGGAATCCAGAAACCCAGGGTCTCGGAACACCAGCCAGAAGCCAGGGAGAGCCTCCCAGCCTCTGCCTAGCAAGGAGAAATGCTGGTCCATTCTTACCCACCGGGCTGGCTGGGCAGCCTGCTCTGAGCAGCTCTCTTCCTCTCTGGCACCAGCAAGTGGACCAGTGCCTGTTCGCGTCTTAGTGATGAAAGAACCAGAGAACAGGGCTCCACTGCAATCGCGCACCAAGCTTCCGCTAACATCATTTTGCCCAAAGCAAGTCACAAGGTCAGGCAAAAAGCCAGGGGAGGGAAAGTCCACCGCACCTTCTGTGTAGAAGGAACAGCAAGGTCAGTGGCAATGGCCTGACTCTAGGGAAGAGTGAAGAACTGAATCAGTGACACTCTGCACCTTAAATACCTTTTGAGATGGGGTAGATACACTAGCTTTTGCCAAGTTCCAGCAAAGACTGCCGAGTACTCATCTTTCTTTTTCTTCTGAGACAAGGTTTTGCTATGCGATTCAGGCTGGCCTCAAACTCACAGTGATCCTCCTGACTCAGCCTTCCGAGTCCTGGGGTTATTTGCTTTTGTTTCTTAAAATAAAGTATAATGAGGTTATAAATTTTGCTCCGTGTTCTCAGACATCTAAAAAGATATGGTTTTCTTTGTGTGTGTGTGTGTGTGTGTGTGTGTGTGTGTGTGTTTGGGTGTTACTGAGGATTCTGCCCAGAGGAGCTCGGCCACTGAGCTAAAGAACCACAACAGAAAAGACCCTAAATTATAACACCTGTCTCTAATGAAGCCAGAGCTAGGGATATTTTCTGACTAAGACTAAAGAGAAGGACCAATTTACCCATTTTAATGAGAGTAGCGGTGTGACAGGCAGCTGAGTTAGAAATATAGGCAGTCAGACAGGGCCAGGTGCGCTCATTCTTTACTCATGCAGCACATACTTGCAGATGCTCGTGTTCCATCATCAGGTCCAAGTCCTGGAAACAGTGGTGAGTAGCGCGTATTTATGTTGCAGAGCTCAGCGGGGAGGCAGGGTAAGAAGAGGACCCTGGAGCCCAGGAAGAGCCCAGGGAGCCCGGGGCGAACGGGGAGCACAGACGCAGGTGGGGGCAAGTGCGAAGTGCGGCAGGGCCAGGAGGGGCGGGGCAGTTGGTACTGACTCTACTGAGCTCAGGCCCAAAGGACAGGTGGCCGTGAGCCACGCAGGGGAGGGCAGTCATGCCCGGAGGACGGGAGAGGGGACGTCGTGCCCGGAGGCCAGGCAGGTGCAACATGGAGTAGCTGGACAAGGACACGCATGTCCATGCCCATCCATACCCCTGGCCATGGAGAAGAGGAAGAGGCTGGAAAAGCAGGCAGGACCAGGCCGCACAAGAATCCCCATGTGTGTGCAAAGAACACACCAAAGCCTGGCTTTTTTTAATTTTAATTTTTTTGTATCAGGAATCGAACTCAAGACCTCACACTTGCTAGGCAGGAGCAGTGCCACTGAGCTATATCCCCAGCTCTAATCTTCATTTTCGCTAGTGCAGGCTTGCAGTACATCATGATTACACTCCTCGTGAGGAGCTGCTATGTGTACATAACACGTCTGAATTCTTTTTATGCCCCCTTCCCCTCCCCTCTCCCCCCTCTCCATCTCTTGGGTGCCTGTTCCTTCTGCAAAAGACCTACCTCTCTATTTCCTACTAGCTATCTTCTATTTGCTCTTTAATTCATACTTAGAGATTTTCATATAAGAGAAACAATGCAGTATTTAAGCTTGTGTGTCTGATTTCTTTCACTTAACATTATTGTCTCAAGGTGCACACATTTTCATACAAATGACACAACTTTATCCTTCCTTGGAGATGGGGTATATACACTAGCTTTGCCAGCATATAAGGGAAGAGTAGCACTCCATTGTGGTATAAATACCACATTTTCGTTATCCATTCATCTGCTGATGGACACACAGGCTGCTTCCAAGATTTAGCTACTGTGAGTTGTGCTGCTATAAACAGGAATATGCTATACCCCTGTAATGTGATGTCTTCAACTCTTTGGGGAAGATACTTAGAAAGGGAATGGCTGAGACAAACAGAATTTCTGCTTTTAGTTTCTGAGGACTCTCCATACTTATTACCATAATCGTTGAGCCTATGAAGAACAGAATGTGATTCTGCAAATTTACACTTAAGGCTATGACACCCGTAGAATTATTACGCTAAGAAATTAATTTCTACCAAGATTGAGAAAGAAGTGTTAGAGTTGTTATTCTGGCAACTTGACTGCATCATCTGGTTCAGTTTAGCTCAATTTACAGTGTGGACCTAATATACGGGAAAGAAACTCCCAGCCTGAACAATAGGAGTTTGTGTTCTCGAAAATCGAAGAATGAATTTTAGGAACAACGGAGGTTAAGAGCAGAATATATTTATTGAGGGAAAGAAAGTTTCTGTCTGAGAGAGGGACAGAAGGGGCCCGAGTGGGTTACCCAGGACCCTGTCCTCCCTAGGGATTTTATAGAGTGAAACCACGAGGCGAGGTGGCTCCGGTGAGGCGGGGCCCAGGGGGGAGGGGAATCGCAAGGTGGGCATGAGGTGGGACAAAACTATGGTCAGCCAATAAGAACTGTTCAGGTAAAATTGATTAAATCAGGATTAAATGGGGAAATGAGTCTTGTAGCAAACGGGCATGAATACAGAACAGGGGCTTTTCTTGTAAGGGGTTGGGTCAGTGACTCTTCAAGGTGATCTGCTACCTACTTAGAATATCAATCCCTGATGTCCATCCCTAAGGAGGTATGTGGGTGTGTTCATTTAATCTTTTGTCTTGAGGTCTGGCCCACAGCAAGAAGTCTCCATTTGCAAGAAGGTACTTTGTCTTCCATATTGGCTCCTTGGAGGGCCTGGCCCTGTCTGACTACCTATAATATTTCTATCTAGCTCATCTGCCTGTAACAGACCCTTCAGGAGTAAAGACCCAGCTTTCCTCAGAGAATAATCAATAAACAGTGGCCATTTGCTATGGAGAAATGCTGGGGTCATGTGGCTGAAGGAGCAGTTTGGGGGGGGAGTGTCATCTTATGGGTTGAACAAATGCGATATGAAGCGTCCTCAGAGTTATAAAACTATGAAGTCACCAGGCCAAGACCCAAGCCCAGTTCTCATTCCAAGCGCTTCTCCTCATCTCCTTCACACTGCTGAAGGAGCCTTTGGATGTAACCTGTGTAGCTCAGACTTCAGGGGCCTGAAATTCAAATTCGAACTCTGCCATTTGTAAGTCTTTGTCATTTGCAACCTTCTTTCTTTTTTTATTGGTACATGTTCACAGTACATCATGATTACACTCATCAGGCTGGGGATACAGCTCAGCGGCACAAGCGCCTGCCTGGCAAGCACAAGGTCCTGAGTTCGACTCCTGGTACCAAAAAAAAAAAACCTCATGATTACACTCGTCGTGGGGAATTGTCACATGCACATAACAAGCCTCGTTTCTTTTTTTCCCCTTCCACTCCAGCTGCCCCCTTTCTACCAGCATCAGAATCATTTATTTACAAGTCCTTATAAAGTTAATTATTATACATACAGATTAACAACCAGATTAGTAGGCCAAAAAACATAAAACACATCAAAGAATTCTATTAAATCAAGGTACACTCTTAGATACATTGTCCATGCTGAGCTATAACAACTTTATTCCCTCTTCTTTTCTTTTTTCCTATTATCTGCCTTTTACACTGCACTCTATATATTGAGTTTCTTATATAAGAGAAACCATGTGATATTAAAGCTTGAGTGTCTGATTTATTTCACTTAATGTTATGCTCTCAAGGTGCCTCCATTTCCCTACAAATGATTCAGCTTTACCCTTCCTTGAGGCAGAGTAGTGTTCCATGTGTATAAAGACCACTCTTTATCCATCCGTCTGTTGATGGACACACAGGCTGCTTCCAAGATTTAGCTGCTAAGAACTGTGCTGCTATAAACAGGGGTGTGCATGCTTCCCTACAACATGATGTCTTTAAAGGTTTTGCGAAGATACTTAGCAGGGAAATAGCTGAGTCAAACGGAATTTCTACTTTTAGTTTTTTGTGTGGTTTTTTTTTGGGGGGGTACCAGGAATCGAACTCAGGACCTGTGCTTGCCAGGCAGGTACTTGTGCCACTGAGCTGTATCCCCAGCCCCTGTACTTTTAGTTTCTGAGGACTCTCCATACTGATTTCCATAGCTGTACCAGTTTATACTGCCACCAACAAGTTAGTGTCCCCTGCCCCCGTCTCTGCCTTGCCAGCATTTGTTATTGGTTGATTTCTTTATGACAGCCATTCTTTCTGGGGTCAGATGGCATCTCAGTGTTGTTTTAATTTGCATCTCTCGGATGCCCAGAGATGTTGGACATTTTTTTCATGTATTTACTGGCTGTTTGTACTTCTCCATTTGAGAAGTGTCATTTCACTTCAGGGGCCTATCTTTTGATTGGATCTTTACATGTCTGGGGTTATTTACAACTTTCATTGGACTCAGGCTCTTCCTGGATAACATGAGTGGGTCCAGAGCCGTGCTCACACCACTGCAGAAATCAGTTTAGAAATTAGACGGTGTCACCTGAATGTGGACACCCCACATCCCACCCCACCCGACCCCTTAATCATGTTTCCATTTGCCCTTAACATACTCATGGTTGCAGTTACACTGAGATAGGTTTCAGTCCTAACCTCACCCCTATAGGTTGCCACAAAATATCTAGCTTTCCTTATTTACTGACCCAACTCTCACTGCAAAGTTTGCTATTTGCACAGCAACAAGGATGGCAAAAAGAACCAGAGGGAAAAATGCAGGGATGTTCCACACTTTGAAATTTACCACATACACACACACACACACACACACACACACACACACACACACTAAATACTGATCATCAGATACATTTGTTACATTAGGATTAGAGACAAATTCTGTTTAGAAATAACTCCAAGAAAGTTTTCATATTTTTGTTTCACATTAAAAACTAGATTAGCACAGTTCATGATTAATTATTTGATCAATCTTACATGTCTATATTTATTTCCTTGAGAAACCACTTTGAAGATATCAATGTGTAATACAACAACCATTGCTAATTTCCTATCACCTTGTCTGTAATTCAGTATTGTTTGTATTGTTCTTGTGCTATTTTGTAAATGGATGTCTGTTTGTTAATAAATTTTCGCTCTTTAATTTTTAAAATAAAATAAAATAAAAACTGGATTGGCTTTGGCCTCAAAGCATGTTTATGTAGAATTAATTGAAGGCTGGCAGCAAGTTACAGTTTGTTTGTTTGTTCATTTGTTTTCTAAACAGGAAATAGGTTAAAGGGATATTAAAGGGGAGACTGCTGCTCAGCCCTGGGCAGGATCCTGAGGTGACCAGGGAACCAGGTAGCAGCTCTGCACAGATCTCCTCATTGTCAAAACATGAGGAAAACAAACGCGTGTATTAACCTCTGGCACATATGAGCTGTAGGATCACTTCTCACCAAAACTAACCGACCTTATAAAATTGGAATAAAAGCAAACCGAGGATTAGATTTCAGCATATGAACTTTGGCCAGACTTAAATACCTAGACCATAGTTCCCATTTTACAGATTGAAAGAACTGAAAAGCTCGGAGTACAGACCTTCACGTCCCCAGGTACCTCCGCTCAGATTTTCCCAACGGCAGACTGAAAAGATCTGAGAAATAATTCCATCCGCAGTGAATGCACACACACCTGCTCTTGCCCGTTGCTGCTAAACAAGACAGTGTAACCAGGTTTCACACAGTAAGCACCGGGCCTCGGGTATGGTGAGAAGCATAGTGATGATTTAAAGTACACAGAAGGAGGTGTGTAGGTTACATGCAAATACTACACCGTTTTATGCAAGAGCTTGAGTACCTGCAGATTTTGGTAACTGCAGGGGTCTTGGAACCGGTCCCCCTTGGACATCAAGGAAGCACTGTACTTAAGACCCAGCCGGGCATCTGACAGCGGCCACGGAGTGGGGCTCAGATGCCAACCACATAGAGGGAATCTGATTCCAGAGTTCCCTGCCTATGTGCTACTTCATTAGAACGAGGAAATCAAAGTGTTACAACACACAGGAAGCCAGGGACATCTTTCCAAGGAAACAGATGGTGAGTGAGGATCCTCGGCATCATCGTAACTGACGTCTGCATCGCACTTTATGCATGGAAAGGACACTCAAGTGCAGTCTCCCTTGCGGGCTTGCACTCCCCGGGGCAAGGACACCCTAGTGGTTTACGGTGAGAACTGAGCCCCGACTTCCCTCCCGGTGGGTCTGCGAGCTGCGTAATTGCAACACTGAAGCCAGCAAGCATCGCAGAGGAGATCTCACTACCAGCAGCAGGAAACATCGCACATCCGCGCTCACTGTGGAAAGTGAGGCTTCCAAAGGCTGGAGCGGGAGTGTGTGCGCTACCTGTCCTGTGCCTGTTTCCCTGAAGCCTGGTGAATCTCAGGGTGCTGAGATGCACCAGGAGGCCAACAGGACAGAACTAAGCCCTTTAACCAGAGGGTTCAGTCTCCCCTTAGGACAGGCTGGGCCCTGGCACCACGTGCCCAGTATTGATATTCCACCACCCTCACACCGCTCTGTCCTGGGAATCGTATCGTGGACAGGGCATTGGGGTAGCACCTGGGAAGGGGCTCACAGGGAGGAAGGGCAAGGAGAGCTGCAAGGAGGACCAGGAGGTGGCAGCCTGGGTGGAACCATCGTGTGGCTGGTCAGAGCTCCAGAGTCACAGATGTGGGCAGCAAATCCTGCTCCGGCATCTGCTGGGTATCTGGTGGTGGGCATGTTACAAAGCCTGATAACAGATCCCTCACCTGTAAAGTAAAGGTAGCACTCAACATCCGCAGGTGGCATGGGGAGGGAAATAAAAACGATATTCAAAGCACCCAGCATACCTCGCTGGCGCTGGCGCATCACAGCCTTGAAGGATAGCTTCCGTTAATTACAACAATGTTGCCTAAGGCTGGATGCCTGCAGTTCCTCTCCATGGACAAGGGACCAGTGGAAAGACAGGAAGTGACCTAATGATCCACAAGAGGGCAGTGGCTGAGAATATTATGCTGGGCCAAATTTAGTGGGATATTAAGAAACTACTGTAAAGGATAAATATGAAGGCCATTACAAACTTAATAAGTAGTTTAAAAAATACAAATAGAGGGGCTGGGGATTTAGCTCAGTGGCACAGCGCGTGCCTGACAAGCACAAGGTCCTGAGTTTGATT
>NW_004955404.1:12535114-12542067 GCF_000276665.1 Chinchilla lanigera | reverse complement strand
GAAAAGAAAAGAAAAGAAAGAAAGAAAGAAAGAAAGAAAGAAAGGATTTTTTTAAAATTCATTACCAATATCATTTGTTATAGGGAAATATAAATGAATACATACCACGGTGAGAAAACACTACCTACAGTTAAGGCACAGATAGTACCAAGTATCCATGAGAACAAGGAGCACCTGAGACTCTTGTAATTCCTGTGGAAGGGTAAATGCTTGCATCATTCAGAAACCATTTGGCAGTGTCTGCTATGCTAAACTGGATTACGCCCTCTGACCTGGCATTTCCAGTCCTGGGTGTAATTCCACCAGGAATGAGTGGCTATCATCACTAAAAGGTAAGTAAAAGGACGTTCAGATGACATTATTCAAAATAGTTCCCAAGACAGAAACAACTCAGGTGTCCTCCTACTGAAGAATGGATAAAGTATTATAGTCATGCAATGGAATACTACACAGCAGATAAAAATAAATAAATTCCTGCTGTTCATGGGTGAATCTCACAGGCATAATGTTAAGTACATGAAGGTGGCCACAAGAAAGTCCCCTCTATAGGAAGTTTAAAGCAAGCAACAGCTGAGACAGGGAGAGGCCAGAGAAGGGTGGGCGGTTGCAGGGAGAACTGGCTTTGAAGGGGCCTAAGCTTTCTTGGCGGACTTGACAAGAGGTGAAGATCAGGCAGTGATGAGAGCCACGGGGAGGGGCTTTGAACAGAGATGAAGTTGCGCCCAGAGACCAACACTCCTCCTGTCCACCTCCCTCTTCCTGGCAGGCCAGAGACCAGGCTGTGGACCTGGCTATCAATGGAAACTGACTAATGGTGACACAGTTGCACATAATTCATTGATTTAAACACTTCATACTACTCTTGCAGCTTGGTGTAGTACGTAAGCTACGCCTCAGTTTGAACATCAGAAAAGTATTAAGTTGGTATAATAATGTCTTCTGTTGTGTTTTGTTTTTTAAGAAATGATTGAGCTATTTGCCTACAAGGCAAGCTCTCAGCTACTGAGCTAAATCCCCAGCCCTCAGTAAATTAACTTTTTTATTTTTCTTTGTTTATTTTACTTCTTATTAGTACATGATTATGGTACATGATGATTACATTCCTCATGGGAGAGTTGGCACAAGCACATTACACAGCTTAATTCTTTCTTACCCCTTCCTCTTCCCCCTCCCCCATCTCTGGATCCCCTCTTTTGCAAAGGCTCTCTTTCCTCACTTCCCATTATCTCCCTTTTACTTTGCTCTTTATTTATGTTTTGGGTTTGTCATATAAGAGGAAACGTGATATTTAAACTTGTATGACTACTTTGTTTCATTTAACATGAAAACTTAAAATGAAGCAAGTTTTAAAGATAAATTCTGCCTGATGCCAGCTGTGGTGGCCCTTGACTGTAACCCCAACACTCTGGGAGGCTGAGGCAGGAGGATCCCAAGTTGGAGCCCAGCCTGGTCTACTATATTGAGCATCATCTGAAAATAAAAAATAAGTAGGACTGGGGATATAGCTCAATGCAAAAGCTCTAGGATCAATCCTCAGTATCCAGAGGGGAAAAAAAAGAACGGCCTGATTTTCTCTCCTTTTCCCTTGAAGGTCTTACTTTGGGGAACTACCTGATTACACAGTGGGAACACATTTCTGAAACAAACACAGTTGGATAATTTGAAATATTCTGCAAAGAATAATGAAGTTAAATGCTTTTGTTTCATCCCCTTTTTCCATTTTACTTTATAACGTTGGACAGTCTCTTCTTCTCCATGTCCCCGTGAGCAGCAGTTGTCCACTTATAAAAAGGTTGAGAAATTCCCACGTCTCAACCTGGCTTGGAATTTATAAAGGAAGCCTGGGGCACTATAAAGCCTCAGGCACTCCTGGAAATATTTAAGGTGCTTCACAAAGTTCCAGCCTTTGTGCTTAACCAGATTCCTTCCTGGCAAACATGTCTCCTAATTTAACCCCTCTCTCGCTTAAAAAAAAAAAAAATATATATATATATATATATACACATATATACATATATATATGTGTGCGTGTATGTATGTACATATAGGGTGAGCATTCTTAATCGAAAATCCTCTAAAATTTGAAGCTGTATGTGTGCACAGATGTGCCAGAGATTGGACCAGGGCCCTTGCACAAGGCAAGCACATGCTCTACCACTGAACTATGCCCCAGCCTGAAATCTGACATGTTTTGGTGCCCATGTGACACCACAGGTAGGAAAATCACACTGTGAAACTTTGTTTCATGCACAAAACTATGAGAAATATTGTATAAAATTGTTTTCAATTTATGTGTATAAGGTGATTATGAAACATAATATTGTGTTTAAACTCTGGTTCTAGTCCCCCAAGATGTTATCTTATGTATACATGTAAGTATTCCAAAATGGGAACATATCCAAAATCCTAGGGATTTCAGATAAGAGATATCTGACCTGTCTTGCATTCTGAAACACCTTTCTTTTCAACTGAGACAAGGCTGAGTCTGAGTCCAGAACAGCCTGGGGCTTCCTGGGGGATGGCCTTGAACAGCGACCCTCCTGCTTTGGCCTCTTATGTGCTGGGATTTTAAGTATGCACCACTGCAATGCCCAGCTTAAACTTGGATTCTTAGAAGTTTCTGGTATGGGCCAGGGATATAGCTCAGTGGCATAAGCACTTGCCTGGCAATCGCAAGGTCCTGAGTTCAATTCTTGGTACTAAAAAAAAGTTTAAAGAGTTGGGAGTGTGTTATAGAGTAGTTTAGCATGTAAGAGGCCCTGGGTTCTATCCCACAAAGCAAGAAAGCAGGATTAAGGGTTTGCATGTGTGCAGGGGACGATATTGGTGACTTGCCACCCTGTGAGCTCCTCACCGGGCAGCAGGGCTGGGGAATCCACAGGTTTACACGTTGCCTCCTTCCTTGCTGTCCTCCTCGGTACACCTGGGTAGCTGACCTATTTCACTGTCAGAGGCAGCAACACAAGCACAGAGGTTATATTATCCCAACATCCGTGGACTTGAAAATGAACAGTTTTTAAAACGCGTAGCTCAGCATTTGGCCTGTCACCAAACTTTCCCAACTCCTCTAAACCAAATCTGTGTTTGATTCCAGTGTGCGGTGTCTGGTTTACCTTTCCCAGGACAGAAAGTGACAGAACCTGGAGAATGCTGCTGAAGAGCAGATCCAGTGAGATCACATGCATAACATGACTCCAAAGCCGAAGATCCACACCCTCTTAGAATAGCGCTGTAACAGTTAAATCCATGCTGAGGAAGACAAACTCGGGTTTTAATTTACTACTTACTAAATACGTAGCTACTCATATTCACGTAGCAATGATACTGCAATTTCTCTCGTAGCATGCTTGCAGGGTTTGAGTGAGTTCACAAGTGCAAAATGGTTACCCCTGAGCATGGTACAGTATAAATTCCCAATAAATAATAATTAGTTATTGCAATTGTACAAATATGATGCAATATTACCAAAATAAATAAAGGAGACTTGGGAATTTAAAAAACTAGAGAACTTTGTGAAGATGATATATAATAGATGGCCAAAATGACCCTAGGATAATGTTCCTTATGAAAATTATATAAGACCTAGACTTTCCTAGAAATATATATGATGACAGTCATGTAGCTCAGTACTTACTCTCTTTGATCTCTTTGTTAATAAGTTTCTCAAATGTTAGGAAAGGAAGACCAACACAGCTCAAACTGAAGGTGAGAGACCACATGTGTTTTAGTATCATTAACTACAAAATCATGAAGAAAAATACCACAGACTTGCTAATACCAGCCATTTAATCAAGGGAGGACAAGGAGTTCTAGTACCATCACAGCAGCTGAAAATTTATTTTTGCTTATCAAGAAGTGAAAAATTATTGGATACGATTCTTTTAATTTTTTTTCAATTCTTTTGGTTAAAAAAAAAAAAAAACAAAAACTAAACCTCTGCTATAGGCGGAAAGATCTACTATTGTGGCCAGGCATGGTGGTGTATGCCTATAATCCCAGCACTCAGGAGGCTGAGGCAGGAGGATTGTTGAGAGTTTGACACCAGCCTGGGCTATAAAGACACAAAAAAGAAAAAAGATGCACTATTGCGATCACGTCTGCATGTGCATTGTTCTGGAAGTGCAGGTGGAGACTGGCCCAGAGTGGTCAGCTTTATTCCTGTGAGACTCACCTGGCACGGCCCTGTACCATGTGTGCTGCAGGGAGCCAGGTGGCTACAGGCTTGCCAGGGCCCTGCTGATTTCAAGCATGTGCATGCACTATTTTGTTGCAGATTTAAATGCTATCAAAATGCTTTATTTATTTATTTATTTATTTTGGTCTTTTCGAGACAAGGTCTCTCTATGGAGTTCAGACTGACCTTGAGCTCACTTTGTAGCCCAGGCTGGTCTCGAACTCACAATGATCCTCCTGCCTCAGCCTCCTGAG
Organism: Chinchilla lanigera; assembly: GCF_000276665.1. Taxonomy (NCBI): domain Eukaryota; kingdom Metazoa; phylum Chordata; class Mammalia; order Rodentia; family Chinchillidae; genus Chinchilla; species Chinchilla lanigera. Next base: position 12,537,639 of record NW_004955404.1, on the reverse strand, counting down.
TGCTGGGATTACAGGCATGCACCACCACACCTGGCTAAAATGCTTTATTTTTATTTATTTATTTATTTTTTTTTTGGTCTTTTTGAGACCAAGTCTCAATATGCAGTTCAGGCTGGCCTTGAACTCACTTTGTAACCTAGGCTAGTCTTGAGCTCACAATGATCCTCCTACCTCAGTCTCCCAAGTGCTGGGATTACAGGTGTGTGCCACCACACCCAGCTTAAAATGCTTTAAAATGTTCATATCACAATCAAATTACTGGCCAGGTGTGGTGGCATATGCCTGTAATCCCAGCTATTCAGGAGGCTGAGGCAGGAAATGGTAAATTCAAGGCCAAACTGGGTAATTTTCTTGCATTTTTATTTTTTTACTTTTTTTTTTTTTTTTTTTGTTTTTTTGAAACAGGGTCTCACTATGCAGTTCAGGCTGGCCTTGAACACACTTTGTAGCCCAGATTGGCCTCAAACTCGCAACAATCCTCCTGCCTCAGCCTCCCGCGTGCTGGGCTTATGGACATGCACCACAATGCCCGGCAATTAAACTGGGTAGTTTTCTGTTTGTGTGTTTTTTGTTTGTTTGTTTGCAATATGAGGGATTGAACCCAAGGGCTGCACACTGAGCTATATCTTCAGCCTTTTCTTTTTTTAAATTTTGGGACAAAATCTGGCTAAATTTCTGGATAGGGCTTAGACTTCTGATCCTCCTGCCTCAGCCTCCCAGAGTTCTGGGATTATAGACATACACCATCATGCCTGGCTCTAGCATGGTAACTTATGAAATCCTGTATCAAAAAAAAAGCTTTTAAGTACCTGTGGATGTATCTCCAAGCCACAGTGCTTTCCTAGCATGAGCAGAGCCTGAGTTCTTCAGTACCACACAGAAGGAATAAATGAAAAAAAAATCAAATTCAACTGTTTTTGTCTTTGGGACAGGGTCTCACTTAGGTAGTCCAGCCTGGTCTTGAAGTTGCTGCATAGCCCAGCTGGCCTTGAATAGCAGCGATCCTCCTGTCTCAGCCTCTTGACAACGGGGGCTCAGGCTTCTGCCACCACATCTCACCAAAATCAAATCATGATTTTTCCAGGCATATCTGCAAGATGCAGTGCCATAACCATTTCTGTCATCAAGCAGCCCAGCTGCACCCAGCTGCGGCACCAAGAGCTCGTCCTCTACAAGCATCTGAAAGTGCCCAGGTACAGCCAGACACTGAGCAGGAGAAGCAGAAAGCTGCCAACAAAAGGACATCTCCACTGAGGCTGCCTGTGTTGGGGCAGGTGTTAATACTGTCACCTCCTTGGAGAGAACAAGACGCCAGCTGGTGGTGCAGGCCGCCATCGATCCCCTTGGGCTGGTGGTCCTGCCTGACCACCCTGGGCTGTCAAGCGGGAGCTCCCAACTTCACTATCCAGGGCCCACCCAGTCTGGGGTGTCCTGTTCCAGAAAGGCTCATGCAGCACTGCATTGAACTCATTAACTCAGGGGACGCAGGAGCTCTGGCTGGGCTGACAGAAGCTATCGGGACCAATTTCAATGACAGGATTAAGTTGACCGTGACTGGAAATAACATCCCACATCCAAGATCGCTGGTTCTTGTTGCCAAGCTAGCAATGCAAGGGCCAAATAGTTTGCCAGCAACCTGGGGTCCAGGTAAAATGTTAGTTCTTTTATACATACAAATAAAAATCATTCTTCCAAAAAAATCAGGCTCAAAAATAGCCAGCTGTAGTGGCACATGCCTGTAATCCCAGCACTCTGGGAGGGTGAGGCAGAGGATCACAAGTTCGAGCCCATCGGAGGCAATTTAGCAACATACGAAGAACCTGTCTCAAAATTACAAAAATTTTGGAAAGGGGGAAGGTGGGAGGGGCAGAGGAGGGAGCTTAGTGCACAGGTCCTGGGGTCCATCCCACCGCACACAAAAAATAGGTCTCATAAAGATCTCTTCACTCTCCAGCTTTGCTAAGTCATAAACACAAATTCATCCATCAATACTTAGGGCTAGGTGTTGATTTTTAACTCAGTTCATGGGGGTGAACTATCTTCTCCACCTACTTTATAGTTCACAACTTACAATCTCCCCAAGCTCATGAAGAGTCCTTTGTCCCTCGGCTTTGTATTTTAGTTAATGGGCTGCATAGCCTCGCTCTCCTAACAGACTGCAAGGTTGCTGAGCTCCTCACCCTGGACGGAAATGATGTAGCTGAGACTGCTGTTGGCACAGGTGACAGCAGTGAAGACAAAGGAGGAGGGGAGACTCCCCCAGGCACCCCAGCCGCAGCTCACACTGCGCTGTCTGCTGCCTTTTTAAATTTTATTTTATTGGTACAGTTTAGGGATACATAATGATCACGTTCATCACAGGGAATCATACCTGCACATGATATATCTTGATTCTTCCTTCCCCATTGCCTTCCCTCCCTTCAGCCCTCTTAACATCCTCATTTATAAAAGCTTTGTTTCCTTTGGTCCCTTGTCCCTTCCTTCCATTCCCCCTCCCCGCTCCCTAGTTCCTCTTCCCATTTGAA
>NW_004955404.1:12531608-12533594 GCF_000276665.1 Chinchilla lanigera | reverse complement strand
TTTGGAAATATGACCATTTTCACATATTGGTTCTTCCTACCTAAGAGCAAAGGATATCTTTCCATTTTCTGATATCCCCTTTGACTTCCTTTTTCAGAGCATTATAGTTTCCAGTATAAAGGTCTTTTACTTTCTTCATTAGATTGATTCCTAGGTATTTCATTTTTGTGGGGGATGTTATTATGAAAGGTGCTGTTTCTCTAATTTCTCTCTCAGTGAGTTTGTTATTCATGTACAAGAAGTCTATTTAGTTTTGAGTGCTGACTTTGTATCCAGCTACCCTACTGAATTTGGTTATTAAATCTAGAAGATTGTTGGTAGAGGTTCTGGGGTATTCTACGTATAGTATCATGTCATCTGTGAATAATAATAAGTTAACTTCTTCCTTTCTTATTATTCCTTTGTTTCTCTTGTCTAATTGTTCTGGATAATATTTCCAGAACTATATTGAATAAGAGTGGTGATAGCGGACATCCTTATCTTATTTCTGATTTTAGAGTGAAAGCTTTCAGGTTTTGTCCATTTGGTGTGATGTTAGCTGTTGGTTTGTCATAGATGGCTTTTATCAGATTGAGATAAATATCATCTATTCCAAATTTCTGTAGGATTTTTTCATGAATGGGTGTTGCACTTTGTCAAATACTTTTTCTGTATCTATTGAGATCATCATACGTCTTTTGTCCTTGCTGTTAATATAGTGTATTACATTAATTGATTGGTGTGTTAAACCATCCCTGCATACCTGGGATAAATAGTACTTGGCCATGGTGTATAATCTTCTCGATAATTTGCTGCATTCTGTTTGCCAGTGTCTTACTGAAGATTTTTGCTTCTATGTTCCCTAGGGAGATTAGCCTGTATTTCTCTCTTGTGGTTGGATCCTTCCCTGGTTTTGGTATCAGGGTAATGCTTGTTTCCAGAAATGAATTTGGGAGTATTGCTTTCCTTTCAGTTTCATTAAAGAGTTTGAGAAGTAACTGCACTAGGTCTTCTCTAAACTTCTTATAGAATTCAGCAGCAAATCCATCAGGACCTGGGCTTTTCTTTGTTGGTGGGTTTTTAATTACATCTTCAATTTCACTGATTAATATTGGTTTATAATAAGCAGTAATATAATTGTAATGGGAGACCTCAATACCCACTGTCACAAATAGATCATCGAGACAAAAAAAATCAAGAAATATCAGAACTAAATATCAAACTTTTGAACAAATGGATTTAGTAGATTTCCACACAGTATTCTACCCAACAGCATCAGAATAAACATTCTTCTCAGCTGCACATGGGACATTATCCAAAATAGACTACATACTAACTCATAGGACATGCTTATGTAAATGCAAAAGAATTAAAATTATCCTATGCATATTATCAAACTATAGTGCAATGAAATTGGAAACCAGTGGCAAAAGAAACCATCAGAACTTCATAAATACATGGAAATTAAATAGCACCCTCGTGAACAACCAGTGGGTCATAGATGAAATTAAAGAAGAAATTAGACAGTCTCTACAATTGAATGATAATGCCAGTACAACACATCAGAACTTATGGGATGTACCTAGAAAAAAAAAAAAGAAAGAACTTATGGGATGCAATGAAAGCAGTCCTAGGAGGGAAATTTATAGTGGTGAATTCCAATATCAGGAAAACAGAGTGACCTCAAATAACCTAATGATAAACCTCAACCTTCTAAAAGAAGAAGAGTAAGTCAAGCCCAAAGCCCAAAGGTCATACAAGAGAGCACATTATTTTTTTTATTTTAAAGAGAGTAAAAAATAATTTTAAAAAATTAGAAATGATACAGAATTTCAAAAAGCAAGATGATATGAATTGAGCAATGGTTGTTACATTGTATATTGTCTTCAAAGTAATTGTTCATATTATTAGATATAAGCATGCAAAATTGGTCAAAAAATACTAAGCATTAACTATTCCTTTCAATAAACCAATAGAAATTAGCAGCACAATTATCTTAGCTATCTT
>NW_004955404.1:12515902-12531479 GCF_000276665.1 Chinchilla lanigera | reverse complement strand
TATCTATTGTACCTTTCAGTTTTTATTTATTCTTTCAGGTTCTCATACTAGGGAGACAATACAAAGTTTACACATACAGGTCTGATTTATTTCACTTATGAGTATGGTCTCTAGTTGCATCCATTTAAGGGAGGACATTATAAATGTCAGGATAGAAATTAGTGCAATGGAGACTAAGAAAACAATGCAAAGAATCAATGAATCAAAGAGTTGGTTCTTTGAAAGATTAAATAAAATTGACAAACCCTTAGCCAACATTATCCCAAAGAAAAGGAAAGATTCAAATCTGTGCAGTTAGGAATGAAAAGGGTGAAATCACAACAGATCCTGCAGAAATCCAGAGGCTCATCAATACCTACTTTGAGAACCTGCATTCTAGTAAGGTGGAAACCACAGATGAAACGGACTCCTCAATACATATGAATTACCAAAGATGAATTAAAAAGGTATAAAAATTCTAAATAAACTCTCTCTGCTTCTAGAATTATCTCAGCACTACAAGCAGAGTTGGTTACTAGTTCCCAGTTCTGCCTTGATTGGATGCTTATTTTTCTCAAAATTCATGTTGAAACTTAATCTCCAACCTCATAGCATTTGGGGACAGGGTGTTGAGACAAGTATCACTGTGCAGTCCAGGGTGGCCTTGAACTCACTATGTAGCCCACACTGGCTCTGAACTTGTGGCAATCCTCCTGCTGCAGCCTTCCGGGTGCTGGCATTACATATGTACATCACCACGTCTGGCTCCAACATCATAGTATTAAGAGAGGAACTGGGGGAGGTGATTAGCTCATGAGAGAAATTAAGGCCTTTATGAAAGAGGCTTCACACAGAGTTTGGGCCTTTTGGCTCTTCTGTTTACTGACACATGAAGACACAGCCATGCAGTGCCATTGTGGTAGCAAAGAAAGGAGTCCCCCTCCCATCCCAAGACTCATCCTGTGGCACCTTGATGTTGGGTTTCCCCGCTTCCAGAACAGTGAGAAAATATATTTCTGTTCTTTATAAGTTATTCAGTCCCAGCTACTTAGTCACAGCAGTACAAACAGCCTGAGACACTGGTACAGACAAGACTGCCAGGGAGACTCAGTGTGACACTGGCCCCGGCTACAGTAACACTTAAATCTCCACGGTGGGTCAGCGCAAGTGTCTTTCCCAGTCACAGGATCTACTGCAGGCTCCAGCCCTCCAGGGACTGTCCTTGAGATGGTCACTCAAGCGCAGAGGCAGCTTCTGCCTGGCAGCTCCTCCATGTCAAAACGGTCATCAGCCAAAGGAAAGAAGATTACAAATCCTATGCTGCTCTTTAACTAAGACCAGAAGTGACAAAAGTCTCTTTTTGTCATGGGCCCTGGCTCGTGAGAACTAGGGGAGCCCATAAGACATTTGGAGAAAGTTACTGTCTCAAACACATAACCAAACATGATGGGACCATTTACAGAATGTGGGGACCATTTACACCATGACACTTGTACAGGGACACAGCTGTAATAACAAGTCATGGGACAATGACGCAATGCTTTACCATGTTATTGAATCAAGGGTACCACATATTTATATTAAAATAAGATCCATGTTGATGCAATTGATTTTCATCATTTTCAAGGAAACCAAATCCTGTAAAGAAAATGTGCTTTATTCTTCGTACAAAACAATGAGGTGCTATGACTTGGCTTTAGAGGGAAATTCTTAAAATAATACATCAGGCTCATCTGCTGAGGCCGTCCCTTCTGCTGCCGCTTGCCATTGCCCAGTTTTCTATCTCTTATAATAGTAACCAGCTTTGAAGCCAAAATAAACTCTCTAGTTCTCTAGAACACCCCATCTGCCTCAGGCTTCAACACTGGGAGTCCTTCCAAGGCTCTTAACGGCTCAGGCGGTGCATACGATAACTCAACCGTCACGTGGCTTCTTTCCATGAAGGCTAAAAAACTGTGCCTATTCCATTGTAGCTGCAAGAATAAACTTTTTCATTCGATACAGCAATTTTTCCCACAACACAAGCTTGCAGGCTATCTTTGGGATGGTAAACAAAAATAGTCATTCCCCATGTAAAAAATAATACTCGTTCCAGTGGGATCCAAATAATAGATGAAGAGAATAGTCACAAAAGTAAGTTTTACATCGATTAACAAATGCAGCTCTTTTATTTATATGCACACAATAATCATCTCATTATCACCCTTCGCTTAGATCATGCAGCTAGGGAAGAGAGAATTGCAAAGCTCTATTTTTGTATCCTAAAACTAATGTTTTTATAATTTATAATTCTGAAAGGCTATGAATCAAAAAAGGTTATAAAAATCACTTTGATGTTCTTGGAATATTAAAAACGTTTTGATATACAAAGATAAAACATAAATGGCATGCACTCAACTTTTCTTCCTCCTATGAGCTCTCCTTAGAGGTTTAAATGAGATTTCGATTTTTCTAGACTCTCTCCCATGTGTTTTGTGATGGCATCAATTCAAATCAAAGAACCAGAGGAGGGAAATGCCAGCAGCCAGCATAACGTACCACGCTAACTTCTCTTCTTCAAAATTTTGCAATCGCGAACACTGACAAATGTTTGCCCAGCACCAGAGCTAGGTGAAAATACATACGTGCACACACACATCATACACATACACACACACTTAACAACCTGTCTATCCTGTAAACATGCCTATATGGTCTCTTGTCTTACTGGATCCACTCGCTGTGAGCTAAGATGCTTTGGGCTCTGGACTGGAGAAGAAAGAACCCACAGTGTCTTAAACAGTGGGGAAATTAACCAACTCACAGAATCATCAAGCCTAGAACAGTGCTTCCAAACGTGCACTGAAGAACAATGGCGGCTGCTGCTGGTTTGTTGCTCACTGCTTTGAATCCAGTGCTTTTGCTGCCTTGTGCTGCTGCATAGGACTGGGACGTGGTCTGTATGACCTGCAAGTCGCTGTGTTGTTGGGAGACGCCCAACCTGGTCTGTAGCCTATTTGGCTGGAAAAGTCAACAGGTCACATACTTAGATGTCGCCAAATTTCCTAAACACTTACTCTCAGCTTCTGAGTTTTTGTCATTGCAGGATGGTAACAAACAACTCACAGGCGGGGTCCACCTTACATTCTAAGTGGACTGGTCTCAGGGTGCGGCAGGCTCTGGCAGGACTCTCCTCTGCCTTTAGGCCGCCGTCTCTGTTCCAGCTGTTGTTTGGCTGGGATGGGGAGGTACTCAGTGGGTCCAATCTGATCTGCGACAGTGCCCAGAAGACAGAAAGGTCATTTCAAAGCTATAGCAAAAGAGCCAGGAAGAACCATCCTGGGAGACTTTAGCTAATTTTCCACACAGCTCATCGCCTCTTAGACAGGCTGCATGCTTATTTCTGAACCAGTAGTGAGCAAGAAAAAGGGGAGGACTCCTAGCACAGGCGGGGTTCTATTCCTTGGGGAACATGGGCTGCATAAGAGAAGTAGCCTAGTAGACACTGGATTGAGTTTTGGTGGTAAAGGATGGAAAGAAGAATAGCTACCAGGTAGACAACGGACAATGTTAAGAGCATTTGAGTTAAGCCTTTGGCATTATTATTAGTCAATCAAAGAATATTATGCAGTGCCCGTCAGTTCAGTAGCTATATATTAAATCTGAGCCCTCAGTGAACCTGACTTCCCTCAAATCCCAAACATCTGAAGAAGGAATTCTGTGGACCCAACTTTCTCCAACCATTGTGACCCAGAAGACAGGATTTTGGAGGGCGAATCTGGTTGCTTGCAAAAGAGGTGTATAAAGGGATGAGGAGGACATCCTTACAGGCTTGAGAGGGGCACTTCCTGGAGAAGGGCGAATCATGTGAGCTAGTCAGGTGCTTCAGAAAATGTCTCCGGCACTAAAATAAAAATGAACTCCATGATTCTCTATTCCTTACATGTGAGCCCTGCACAGTTACTTCGTTCCTCCCCAAAGCACAGTGAGGAAGGCGGGGAGGGGAGCAACTTCAGAGTGGAGAACTACTCTGCAGCCATTCTGCGTCTGCAGCCAAAAATGCCCCAGCCAGTCTGTTAGTTTCCGAGGTAACAGTTCCTGTTACTTCTGTCTCCTAGAAACAGCGGGGCACTGTGATACACACTGTAAGAACCAATCAAAGACAGCCAAGTGCTCTGCCCCTGTAATCCCCCTTTGCAACCAACCCCATAAAAACCTCCCTCCCTGAGCCGTAGGGAACAACTGATTCCTAGTCAGTGCCCGTCCAAGGTTAAATAAATCTGCCTCCAAATTCTGGGGGTCATTTCGGTGTTTCTGTTTGCCATTGCATAGTCAGGTGGCCGAAGTCAATTAACACTGATAAATCATACTGGGATTAAAACAACACCGAGATTCTATCTTACCCCAGAAAGAATGGCCGTCATCCAGATGCGATGTGATAAAAGTGGTACCTTCCCTCTGTCGTCTTCCTCCCAATAACCCATGAGCCCAGTCCAATCATGAGAACAAAATCAGAGAAATCCCAAATGAAGGTCGCACTACAAACCACCTGCCCGATATTCCTCAACACAGTCAAGGCTATCAAAAGCAACAGAGGTCCAAGAAACAGCCACCACCACAAGGCACCTAAGCAGGCATGATAAATAAGTGAAATGTGATATTCTGCACAGGATTCTGGAACAGAAAAAGATCATTCAATAAAGCTAAGGAGCTGAGCACATTAATAAATGCTTGTAATCCCAGCACTCTGAGAGGCTGAGGCAGGAGGAGCACCAAGTTTGACCCTACTCTGGGTAATTTAGCAACCTAATAAGACCGCCTCAAAATAAAAATAAAAAGGGTTGAAGATGTAGTTCAGTGCAAAGGTCCCGGGTTCGATCCTCGGTACAAAAACAAACTAAGGAAATTGGAATGTAGCATGAACTTTAGTTCAAAAACATTGGCTAATAAATTGGCTAATAGACATATCAACATTGGCTCATTAACTATAACAAATGCATCATATAAATGTAAGACACTCATAACAGGGGTGGGAAAAGATTGGAGCCCTGTATTATCTGCTTGAATTTTCTATAAATTTAAAACAGCTTTGAAAATACAGCCTGATAATTTTTAGTGCTTGCTGCCAAATACATGTTTAAAAAAATGATTGTGTAGATGTAGCTCAGTGGTGGAGAATTTGTCTAGCACACATGAGGTTCTGAGTTCAGTCTCCAGTGCCAGAAGAAAAAAATAACTTTTCTTTCCAATGGTTACAGAGCTTCAATTTGAGGCGATGAAAACGTTCCAGGGATGGATAACGGCAATCAATGACTGCACCATAGTGGAAATGTACTTGATGCCACCGAACTGCATACTTTAAAATGGTAAATTTTACTTCATGTCTATTTTAGCAAAATAAAGAATATTTCCAAGTATCAACAAATGGGATCATATCAAAATTAAAAGTCTCTGCACAGCAAAGGAAACAACCAACAAAGTAAAGAGACGACCTTCAGAATAGGAAAAAACAATTGTCAGCTCTTCTTTGAACAGAGGACTATACCTATAGCATGGATAAAATATTAGGAGCTGAAGAATCCACTCCCTCCACCCACTGGAGCCCAGGAGACACCGGAGGAGAACCCTGTACCACCCAAGATGAAAGCACATGCTGCAGTTTGGTCTTTCTTTCTTTCTTTCTTTCTTTCTTTCTTTCTTTCTTTCTTTCTTTCTTTCTTTCTCTCTCTCCTTTCTTTCTTTCTTTCTTTCTCTCCTTTCTTTCTTTCTTTCTTTCTTTCTTTCTTTCTTTCTTTCTTCCTTCCTTCCTTCCTTCCTTCTTTCCTTCCTTCCTTTCTTTCTCACTTCTTATCCCAAAAGCCTGATTTATCCGCCCAGCATTCGTGCACTTTTTCTATAACCCCACCATCATTGCCTGTTTGTGACCTTCAATAAATGTAGCCACTTTTCCTCACCATCAGGGGAAATTCTTTGCTTGCTATACACAAGAGCTTGGAATCTGCTGGATCAACAATGTGGTTACATCTAGAATCTATAAAGAACTCAAAAGAAAAAAAAATTAGGCCTCCTAAAATGAAAGATCCAATCAAAAAATGGGCATCTGAAATGAATAGACACTTCCCAGAAGTGTCTATTCAGACAATGGCCAATAAATATATGAGAAATGGCCAATAAATATATGAGAAAATGTTCAACATCGCTGGCCATTTGAGAAATGCAAATTAAGAACATTAAGATTCCACCTCAGCCCAGAAAGAGTGGCCATCATCAGGAATCAATCAATGACAAACGCTGGAGAGGATGCACGGGAAAGGAACCCGAGTCTCTGTCAAGGAGGCTCCCTGGTAGCCTTCCCCGTAAGTGCAGAGATTCCCAAAGTCAAGGTGCAACATTTCTGTGAAAAGAGGACTGAAAGTTGCTCTTCTTTTCCACATTTCTGCCTTTAGCAAAATGCCTTGCGAGGTTTTCTACTTGAATCTTCTTGTTTCACTCATTCATTCAACAAATATCTGTTGACAGCTTACCATATGTCCAGGCTTGGAGATAAGCAATAGACAAGACACAGTCCCCGAATTCCAGGAGCTCACAGGTGATGTCAAGGGAGGGATGACGGAGCACACTCGAGGTCCCCAGGGGGTCAGGCTGCTGCCATCCAAGAGAGGACACAGGTGGCCAGGAGCTGCCTTCAAACCTGCAGGCTGGGGCAGCACCGCCTCTAAACACAGAAGTTGGGGCGGGGAGGGATGGTTGCTTAGGACTCCAACCAGAACACGACAGGAGCAAAGGACCGGGAGCTACAGTGAAAATCCCAGTGCTCATTGCTTACGTGTGAGCCAGTTACAGAACACTGGAAAGTGAGATCCACAACCAAACCACAACGTTAGTTCATAAAGGGACAACGCTAGTCATGAGTGCAAATGATCATGATAATTAAACAACCCTGAGTGGCTGTGGTCACTTTCACAAGTCAGTTCAGTTCAGTTCGGCTCAATTCGGTTCAGTTCTGTGGAGGCCATTCCTTGACCACTCTTACAACGCCACCTACAGGTCATCCTGGGAAAGACATGCCCCTTTTGGTCCTTTGATCCCTAAAGTCTGAAAACTTGGATGCTTTTAGAACAAGTTGCTGTTAAATATTTAGGTAAGGGTTTGCAGTTGGGTTTCCATCCACACCAACGTGAGCACTACCATTCTGCTGCAAATGTGCTCAGCTCAGAAGACTGCACCAGTCTGCAAGTTAATCAGCTTTTCTATACATAGTTCCTCCCAGTGTGTAATTACTGGCCTGGCTGTACATTATTTTAGGATAGTGTCAGCAGCTAATTGTGGTACAGGCTGAATGCTTTGAAATGAGCTCGGCAGAGAATGGGAATAGCTCAGCAAATTTAGGGCTGTGTGTGCCCCATTGTAAAAATCTATTGTTTAGCAGGACACTGAACGTGGCAGATTAACGGTGGCGTCTAACCAACTCAAAGGGTAAGTGACTGGGGAATGTGACCTGTCTCAGCCATCACTGCAAACTTCCAAAGCTGCTTGTTGCTCAGTACCTACTGCCACACACAACGGCAGCATGAGTGGCCCAAGAGCTCAGGGAAGTCCCAGGCCCAGCCTCATAGCCAGGCCCCTCCCGTGGCTGCGGGCTCACAAAAATCAAATGGTTTGGACAGTGTGGGAGGGAAAGGTGTTCTTCAACTTGGCTTTCTGTTAAGGAGGAGAATAATCTCTCCATTCCTTAGGAGGTAAAAAATCTAGGAAGACTTCCCCTGGCTTCTCTGGCTTCCTTGTCTCTATTCCATAGGGTACAGGAGCTCGGGATCTGATGGCTGCCTTTGGAAAAAGCAATGAACACCTCACTCACTCTACCCACAAGAGCAGACCTCCTATTCTCAAGACACAGCAGACCTCCTCTTCCTCATGGTGAGCAACTGGCCAAGTACTCTTGTTCTGAGTTTCCCCAATAATTCAAAAGTAATGTCAACTCCACACCAAATGCGTTATTCAAGAAATACGGAATGGGATAAATGCCAGAGAAACAGCGAAAACTGGCTGGGTATTGTGGCATGCACCTGTATCTCAGCAGGCTGAGGGAGGAAGATCTCAAGTTTGACACCAGCCTGGGCTACACAGCAAGTCTAAGTCCAGCCTCGGATGCACAGGAAGACTCTCAAAAGCGAAAGGAAGAGAAGGGAAGGGAGGGGGAGAGAGGGAGCGCAACCACAGGGAAAGGTGGTTGCTATAACAAAACACCCCAACTGGGTGGCTTGAACACAGACATTTATTTCTCACAGTTCTGGGGGCTGGAAGTCCCAGGTCAGTGCAGACCAACTCGCTTCCTGGGAGGCCCCTTCCTGTCTTCTTCCCAGACGCTCCCCATGTATCCTTCCTTCTGTGTGTGTGGCCGGCTTTGCTGACTCAGCCAGTCATCACAGGACAGCAGTCCTGTGAGACAACAACCTCCCCCTCACTGTGGACATCAGTTGATTGCTAGCAGGTCCCAGGGGTCTCAGAGATGCACAGTGCCTAGCAGAAGACGACTGAGATCAACTCTCTCCTGAAACAAACCTTGGGCATCCTATGCTGAGCCCACTGCTCAGCTGGACCTCAGTGTTGGCCGGAGGCTGAGCCAAGTTTTAGCAAAGACTCCTTCTCACCCAGTTTATCAAGAATCTCTGCATCCTGGGCATGTGGTACCTGCCTGTAATCCCAGCACTTGGGACACTGAGGCAGGAGGATCCCTGTGAGTTCGAGGCCAGCCTGAACTACACAATGAGACCCCGACTAAAAAAAAAAGAATCCCCCTCCCCGATATCCAATCAAGCTCTCCTGCTCCTCTCTCCTGCCCCGAAAGCTAACTGGTTCCTCCCTTTGGCCCCTGGTTACCTAACCAGCCCCTCAGCGATGCCCTGCGCTAGGCACGTTGGAAGTAAATCCCATGTTCCTCTCCATTTAGAGTTCAGTTCATTCTCTCTCCCCTGTTGCTCTGGGTTTTTTTGTTTTGTTTGTTTTGTTTTGTTTTGTTTTATTGTCTCACTATGCAGTTCAGGCTGGCCTTGAGCTCACTTTGTAGCTCAGGTTGGCCTCGAACTTCCAATGATCCCCCTGCCTCTGCCTCCCAAGTGCTGGGATTACAGGCACGCCCCACTACACCATGTCCTGCTGTTGCTATGGTCTTGAATCAAGTCTTCCTTGCTATTTTAACAAGTGCTTGGATCCTCTCTCTACCGCAACATACATGGCAGTCTCTTAAATCACCATTTGGTTTCATCTGGATGATATGAAATAACATTTCAAGCTTGTAAACTAAATTTCAAACAGAACTAACTCCTGTCACCAGCAGCAGCCCTGACCTGGCTCTCTGTGGTGCCCACCTCCTGGCATTTACTCCTGGCATGGCCTCGAATGTGAAGGGATCTGACTGAGACGGGTGCAGCTTCAGGGGGCTGTACAGCCGAGGGCCGCCGTCTTGCTCATGGCCAGGCTTTCTTGACTTCTGCATTTGCTGGTTTGGATGAAATAAGCTGCAATGTGTCAAAGGACCAGAGGTGGCCCCTGGCCAACTGTCAAATGAGATCTCTTCTTCCTGCCAACAGCCCGTGAGGCATGGACCTGTGACAGCACAGGCGGATCTTGGAAGCTGGTCTTTCCCAGGGGAGCCCTGCCCAATGCCTTGCTTACCACCTGGGAGAGACCCCGAAGAGGGGGCTACCCAGTGCCCCCCCCCGTTCCTACCCACAGAAGCCAGGGGATATAAATGAAAGCTTCTCGAGCACCTGTGCTGCAGGATGGCATGGGTGCAGCAACTGATAGTGAAGATTCCTCCAGGGCCTTCTCATCGCTGGTCAAAGCCTTTGGTGTGTAAGTGGAAGAAAAACAGACAGCATAGTCCATGGATTCTGGACAGTGTGAAGTGTACAAAGTCCACTGTACCGTGCTGGATAGTCAGTGGCAAGATGCTGAAAGGGAGGAAGGGAGAGACTGAGGAGGAGGGGGAGAGAGAGTAAGGAGGGAGGCAGGGAGTGAAAAACAGAGAGAAGGAGGAGGAGAAAGAGAAAGAAGGAAAAAAAAGACAATATTCAAGCAGATTTCAGATTCCAATATTCCTGTATCTTCTCCAGTCTTTCTAACCAATGCCAAACAAGAGTTTCAGCCTGCGGAGTGTGGAATCCAAAGATTTTTTTTATGGGTTAGTTGTATAGATTCAATGTTTCTGTTTTAATATTTACATCTTTCATCCATTTCAAATTTAGTTTAGTGCATGGTGAGAGACATGGGGCTGGTTTCAGTCTTCAGCATGTGGAAAGCCAGTTTTTCCAGCACCATTTATTAGAGGCTATCTTTCTTCCAGTGAACGTGTTTGGCACCTTTGTCAAAGATAAGGTGGCTGAGTATGTCTGGAGTTGTTCATGCATCTTCTAATCTGTTCCATTGATCTTTGGGTCTGTTTTTTTGCCAGTACCATGCTGTTTTTAATCACAGTAGGTTTATAGTATAATTTCAAGTCAGAAAGATCTAAATATCTAAATATTTAAACAGAAACATTAAGTCTGACGGAAGATAGATTAGGTAAAATTATTGAAGACATCAGTACAGGCAAAGATTTTATGAACAAAATCCTGATTGCACAAGAACTGTCACAAAGAATCAACAGCTGGGATCCTCATCTTATTAAAAAGCTTTTGAATAACACCAACAGAATAAAGAGACAACACACAGTATGGGGAAAGAAATTTTGCCAGCCGTCCCTCAGACAAAGAATTACTATCTAGAACATATAAAGAACTCAAAATAATCAGACCTTCCCCAGTCCAAAAATGGGCATCTGAGATGAATACACACTTCTCAGATGAAGTACAAACAGCAAATAAATATATGAAAAAATGTTGAACATCACTGGTCATTTGAGAGATACAATTACAGCAATGCTGAGATTTCATCTCATCCCAAAAGGATGGAATTAATCAAGAAATCAACCAATAACAAGTGCTGGCAGGGCTATAGGGAAAAAGGAACACTTCTTCACTGTTGATGGTAATGTAGACTGTTGCAACCACTGTGGAACTCAGTGTGGAGATTCCTCAAAAAACTAGGACTAGAGGTTCCATTTGAACCAGCTATTCCCCTATCTTCCCAAAAGAATTAAAAGCATCATACCACAATGACATATGCACACCCATGTTTATAGAAGCTTAGTTTGTAATAACCAAATCTTGGAAACAGTTTAGATACCCATCAACTGGTGAATGGATAAAGATGTGGGGTTTTTTTTATTCAATGGAGTACTACTGTGCTATAAAGAAGGGTAAGCTTGAGACATCTCTAGGTAAGTGGATGCACCTTGAGACCATACACTTATGTGAAATAAATCAAACACACATGTGTAAATACTGCATTGTTTCTCTGTTGTGAGAAACTGAAAATGTAAATAAGGTCCAAAATATGTAATAGATATTGTGAAATAGGAAGAAAATATTCAAATAGGAAGGGGAACAAAGGAGGGGTTAAGGAAGAAAGAAAGGAATGGAAAAGAAAAAATGGAAACAAAGCTTTTGTAAATAAAGAGAGGGAGAATGGTTGAAGAGAGGAGAGCAGAATGGGACTAAAAAAAGAATCAAGTTATATCACATACAGGTACAAATTCCCTAGATGAATGCGATCATTATGTATATCTAAATGTAGAAATAAACTTAATTTTTTAAAAAGTCATGTTTTGAGATGAAAGAATTGCTATTAAAATCAACAATCAAGAGATCTAAGGGGCTGGGGATTTAGCTCAGTGGCAAAAGTGCCTGCCTGGCAAGCGCAAGGTCGTGAGTTCGGTTCCCGGTACCGGAGGAAAAAAAAAAAAAAATAGAGATCTAAGTCACTGTTTCTGATTCTTAGAGAGTAAGGAAAATAGATCCAATGGCAAATCGGAACGTTTTCTCAGCCTGCAAAAGAGATCATTTCTGGAGATAGATAGAATTAAGTAAATGGCTCTGAGAAATCCTGCCCCGGGCTCTTGTTATGGTTGATACATTGTGTCAACTTGAGAAGTTTAGAAGTTTAACTGACTCAGCAAGAGGCCAGGGTCCTTACTTTGTAAACATCCTCAGCCTGTGCAAGAGAAGGGCACAGAGATGGTGTGAATGCTGCATGCTCCCCATGGGGGGGTGGACCTGCTTAAAATATAAGGGAGAGGAAGAGGCTTGCTCCTCCCCCCTTTGCTCTTGCTGCTTTTTCTGTCTTCTGCTGCCTCAAAATGTTGCCGTATGCCATGCCACCCTGCCTTGGAGCCAGCTGATTACAGACTGAAACCTCCACAAACTGTGAGCTAAATAAACCTTTCCTTCCTCTATTTTGCACATCAGGCATTTTGTTCCAGCAGTGAGAGAAAAGTAACTAAGACAAGCCTCTAAGACATTTTTGTGTTAACCATCTAGTCCCCTAGGCAATCTTCCCCAGTAGCAAGGTAAGGATGAGTTTTACTTAAAATCCACTTTAAAATTTCTATCTCTGAGCTCACAGGTTAAATTTATACCCCTCACACTACAACCATAATGTTAACAAAGCACATGTATTAGTTTTCCACATGCTCACGAAAGAAGAGGAAGGCTGACTAAAACCTTTTTTGTTCCTAGTTAACATAAAGAAGGCACAAATGTAAATTGCTTCTTTGATAGCTGTTTTCCCCTTTGAAGCACAAACATCTACTGCAAGCTGCCTCAGCATGGCCTCCTGGAGGGAGGGGCAGCCTAACTACATGTTGGTTCTAAAGTTAACTCCCAGAGAGCTGGAGAAAAAACTTAGGGGGACTTTCTAACTTACTAGCAAAGAAAAGAGTCCAAACCTATAGATTAAACTCTTAATGGAGGCTTAAGACACAGATCTAACAGGGTTGCCTCTGGTCACTCTTGGACTGTGGATGCCAGAAAATCACTGAAAGAGTTACCTCTCACCTCACTGAGGCGTGCAGGTAGGGATGATAGATAAATGGAGATTTTTTTTCTGCTGGTTATGCAACTGGGCTGTCTGGACTCAGCTTCCACTATGAAACATTCGGGTATCCATCAGAGAGTCACCCTGGCCGTGACTCCTTGGTTATCCATTCAGCTTTCACTGGTTCCACACACCAGAGATTTGTCTCTGGAAAAGAATCCAGCTGCCTGTCTGGTCAACTTTCCATTGGCGATTGGCTTCAAAGGGGGTTCACCAGAAGGTGGTGGGGAAGTCTGTCTTCTGCTTTAAGAGTGACATTTGCGTTAAGAGCATTTACTTAGCTGACAGAGTAACCACTATTCGTTAACGTTCTATAAGGGACAGACAAAAGCCTGAGCTGTCTTTATCTATGATGACTTTTCTGTCTTCAGTGTTAACAAATGCTCATTTTCTATAGGCTTGACTTAAAGATTCTTAGTTGTTGAATATGAGGGAAAAGTTCCTCTCTCGGTAATCTTACATGCCTCTAAAAAAGGAAAGTACAAAGTAGCAGGAAAAGATCAGATATGAAATCAGAAAAAGGAAATCTTTTCTTCTCATGCTCATGGTGAGTTATTGAGAAAACTTGCTCATGAGTCATCACTCTCAGCCTGGAAAAGCAAGAATGGGCACTCTCAAGAGCTAAAATTTCCTCCTCACCAGCAGATTAGACCAGAAAGGAAACTGAGGCAGAACAGATTCGACATTTCCCCTAAAGTGTAGAGAAAGATTCAGGCCAGTTTGTCTCAGGGAAACCTGTCTCTCAAGTCTTAAGAATGGCTGCTGGCCTATTGCCTTCTAACTGGCAGATGAGGTCCTGTGATTTATTAATAGGTATGTATGTTTTCTAAACATAAAGTTGACTTCATAAAAAGACCCATTTTATAGCATTTCATACCAAAGTCTCCTAGGGGGCAATCTAAAACTACTTTTCCCTAGTGGTGTTGTCTAAAATGAGATAACAAACCACAGCATTCAAACAGGTCAAACAAGGAACACTAGCAAATTCAGCAACTACATCCAAAATGCAGCATATACAAAACAGGAATAAAATGTCCCAAAGAAACATCATAATCTTCCCATGTTCTCAACTTAAATTTATCATCATTCCAACAAGATAGTGCAAAAAAGAGACAAGCCATAAACAACTGACAAAGACAAGGTGTAAAATTTAAGGATGACATTTGTGTGTATGTGTGTGTATTTTTAAGACAGGATCTTGCTATGTGGTTCAGGCTGGCCTTGAACTCACTTTGTAGCCCAGACTGGCCTTGAACTTGCAGCGATCCTCCTACCTCAGCCTCCTAAGCGCTGGGATTACAGGTGTGCACCACCGTACCCAGCAAGAATGACAATTTTGGATTGTCTAACTGAATCCAGTTAAAATATTTTTGGGGTGCCATGAAATAAAAACAAACTTGTACCTCCTTGAAAAGATCTCACTGACCCTCCAAGATGATATAGGGGAAATGCTAGATGTCAGATTTATTTGAAGAATGAATTCTAAGGAAAACAGAGGTTACAAGTAGGAAAATGTATTGGGGAAAATGAATGGGGAATAGGAATATGGAATAGCAATAGCTCCTGAGAAATAGGAGGGGTTCTGAATGGGTTGCCAATAAGCCCACTTCTCAAAGTTTTATATAGCAAAATCACGAGGCAGGAACAACGTGGGTCAAAATTATGATAAGATTACAAGTATAGTCCCTTAGGTAATATTGATCCAGTGATAGCAAGGGCATATGGATGGCATCATTAACCTTGGTCAATAATCTACAGTACTGTTTTTAGTCTTAGTCTTAGTGGGATGGAGTGGATGGCCCACCTCTAATGAGATTATGGGAAATCACAAAGGGATGATACCAATAATATCAAGTTTCTGTTTATCCCTTAGGAAAGTATGCAAATCTGGCCAGTGTGACTTTAATCTTCTTTGGATGCACCTCCAGCCAAAGACTCCCTGCATTCCCATCTTCTGAACTGACTTCCTCAAGGGTCCAGCCCTGTCTGACTACCTACAATATTTCCACCTACCTTAGCTGTCTATAATAAGAGGACATAGCCAGAGATATGTATGAGTAATAACAATACGGGCTAGACAGGAGGGGAGGCTCCAATCATTGACCCCTGCTGACAATCTCAAAGCCCAACTGGTCACAGTTGCTATTCCAGCACTTTAAAAACAGTATCTGATGTGGCTCCTTCCCCAGTCTGCCTTTCCATCCTACTGCTCAAGGCTGCAGTCATACAAGCTTTGATCTTTTGGTAAAGCTTGTTTTTTTTTTCTCCTTATTCGCTTAGAGACTGCCAAGCCCCAAGTGATGGTATAGACAAAATCCACTGTAAAGCTGCCAGACTTCTACCAAGGCCCATCAGACAAATCTCTCTGCTGAAGACTTCCATCCTCTGCTCCCCAACTAGGACCCCATTCAGCTCAAAAAAGCCAGATCGGTCATTCCCTCTGTCCCCAACAGCAGTTGGATGGTTGTCTCAGAGGGGAAAATGTAGGGACAGGGGCCCCTGTAGGTAGGGCAAAAGTCTCATTGAGCTTTATTAAAAATTAATGGACATAGGGCTGGGGATCTAGCTCAGCAGCACAAGTGCCTGGCTGGCAAGTGCAAAGTCCTGAGTTCAATTCTCAGCACCAAAAACAAGACAAAAATAA
>NW_004955404.1:12496739-12515802 GCF_000276665.1 Chinchilla lanigera | reverse complement strand
ATAATAATAATAATAATAATAGACAACTTTGCCCTCTGCAGCCAGACTCAAAAGGCAAAGGCAGCTAGATCCAGCAATAAGAAACACAAAGGAGGGCGAGGGATATAGCTCAGTGGCACAAGTGCCTGCCTCACACAAAGGCAAAACCAGGCATAGCAGCACATGCCTGTCGTTCCAGCACTCAGGAGTTTGAGGCAGAAGGATCACCTGGGCTACATTCAAGGCCAACCTGCACTAGAGACCCAGTCTCAAAAAGAGACACAAAGTTAAGCAGACTCCACCATGAGGAAGACAGAAGCAAAGAAACTCGCTCTGAGAAGGTCCCAGGTAGCATAGTTAACATGAGAATCACAAACTTTCTCTTATCTTAATCTTCAAGTTAATCCTTAAATCTAAGTAACCTGTCCTTAAAGCCCCACCCATAATTGAACCCTCTACCAATTGCATGGCCAGAAGAAATCCTACATTAAAATGAAAAACAAACCAGGGAGGTAACAGATTCCCGGAGCCTACACAGGAAAAAGAAAACTTCTAAGGCTGGGTGTGGTGGCACACGGCCATAATCCCAGCACTCGGGGAGGCTGAGGCAAGAGAGTCGCCACAAGTTTGAGGCCAGCCTGAGCTACATAGCGAGGCCAGGCCAGCCTGAACTACATCCAAGACCCTGTCCCAAAAAAAAAAAAAAAAAAAAAAAAAGGAAGAAAGAAAGAAAGAAAAAGTAAAAAGAAACCTTATAAGAAGAGTTTGTGGACAGAGCCCACTGATACAGGAAAATAAAACTCCCGACCTGAACGATATCTGGGACAAGTTCGTGTTGTCTGAAATCGAAGAATGAATTTTAGGAACAACAGAGGTTAAGAGCAGAATATATTTATTGAAGGAAAGAAAGCTTCTGTCCAAGACAGGGACAGAAGGGGGGCCCTGAGTGAGTTGCCAAGACTCTGTCTTTTCTAGGGACTTTTATAGAGCAAAACCATGAAGTGAGGCGAGTCCAAGGTAGGGGAAAAATGGGAAATCACAAGGTGGGCATGAGGTGGGACAAAACTATGGTCAGCCAATAAGAACTGTTCAGGTAAAATTGATTAAATCGCGATCCAATGGGGAAGCGAGTCACATAGCAAGTGGACATGAATACAGAACGGGGTGGGTCAGTGACTCTTCGAGGTGATCGCTACCTAGTTAGAATATCAATCCCTGATGTCCATCCCTAGGGAGGTGTGTGGGTGCCTTTGTTTAGTCCTTTGTCTTCAGGTCTGGCTCACAGCAAATACACATCTTATCCTGTCTTTCATGCTGGCTCCTTCGAGGGCCTGGCCCTGTCTGACTGCCCATAATATTTCTATCTAACTCAGCTGCCTGTAACACCACACAGGCAATTCACTTTCAAACCCTCCCTCCTGTTCTGAGTAGCACCTGTCATCTCTTCCTCCTTTCCCATCTTCAAATAAACCGTCTTTTACTTTTAACACATCCTCTTTAATTCTTTACTGAAGCCAAGTTTAAGAACGCAGGACTTGCTTTTTCCAGCAAAGCAGTGGTTTGCAGTCCATGCCTGGATGTTATAATACAAATAAAAATTAAAATACGAAATCGCTCTCACACATCAGTGCTTTGCTATAAACAGAAACAACTTGCTGCAGGCCCGACCATTAAGCACACATGGCAGCTGAGTCCTCAGTCCCGCTGCATTTCTGCTTCCACGGGACTTCTGCCTTTCCTTTCCTTCCCCTTTCCCTTCCCTCGGGACCCAGCCCCGTAAGGATTCAGCTTGGGTCTCTGCCCACCCCGCTTCCTCCTGCCCGCTGTGTGACCCGGTCAATCTGGCTGCTTCCGGCCTCAGGATGAGGCGGCATGACTTTGACGTTATCTAATTCTGGGAGAGAGCAATGTTGGCAGCCTGCCCTGCCCCACGTCGCCCCAGATGCCCTCTGAGACCTACGGGGACTCTGCTCACTCTCCCCTACCTCCCCTCTGACAAGTCCTGTAGTGTGTGCTCCCTGACCCCCAAGTTGGGCTGTTCGCGTTCAAGCCCACGGATACCTCTATGGGCCCTAGAGCAAGACACTCAAACACCTGCATCTTACTCCCTGCAAAACGGGACTCACCTTACATTAACAGAATATTAACTTACTTAGTGATTAATTTATCACAGATAATCTGGCTAATATTAGTAGGTGCTGAAAGCAATAGCTCGGCCGTGGGAAACCAGGCCAAGAAATTACTGATCTCACTGCACAGGTTTATGCCCTCTGAGATTCCCCTTGGCTCCTCCACACTGCTGCAGCGTCCCCTGGCGTCCCCGCTGGCTCCCGGAAGTGCAGCGGCTCACCTGGCCTTAGCAGCGCTTCCCTCGTCCCAGGGACCTCTGCATCCCCAGCCCCGTGCCCACAGCAGCTCGCATTACAGTAGACACAGCACAGCGACTGGGGCTCAGCCAAACCATGGTTTCCAACCGCGACTGCACACGAGGATCCCCTGGGGAGCTCTGAGCAGGCCGCCCGGCCCGAGCCAGGCAGCCCCCCCAGGGTCTCAGAGGGCGAGGCTCAGACCCCAGAATCGCCGCAGACCTCCCCCAGGTGACATTCATGTTCAGCCAGGATCCAGAAGCACTGACCCGAGCCGAAGCTGGGCTCAAGTCTCAACTCCCCAGCTCTGTGACTTTGCGGAAGTTATTAACTCTGTTAGCCTCTTTCCTCATCTCTAAGACGCGGGTTTAAATGTCTAACCGAGAATCACACTCAGAGTTTGTGCCCAAGGCCCAGCGCTTCCTAAATGCCAAGCAGGCCTGGGCCCTGGGCCTCCTCTTCCTGTTCCTCACCTCCGCCAATCAAATGGGAGGCAGGGGCAGTCAGGCTGCTGCCTTCCCGCATCCACCCCTCAGCCGAGCATCACAAAGGCTCTGAGTGCCCAAGTGCCCGTCTCCCCCTGGGCGCCTCTCCCGACAGAGGAGCCTCTCTGTGTTACACGGGCTGCCTGACCTCTCCGAGCGCGAGGACAGTGACAGCGTCCTACTCTTTCACCCCAAGCCCCTTCGCGGTTGCCTTCATTCTGCTCGCAATTTTATAACTCATCCCCTTATTAAAATCTGTAATTCTGCCATCATTACAACAGCGGAGCCCCTGCCCCTGAGAAAGGAAGAGAGAAAGAGCTGACATACGTGGGTACATTTTTAGAAAACTGAAAGCAAAACCATAAAACCTCATTTCTAGCATTATTTGCAAAATGACCCCACAGAGCCCACCAAAGCTCACAAAGGTGTCTAGGTATCTGCGGCTCACCGTGAGAGTAAAAACAGCAAACCAAAGCTTTGTCAGGTTTCTCGGAGACTTTGTCCCTGTGGTGGATTGACAACTGGCGGTCAGCTTGTAACCCCCAGCTGAACTGAACCAGTGTGGTGCTGGGTATGGGAGGCCCACCTGAGGACTGTTGCTGGCTGCATAAGAGGCAGAACTGGAGAAGAAGAGAAGCTGTCAGGAGCTGTTAGAAGCTGTACGAAGCTGTTAGGGAAGCTGTAGAGCTGTTGGTTCTCTTGGAGGAGCTCACAAAGGTGTCTAGGTATGCTAGACATGCTGGCTTTCCTGATGAACTTGGCCATTCTCATTGTCAAAGGAGCTTGGGACCTTGTTGCTGAGAATGGCTAGGGTTCACTTTGGGGGAGCTCTGGTCCTCACTTTGAGCATCACTTCCTGGCTCCAGAGGGGAAGATGGTGCACTGCCAGTGTCCTGGAGGAGATGTCGTGCTGGCTTTCCTGATGGGAGCTCAGCTGTCCTCACTGTTGGAACTTGGGACCTCACTGTCTCTGAGGGTGGCTGTGGTACTTTTGGGCAGAGCTCTGGTTATTACTTGCTCCAGTGCCGATCCCTCAGCCTGCTGGCGCAGATCCTTTATCCCGCTGGCACAGACTTTCTAGCTTCCACCACTGACCTTTGGGCCTCCCCAGCACAGACCTGTGAAACAGGCCTCATGAGACATTGTCACGGATTCTTGGCCTCCAGTTGGACTTGTGGGGTACATTGTTAGGGCTCTAGGGCTTCAGCTGGGCTTGTGCAGGATGTTACCGTGGGGTCCAGGCCCTCAGCTGGATGCTTTGGTCTTTAGAGTATGGACAGATTTCCTGTGCTCTTTTTCTATATGACTTTTTGGTGACTATTATAAAATCATCTTACAATTCAGTGTCCTGTATTGTACTGTTCCCCTTGAAAAACCCCAAACTACAACAGTCTCCTGTGGTTTTTTTTCCTAGTTGGTGGTTTTCTTTTCCTTCAAGCTTTCTTGTTCAATTCATATGGGCAGAAATCATGCAATGGGATTGCTGAAAAGATTAAATGATACATTCTGTGCAGGAAAAAGCAAACCTATCTCATGGAACATGGTGGAAATGGCTCAGGCTTGGGTACCAAAGTAGACTAAATTTGAGACCTATTCTTGTTTCTGAAAGTAGGACAAATTGGTTATTTCTTCTGCAAATGGTACTAACCCTTATCTCATAGGGCTATGGTATGAGGCTACATCATGACAATTATAACAGTCAATATTTTTCCACTCTTATGTATCAGACAATTTTATAAGGACTTAGAACCTGGGTGTGGTGGCACATGCTATAATCCTAGGACTTGGGAGGCTGAGGCAGGAGGATCACTGCGAGTTTGAGGCCAGGCTAGGCTACATAGTGAGTTCAAAGCTAGTCTGAACTGCGTAGTGAGACCCTGTTTCAACAAACAAAAAACAAAACCAAAACCAAGAACTTTACATGCATTACTTGATTTAATTCTCACAAAAGCTCTATGAAGGAAATTCTGTTTTCAATCCAAATATTACAGATGAGCTAACTGAAGACAAAGTGACTTGCACGAGGTTAAACAGCTGCTACATAACAACACAGAAGTAATGTATCATGTAAGGCGCTGAGAGCTCATATTATGTGCATATCAATGATATTCTGTAGTATTTTGGTGACAGTTGCTCTCTCAAAAGTACACAGTCCACAATTCTGTCAAAATTTAGTGACACTACTGTGCTAGGTTCCTGCACCACTTGTTGCTTACCCATTTGTCAAGAAGTCAAACGTTTCCTGTCTAGAATGTAAATGTGAATATGACACCCCATATTTCTGCTCCTAGAAAATTTCCCGAGAAAAACATATCCACAAAAAAATTAATGTATAAAGAATGTCCATAGGCCTGGCATGGTGGCACATGCTTGTAATTCCAGGACTCAGGAGGCTGAGGCAGGAGGATCACTGTGAGTTTGAGACCAGCCTGGACTACAAAGTGAGCTCAAGGGCAGTGTGAACTGCACAGCAAGACCCTGTCTCAAAAAGACCAGAAAAAGAATGTCTATAGATGCCTTAGTCTTAATAGTCTAAAATTTAAAACTACCCTAGTTGCCATCAACACAAAAATGGAACCATAAAATGTATATTACTATGACAGAATACTACTCAGCGATAAAAAGGGAACATCTGATATACACTCCATGTATGGGCCTTAAAAAAATTACAGTGGGTCAAAGAATTCAGACCAGAAAGAATTCCTGTTCTATTATTTCATTTATGTGCAGTGCAGAAAAGAACCAGATTAAAGTATGTTGATGAGACTCAGAAAGGAGTTGACTGGAACAGACACGGATAGGGGTGTGCTAGGAAGGGGCCCGATGGCACTTTCTCTGGTGCTACAAATGTTCTGTGTTTTGTTTCTGGTTTGGATACTCAATTCACAACTGATCCAATGTGATTCACAAAACACATCCAGCCAGTCCAAACACTTCAACTCTGTGTTTTGGCAAGGCATGGTGGCACAGGCCTGTCATCTAGCACTCCGGGAGGCTGAGGCGGGAGGACTGCAAATTGGAGCCCAGCCTGGTGGGCAATTTAGCAACTTGGCAAAACTCTGTCACAGAATAAAAAATAAACCAAACAATGGGCTGAGGAGGTGGCTCCATGCAAAGGCCGAGGGTCCAGCTTCCAGTTTAAAAATCTGTGTTTTAGTATGTAAAAATTACAATGCACTAAAAAGAATAAATAAGCAAACTTTGCAAACAAAAGCGGGACTGTGGCAGTTTCGCAGTCGCATCTGGAGTGAACAGGATGCCTTGCTAGCAGCACTTCTTAGATGCTCTGCTCCGCAGGTACTAGAAATCCCATGGGAAGATGGACAGAAGAACAGGAATACTGTCAGTCTCATAACCGAAGTCCATAACCGAATCCAGACCAGTACTGTGCTCAGCCCCAGCGCATCCTCCTTGTCTACGGTTGCTGTTCTGAGCTGCGCCCCGCTGGGCCCCAAGGGAAGGGGGAGCACCTCCTCCCGCCCAGCCAGCAAGAGGGGGTGGCGTTTCCTCCTCCTTCCCTGGATGAGGTCACCAGTGAGGTCACTGACCAGATCGGGCCTCCAGGCAAGAGGGGCTGACTATTGTTTCCGAACCAGGCACCAGCCCTGTGCTGGGATCATCTCCCGCAGTATATTGCGCCACCCAAAGGAGAGAAACAGGCTTGGGGGAGGCCACCAAAATGCATGGCTGCAGGGACCGAGGCGATCGAGCACGGTGGACCTGCTTAGGGAGGAACCAGTGTAGCACAGCTCACAGGGAGTAAGAAGGAACCTAACGGGGTTAGGATACTGAGAACAGAACGCGGTGCGGAGCCCAGCTCTAGCCTTGGCTGTGCTGCTGCTAACTTTGGGAGCTTTGCTAACTCGCAGGCCACCGTTTCCTATCAGTACAGCAAGAAGGAACACAAGGAACCTCTAGGACACTGCTCTACACTGAGAATTGCCAAAGGGCAATGAGAGCTAATATTCATTCAATCTGGATTCATCACAACTTTGCTAAATACCTGCAATCCAACACAATCACACAATAATCGTGAATAAGCAGTGATGCTTAGAAATGAAAGGGTATCGTAATCTGCTGCAAGCACCTTACTCCCTTACTTTTTTGTTTTGTTTTTTATTGTTGTTGTTTTGTTTTTTTGAGATAGGGTCTCACTATGTAGCCTAGACTGACCTGGAACGCACAGTGATCCTGTCTCAGCCTCCCAAGTGCTGAGATTCCAGACGTGCACCACCACGCCTGGCTCCAACCTCACTGTCTGAAATCACGCCTGTCTGTGCAACTGCACTTTGACCAGAGGGCAAGCCGGCGATCCCACTTCCTGCATCCTCAAACGGCCTTTGCTCACCCCTCATTCATTCAACCAGCAGAGCGAAAGGTCACTGACTACGCTGTAACTCTGCTTCCTGCCTTCAGAGGGCGTTGGGGGGCAACTATCAACAGAATTTGACCCCACTCATAACAGAAACTACAATAGCAAGAGAAACCGGCAGAGCAGGCCAGCGCGTCTGGGTGACCTCGCTCCTTTTCTTGGATGACTTAGAATTTCCCACGGGGCCTATGGAAATGGAAGGGAATCAGATCTGTCCTTTGCTATTTTCAGACTCTTTAGAAAAAAAAAAATGGAGTAGCAAGCTTCTGCAGTTTTAGGACACTTCCAAAATTGAGATTATAATTAAGTACAATCTAGCTACTGCTTGATGCTGAAGGTTCCTTGGCAAAAGTACTTATGGCTTTACAATATAATAGAGTGAAGAAACCCGAGAAAGAATAGCAATCAGTAAAGAAGGAGTTATAACTGATTTTTAAAAATATAACTGGGCACGGTGGCACATGCCTGTATTCCTAGCACACAGAGGCTCAGACAGAAAGATAGCCACAAGTTCAAAACCAGCCTGAACTATATAGTGAAACCCTCCCCCCAAAAAAAGTACAAGAAATGGTAGCTCTATCTCAATTGAAGACATCCCAATAAAAACAATATTGAAGCATCTTCTTTCACCATACAAATTTAAAGAGATGAAGCTGGGTGGATAGCAGAGACCTCTAATCCCAGCACTCAGGAGGCTGAGGAGGAAAGATCACAAGTTCAAGGCCAGTCTGAACTACATAGTGAAAAACTCTCTCAAAAACAGTGCATGGGATAATTTCAATTCCTTTTCATTTACTTAGGCGTGTTCTATGAGCTATGTGTTCTATGTGGTCTATCTTGCAGAACATCCCACGTGCAGCAGAGAAGAATGTGTATGCTGATGTTGTGGGGTAGAGCATTCTGTAGACATCTACTAAGCCCATTTGTTCAAAAGTCTGATTCTGTTTTAATATTTTACTGTTGACTTTTTTGTCCAGTTGACCCATCCATTTGTGACAGTGGGGTATTGAGGTCTCCAGTTATAACTGTGTCAGTGCTTATCTTGTTTTTCATGTCCATTAATATTTGTTTTACATAGTTGAGTGCACTGATATTTGGTGCATATGTATTTATGGACCAAAATCTCTTCCTTTCGTATTTTTTCCTTTACAAGAATGTAGTGACCAGGGCCAAGGATATAGCTCAACGGCATAAGTGCCTGCTGGCAAGTGCAAAGTCCTGAGTTTGATTCCCGATACCAAAAACAAAAAGAATGTAGTGACCATCTTTGTCTCTCTTAATCAGTCTTGGCTTGAAACCTTCTTTGTCTACAAATAGAATAGCTACCCCTACTTTTTTTCTGGGTCCCTGTCATGTGGAGTATTGTTTTCCATCCTTTGACTTTCAGTCTAGGAATTTCTTTTTGAATTAAATGTGTGTCCCCAGTACCAGAAAAACACACACACACACACACACACACACACACACACAGAATTAAATGTGTTTCTTGTATGCAGCATATCGTTGGATCTTGCTTCTTAATCCATTCTGCCAGTCTGTTTCTTTTGATTGGTGAATTGAGACCATTAACATTGTTGATTATAACTGATGTATATTGACTCATCCTCATTGTGTTATTTTCCTGTTGTTGGCTCCCTCTTTCCCCCTTTTTAATTGTTTGCCTTGCCTGGTGGATTCATCCTGTTGGGGGTTTGTGGAGTTGTAATCCTTGGTATCTCATTCTAAAATGCCCTTTAGAACATTTGAGTGCTGGTTTGGTGGTCATGAATTTCCTCAGGTGTTCTTTGTCCTGGAAGTATTTTGTGTCTCTACCAATTTTGAAAGATAGTTTTGCAGGGTACATCAATCTGGGTTGGAGGTTGTTTTCTTTTAGGGCTTGAAATACTTTACTCCAAGCTCTCCTTCACTTGAGGGTTTGTGGTGAGATCACTGTGGCTCTGATAAGTTTTCCTTTATAGGTGATTTGTTTCTTTTCTCTAGCAGTTTTTATTGTACTGTTCTTATGTTGAATTTCTGGAATCTTGACTATTATATGCCTTGCTGTAGATATGTTCTGAGTATGGCTAATTGGAGTTCTATATGCCTCACTTATCCATATGTTGAATTCTTTTTCCTTGTCAGGGAAGTTTTCTGCCATGACTTTAGTGAACACGTTTTTATGTCACTTGCACTATCTCTTACTTTTTCACTGACTCTGATCAATCTTATGTTATTCTTCTTTGCATCATCTAGCAGCTGCTGGATTGATTTCTTGTGTTCCCTGAATATTTTTAAGAAATCCTTCTTTTCCTGATCACTAACTGCAATCCTGTCTTCTATATCTGAGAATCTGTCCTCACACTGACTCATTCTGCTGCATATACTTCTGATGGAATTTTTAATCTCCTGGATATCTGTTTGAATCTATTTTATGAATTCCATTTCTTTCCTATGTTGGGTTTCATGGTTTCCATCATTTTCCTAAGCTCCTCTCTCTCTTTTTTTATCCATATCTGCTCTAGAGTCACTGACCATGTCTTTCATTATTCTCTGTAGCTATGTATAAGGTTAATAATATCCCTTAGATATTGCAGGCTGATCAATTCAGCAATCTCCTGAATGAGTGTATGGCAAAGTCTAAATAAAAAGAGGCAAATGGAATGATTTCAGGGCTCCAGGGGGATCAAAGCCCTTTCACAGAATTCAAGAATCTCTTAGGGCTAAAACCAAGACCTTCTCTGGGTGGCCCATATATATTTGGTTATCAGAAAAAGGGAGGAAAGTACTCAAGAAGGGTGGAATCTAAGTAAGGTATTAAGTTAATCCACCCAGGAGTGAGATGCCTGAGGCTATAGTCTTTATCCAGTTGAGATCTGATTCAGGTGTCCTTGGCTGTGATCTTGCCTTATCCTTTGAGGCTTTCTTGCTTTATCCACCACTACAGTTTTTAGTAGGGTTTACTGACTCATAGAGATCACTTACTATGAGTTCACAATTTCCAGATAAGGAGCCTAGGCCTTGGACAGATCACAAGTGAAGATGAAAAGCCATAGTGGTCTCCATTAGCTGTCTGAGAAATTATTTCTGATTTGATT
This sequence comes from Chinchilla lanigera, assembly GCF_000276665.1. Lineage (NCBI taxonomy): Eukaryota > Metazoa > Chordata > Mammalia > Rodentia > Chinchillidae > Chinchilla > Chinchilla lanigera. Next base: position 12,505,526 of record NW_004955404.1, on the reverse strand, counting down.
TTTTTAGAGCCCCTATTCATTTGTTACTTCCACTGTTACCACTTCAGAGAGTCTAGGTGGGTGGCTTTCAGATTGTTCCACATCATTGCCCTCTGGGTTTGCCTTTGGTGAGCTGGATATCTGGGGTTGCATCTTGTTTGTCTTTCATTTTCTTTTTCTTTTTTTTTTTTTTTTTTTTTTTTAGTTTAATTCCTGGGTGGATGCTTCTAAATTGCCTATGGTGAGTTGTTTTATTGCTAGTATTTAGAACGCTTAGGAAATGACTACTCTCAAGTGTCTTCCAGGTATAGTTGGCTTTTGGGCTTTGAATCTGTTGCAATATCCTACCTGTTCGATTTATTGGGGATAAGAAGTTCCTGCCTATTTGGCCCAGCCCTTGGTTCTTTGGTACTGGCCTATAGTATTTTTTTATGACCCTTAGGTAATCTCAATCTTTGTATACCAAGAAGAACAGCTGGTTAGAACAACTATGTCGCTTTGGTGAAAGTGACACAGTCAGCAATAACAACAGCATCAAACACAGCCTAGAAAATGAGAAACTGAGATAGCTATTAATTTGCTACCTTTCACCATGTGAACTAGGTTTGTGGTTATATAGCAAAATCTGAAATGAACCAGAAAATTGTGTGCAGTAAATAAGCCTTCAATATGCCAATTTTACCATCAGGGGAGAAAATTTAAAAGGGACTTGGAAAAGAGAGAAATATAAGAAAAGGAAGTTATTAGAATCAAGGTTGGAGAACAAAAGAGGATCATGCAAACTTTGAGAAACTCGTACAAAAGACAGGAGGGAAAGAGAGAAGGAAGAAATAAAAACAGGAGCACAATAACAACAAATAACTAGAAATCAGGTTCACATTCATATAAAAACAAGAGCAAACAATGAAGAAAAAACAAAAAATAAAAGAAGAAAAGAAAAAAGATGTACCTCAAGGTGTGTGCCTGCAGTCACTTGTAGGCAGTGTGGGCAGACAGAGTCCAGATTTGATTGATCAATCCCAGCAAGCCAGCAGCAGCTTCACAGTGTGGTAGAGAATGATCTTAGTGAGCCTGCACCCTTATGTGTCCTGAAGTTCAGGCTGGCCTCAGGCTGCGAGGCTCACACTAGACCCACACAACTTGCTGCGGTCCCCAAGCCAGCTGCAGATTTGAACTCAGCTGGGAGCCACTAAGTGGAGCTATCAGGTGCTCCAAGTCCCGAGCTCAGTCTGCCTTTCTCCAAGATGGCCCCCAGCCAATCGCCCTTTCTTGTGGGGGGTCCAAACGGGACAACTCACCAGCCACCACAGTCCACTGCCTCCACTGCAGTCTGCTGCAACCACTGCTCTGCTCCACCGGGGCATTTCTCTGTGGAGGCCTGTGGGGTCACCAGCAGTCACTATGCATCTGCAGTTTCACTCTGCCCCTCCCACAAAGCAAGTCCTGGCTCAGGGATAAAGCGCCACCTGCCTCCTCCTTCTTCTTCATTGAAGTTTCTCTCTTCACTCTCCCACAGGCTTCAGTTCTCACTTCAGATCCTTCCTGGGTCCCAGGGACCCACTTCCTTCCTTCTCTTCCTCACATTGCTATATTCCAGTGTTTAGACATCAAATCTCAGACAGGCTCTTTCTCTGCTGCTCACCATTGGATTAATAACCCTTAGTTACTGCAGGCTGATCAGGCCCACAGTCTCCCAAAGGACTGGATGGTGAAGGCTTAAATAAATGAGACAACTGAAATGATTTTAGGGCTCCAGGAAGGTTTAACCCTCTCACAGAATTCAAGATTCTCTGGGTTAAGACTAAGACTTCCTTGGGTGCCTGTATTTATTAGGTTTTCAAACAAAGGAGGGGGATACTGAAGAAAATGCAGGGATCTGGGCAGGACCTGGGAATCCCTTTAAGGACTTCTCCTAAACACTTTATGTTAATTTAGGAGAACTATGGTATCTCCAGGAAGGCTTTTACCGGAGGAGTGAGATGCCTGCAGCTATAGTCTCCTTTAGTTAATTGGGGTTGGAGCTAAAAGTCCTCAGCTGTGGCCTTATTTTGTCCTTTGAGGTGTCCTGATTTCACAGGCCAATATAGGCCTCATGAGGGACCAGTGACTCACAGAGGTTCACTTATTATGAGCCTGCTGCTTATCTCCAGACAAGGGACCTACACCTGGGGTAAACCCATATGTAAACATGAAAAGCCAATTGGTTAATATTAAATCCTGCTCAGAGATGCTTCCTGGTGGTCTCCACCAGCTCACCACTCCACTGTCTTCAAAAAAAAAGTATAAAAGTAAAAGCCATTGTTGGTGGGACTAGAAACTAGTTTAACCACTGTGAAAATCAGAATGGAAATCCCTCAAAAAACTAAAACTAGCTGGGTGTGATGGCAAACACCTACAAGCCCAGCGTGCAAGGGGCTGAGGCAGGAGGATTACCATGAGTTCAAGACCAGCCTGGGCTACATAGTAAGTTGAAGGTCAGCCTGAATGCCAAAGCTGCTGTGTCCAGCACAGCTCTTAAAACTCTGGAGGAGGACAGTGGAGGATGAAGAAAATCAAGAGTCAAGATGCAGAAAGCTGAGGTCAGGTGGAGCTGCTTCTCCTGGTGGGAGAGAAACACCTGCCCAGTGACTGCAGCATGTTTATTTATACACTGGGGAGGCTATTGTCAATTAAAAGCCCTCTACCTAGCAATTTGTTTGCTTGGCTCTCCTCAGATGCCTCAATTTCTGCGAGCTGGAACAGCTTATTCAAGTGGCTCACCTCCGATGCTCTGTGTTCTCGGGGCTGATCTTGCTTTAGCCCCGCACAAGTGATCGATCTCCAGCTTCAGCTGCTCCCTGCACAAAGCAAGACCCTGTCTCAAAAAAAAAAAAACACAAAACCTAAAACTAGAAATTCCATTTGATGACCTAGCTATTTCCCTTCTAGGTATCCTGAAAGAGTTAAAGATGTCATATTACAGTAACACATGTATACCCATGTTTATAGCAGCATAACTCAGAGTAGCTAAATCTTGGGACACCCTTACTCCCATCAACAGATGAGTGGATAAAGAGGAGGTGGTACATATTTATACACAATGGAACCACACTCTGCCATAAAGGATAAACTTGAGCCATTTGTAGGAAAGTAAATGCACCTTGAGATTGTCATGTTAAGTGAAATCAGACACACAAACTTAATTACCACGTGGTTTCTCTTATTTGAGAACTCTAAAGTATAAAATCTTAAAGAGCTAAGAAAAGATAGATCATAGGAAACAGGGAGATACATCTTTTGCAAACAGGAAGGGGACCAAGAGATGGAGGGAATGGTCAGGGAGAGGAGAAGAAGGAGAAGCAAGAAGAATGAAAATGCAGTATGTACATTCCAGCTCCCCACAATGAATGTAATGACTATGCACTGCAAATAGGTACTAATAAAAATTTAAAAAGACAAAAGACAAAAAAAGAGCAAATCTGCTGCTGAGTGTCATCCACGGGAAGGAAGGCTCATGAAAGCATGACGCTGTGTCCTCATCCACCTTGGCCACCAGCTCGGGCACTGTGTGTGACTTCTGACTCCTCCCCAAGTCAAGATGATGTGGAAGAAGGTAACTGTTTTACACCCACTCAAAACATGGAGGCAGCCACAACAGCGCAACTAAAGGCACGCCCTAAAGGCTTCCCAAACTTGTCTTCAGAAAGTGGCAAAGAGGGTGGGACAGATGTCTTCCAAGCTGGGGTATTCTTTTGGGGGGCATTAAACTAATAATTTTTTAAAGTGTAAAATAAACGTTCACTGTATATTCTGATCATACTTCATAGGTGTGGGGAGGATAAAGCTGGAGATTGATCACACATGCAAATTGAGCCAGGAACATAAGCTGTTCCAGCTCAGGGAACAGGAGGTGCTCAGGTTAGCCAGACAAGGTTGCTAGGCCAAGGGGCTGAAACTGACATCAGCCTCCTGAGAGTGCAAGTAAACCTGCTGGTGGTTGAGCACTTCCTTTTCCCCTCAGCAGGAGAGACGGCTCCACCTGACCTCGGCTTTCTGTATTTTGTCTCTTCTCTTTATTTCTCCATCCTTTGCCCGGGAACTTTGAGAGTTGGGCTGGACCCAGCACATAGACATGGGCTGGACCCAGCACGTAGGCATATTTAAATAAATCTGTCGTCCTCAAACCTGTTTCTCTGTAACCCTTCATAAGTGTGCTCATTTATGGTACTCTATTTACATTTCTCAATATGCCATCTGTACGTTCCTTTGAGCTACTTTTATTGAGGCTTTTATTTCTGTAATAGCAAATAGTTTTTTTCCCTTTAGTCTAGTAGTTTATGATGTTTCTTCTCTTTCTGTCATCCTACTGTATTTTGCGTGAATTTCCTCTATTTCTTCTTTGAGCTCTTTTTTGTAGGTACAGTTGGATCAAGCAGTAATTCTTCTTCAGTTTATTTTGTTTTTGTCTGTTGTTTTTTGTTTTGTTCATTTTTGCAGTACTGGAGTAGGACCTAGGGTCCTCTCACTGAACTACACCTCCAGCCCTTTTATATTATTTTTTATTTATTTATTTTTGGTATCAGTAATCCAACTTAGGACCTTGTGCTTTCCAGGCACGTGCTATATTCCCAGCCGTATTTTTATTTTTATTTTTATTTTTATTTTGAGACAGGGTCTTGCTTAGTTCAAGCTGGCCTAAAATTATTTTGGAGCCCAGGATGGCCCAGGATGGCCTCAAAAGTGAATCTTCCTGCCTCAGCCTCCCAAGATCACAGGAGTCCATCACCATGCCCAGTTTATTTTTTATTTTGAGACAGGATCTCCCTAAATTGCTAAATTGTCCAGTCCATGTTTGACCTTCAACCCTCCTGCCTCAGCCTCCAGACTGCTAGGATTACAGGTGGCCGCCACCACGCCCCACCCTTGCTCAGTGTTTTTCCTGGGCTCTGTGCAACCACAGTTGTCAGGTGCCCCAAGGCCGCATTTGCCTGGTAAGAGCTTTTCATCTGCCTCTGTCATCCTCGTTGCCCGATCTTTCTCCCAGTGTCATTCCAGTGTGATCACCACGGCCACTCGCTACAGTTAGTTCCAAGTAGCAGGTTATAAATGACTGCCTTTGTGGTTAATCATTGCTGATTGATTGATTTCCTTTTATACTACATAACCGCACAAATGTTATGGGAGATGTCCAGAACATTGGGCTCACAATTACAGTCCTGTGACACAGGGTTCCGCTGGGGTTTGGGGTTTGAAGGTTGGGGGTGGGTTCCCCCCACCCCCGGGCAGACAGGTGACTGTGGTCCTGGGTGCAGCACAGGGTTCTCCATGGCTCCCTGACTCCACTTCACTGGCAAACTGCTCCTAGCAAACACGGCTGCGGGTCTATGGGTTCCCTTTGTTCCCAGTTAAGTGCTGCGGCTTTGCTCTGCTGACTTCCTGAGAGGTCTGTGCCTCGTTCCACACGCAGCCTGTGTCTCAGTTTGGCCGCCTGCCTCACCTGCTGCCACTCAGCACTCACCTGCTGCCACTCAGCACTCACCTGCTGCCACTCAGCACTCACCTGCTGCCACTCAGCACTGCAGATGTCCCCCGTCTATTCAAATGCAGTTTCTGGGAGGGGGAGCAGGTAGTGGTGACTGAACCTGGGGAGCCCTGAGCTATACCTGCAGCCCTTTTCATTTTATTTTGAATCAGGATCTCCCTAAATTGCCTGCTCAAACACAAAACTCTCCTGCCTCAGCCTCCTGAGCAGCTGGGATTATAAGTATGTGCCACCACATCCAGCTCTTTACTTTCTCTTGGAGGCATTTTTAGAGAGGAGACCAGAGCGCAATTCTCCTGTGCTTAAACACAGGTATCTCATCGTCTATGTAAAATACCAAGGTGCCTGATTTTTTATTAGCACATAAAAATGAAGTATAAAATCTTACATACTTTCAAGACATTTTATCAGCAGTCCCCAGCTTATTTCATCTTTGTCTTCTGCAGTTTCCTCCCACCACTTCTGTTTTGGCTACAAGATGACTTTACACAAAATCATCTGTGGCAAATGTGTTCTCTTCTCCTGAAATTCATAATATATAAAAATTATTAAAGGATGCTACTCATATATTATAAATGTTGTTGCGGTAAACACAGGATTCGGGTACAAGAGAGAAAAGAGAGATCAGTGCTGTCTCAAGAAAAAAGAATTGACAAAGTAAAAGTGAATTCTCTCCCAAAGACGCTGTGCTATGTAAATTGGAGCATCGCAGGTTTTGCGGGGTAAAAAACTAAATTTATTATTTCATTAATTATTTTCAAGATCCTCCTTTTTAAATGTTTTCACTGGAATATAGCATATATTCAGATGAGTGCCTAAAGCATAGTCTAAAGACTATGGGTTATCACAAAAGGAACACATGTGTAACCCAACCCATATAAAAAAATAGATCATGGGGCTGGGGATATAGCTCAGGGGCACAAGTGCCTGCCTGGTAAGTTCAAGGTCCTGAGTTCAATTCCTAGCACCAAAAGAAAATAGATCATTACCAGACATTTGGAAGCTACCAGGGGCCACTTGCAACCATTGCTCACCCCTTCCTAGAAAGGTACCCACTATCTGGCTCCTAATCATATTTTCTTTTGCTGCTGGCTTTCTTCTTTACCTTTTTTTTTCTTGTCTTTTTGAGACATGGTGTCACTATGAAGTTCAGGCTGTCCTTGAGCTCTCTATGTGGCCCAGGCTGGTCTCAAAATCACAACAATCCTCCTTCCTCAGTCTCCCAAGTGCTGGGATTACAGGTGTGTGCCGCCATGCCCAGCTGTTTTACCTTTTTTGAGATTTATCCAGGTAGCCACTTGGAGAAGCTCTCATGTAGCTTTCTATCGTATAAATATATCACAACAGGGGGCTGGGGATTTAGCTCAGCGGCACGGCACCTGCCTGGCAAGCACAAGGTCGTGAGTTCGATTCCCAGTACCAGAAAAAAAATAAATAAATAAATATATCACAACTGATTTACCTATTTTAGCATTGACGGAAGTTTGGGATGCTACCAGTTGGGGGTGATTATGATTATGATGTGTTGCTGTGTGCATTATTTTACATGCATTTTGGTTAATACATGTACACAGTGCTCTTGTGTCTGCCTAAGAGCAGAACTACTTAACAACAAGAGCTGAATGGCCAGCTTTTCATGATACTACCCAGACGTCTAAAGTACCGCAGTTGGGAGACTCCCTCAGAAGGGTTCTGTTTTAGTTACCTCTCAATGCTGAGACAAAATATTCCACACCCACAATGTAAAGGTGGGGGGAGTTTATTTTGGGCCACACATTGCAGAGGTTTCAGTCCCTAGTTGTCTAGCTCCAGGGCAGGACAGCATGGCAGAGGGGAAACAGTCCACGGCAGGCAGGAAGCAGTGTGATCAGAGGGGGAAGGGAGATAGACCCTCCATGATCACACCCCATGATCCAGACACTCCCCAGAGCCTCACTTTTGAGCGCATGAGGCCCTGGGGGGAACCTAGAGCTAAACCTAACAGCCTTCAGGCCTGTGATGAATGTGCGCGAAGGGTGTCTGCGTCACTTACCTTGGGGGCCGTGACAAACCCCGTCAGAACTCAGGGGCGTTAGCCGGGGTCAAATGGCACAAAATGGCCTTAGGATGTCTGGGGACCAAGTCTGGCTCTTGGAGCCACATGTCTCCAGCAGGCTCACCTGGCGGGCATCACGTCACACCTCTCACACAGGCACTGTGTTCCCAGAAGGCATGAGCAGGGACAGTCTCTCCGGAGGCCCGGTCTCGGACACTGTGCAGAATCACCGCCGCTGGACTCCAGGAGTCAGAGCTGCAGATATCAGGCGGCCCACATGAGGGCGGGAGTGCAGCAGAGAATAACCACCACCTCTCCGTGGGAAAGCGACCAAAACATCATGGCCACGTTTTCCAGTCTACCATTCTCTTCCACCTGACCACAACTGTTCATTTTCCTCTTACACGAGAAACATGCTCACCTCCACTCCTGGATGCCCAAATGCCCCTCCAATTGTGGCTTCCTGCTCAAGTGTGAGAGCTCATCCTCTGCACGGAGGTCCTGTCGTTCACGTCCTCAAGGACAACTACTCAATGAAAAGACAAGCTTCCCACCAGCCACACCCTCCAAATACCCTGGAAGGCAAAACAACCACCATAAATACTCTTTTTCACAAGGGGGAAGTGGGAGGCAGGTGTGGTGGCACACACCTGTAATTCCAGCACTTGGAAGGCTGAGGCAGGAGGGTTTCTGTGAATTTGAGGTCAGCCTGCACTCCATAATGTGACCTTGTCTCAAAAATTGTGATCAGGGGCATGGGAGCCATATAGAAGAATTCCACCACAATTCTGAGATTCAGCTGGGGCCATGTGGTCAGGTCTTCCCTACACTGGAAGAATGGAAAGCTTCTAGGTTCTTCCTCATGGCGCCATTTCTAAGTGGCTCTTAGCTCTACACTCTGAGCTTGTGGCTCAGCCTTTTCAGGCAATCTTTTTTTCTAGAAGAAACGTTTTGCCAGGTGTGGTGGTGCACACCTGTAATCCCAGCCCTCGAGAGGCTGAGGCAGCAGGATCATTGTGAATTCAAGACCAGCCTGGGCTACAAAGTGAGCCCAAGGCTAGCCTGAACTGCAAAGTGAGACTCTGTCTCAGAAAGACAAGAAAAAAAAGAAAGAAAAGTAAACAATCTAGAAGAAATGTTTCAGTCAGGCATAGTGACTCATGCCTATAATCTGAGCACTCTAGAGAGCTGAGGCAGGAGGTCCACAAGTTCAAGCCCAACCTGGGCAACTTAGTGACTTTGCAAGACCCTG
>NW_004955404.1:12488069-12495879 GCF_000276665.1 Chinchilla lanigera | reverse complement strand
AAAAAAAAAAAAAAAAGACAATGTGTGTCATGGCTTGGCAAAAAATTTGTCTGCATTTTGCTTGTGTCCAGAGACTTTGCCTGAGACTGAGATTAAGGGCAGTAGACTATCTGTCAAAAAAATTTCAAGGCAGTCAAATGTTGAGGCAGTGGCATGGCTATCGTTGAGGGCTTTTAGCCATATCTATGTTAAAAATCAAAAGCAAAGAGCCCAACAGGATGATTTAAAATGTGAGTTTGGCCAGATAAAAAGCTGCAGTAAGACTGTAGACTATAAAGATAGAGCTGAAGAGGTCTCAGTTGCTGGGGAAAAAAAAGATGGCCTAAGGGTATCACAAAAAGCAGCAAGTCTCCACCGTTTACAGCCTCAAAACTGCAAAAGTAAAAGACTTTGCTTTGAAGAAAAAACCACAGAACACCATGTTCCAAAATGGTAACAGCATAAACAATTTGTTCCTCAAAATTGGATTCAGAGTGCCCAGCAATCTAGGCATTTACTCCTACAGCCAAGAGAGAGGAAACCCTAGCTACTGCTCCCGCTGGCAGCAGACCTTGGCATCATTCATGTGGTGCTGGTTTTAGGTGCATGCAAAATGCAAGAGTTACGGGTTTTAAAAGGCTTCCACTTCAATTTCAAAAGGCCTGGGAGGCCATGCAGTGTGCCCCTGAGAGGACAGTGTGTGAAGCTGTAAGTAAAAACCCAAAGGTGCAGTAGAGACCCCAAAAGTTTAAAAAAGCTAAAAACATAGATTGTCTTTTAAAACGCTATAGGGAGCTGGGTGTGGTGGCACACACCTGTAATCCCAGCACTGGGGAAGCTGAGGCAGGAGGATCACTGGGAGTTCAAGACCAGCCTGGGCTACAAAGTGAGTTCAAGGCCATCCTGAACTGCATAGCAAGATGCTGTCTCAAAAAAAAAAAAAAAAAAAAAGCTACAAGGAGAGAGCAAAGCAGGCCTAAGAGGAAAGCAGTGGGAGCTACAATAACCAAAAGTGCAATAAGGGTGGAGTCATGCAAGGCCTTGATAGCTCTCAAATTGCCACACATTGCTTCAGATGCTAGACATAAAACTACAAGAGGTAAAGTTTGTCCTGGTAGATTTTAAAATTACTTAGGTCCTTTATATTCCCCTGTTTGTAACTTTTGGAATAAAACTGTTTATTTCATGCCCTTAAATGTTAAAAGTGTCTAAGTTTTTATTTGTCCAGGTGCTTGCAATTAAGAGTTTGCCTTCTATCTTGGAGGAGACTTGGGACTTACACTTTTCAGCAACGCTGAAACTGTTTTGACAACTCTTGCAGATAAACTAAACCTTTTGCATAAAGGGACGTGCATGAGTCATTGGGGAGCCGGGAGTGAAGTGTTATGGTTCTAATATAATATAATGCTGATAGACTTAATACTGGTCCTTTTTTTCTTTTTTTAATACTGGTTCTTAAGGATTGTTAAACGTGTGCTATAATGTTCAAGTTTCAAAGTAAAAATAATATCTTTATACTGGCATATCTTTATACTGGTTTTAAAAATGCGTCGGGTTTCCAAATTGACAAGGGGTAGATTGTAATGATGGATACACTGTGCCAACGAGAAAAGTTTAGAAGTTTAACTCAGCAAGGAGGCAGGGTCTTTACTTTGTAAACATCTTCCTTGGGTGTAAGAGGAGGGCATGGAGATTGTGTGGGTACTGCATCTACCCTGCGGGGGGTAGACTGCTTATAATATAAGGGAAAAAGAGAGGCTTCCACTCCCCCTCTTTTTTGCTCTTGTCTTTTACCACCTTGAAGCGTTGCCCCTGTGCCATGTCACCCTGAGACATTTTTCACTTTGAAGTCTAAACAGGCAGTGCTTTTTTCTTCTTGCTCTTGTTCTTGTTCTTCTTTTTCTTTTCTTTTTTTTTTTTTTTTTTTTTTTTTGGTGAGATAGGGTCTCGCTCTGTAGTTCAAGGTGGCCTTCAGCTCTCTACATAGTGTAGGCTGGCCTCAAACACCCAGGGATCCTCCTCCCTCAGCCTCCCAATTGCTGAGATTACAGGTATGTGCTACCACACCCAGCTGGCAGTGCTTTTGCTAATAAAACTTCCTTGAAATTTTTCTGGATTTCCTGGTCCGGCAATAGGTCTATTCAGTGTGGCAAAAGACACATTTATAATTGTTTTGAGACAAGTCTCTTTCCACCTGGGGTCCTAAGTCACGCAGGGTGGAGCAATGTCCTTTCACCTACTGAGAGTGTAATAGGCACTGACTTCCCAGCTACCCCCTTAATCTGGGGTCTAGCCCCAGCTTCTTTTCATTTTCAGACTCTCTTAGTGGCTATGGAGATCAAGAATGATAGACAACTTTATTTTCCAAGCCAGAAAAGCTTGGATCCTTCATGTTTTCTCTAAATTCTTCTTGCAAATTAAACCGTTGCTTTTTTCCCCTCTCAGTATTTCCCGTCATCTGCATTTAGGATCAACAAACTGACACTTTCAACATTTCTTTAGCCAAATGAAAAGTTTACTGGCAACATCGTTGTCTTCCAAGTTATTACAGACAAAAGTCTTGCAAATTGTCACCCCACGACATGGTGCTGCTTGCCATTTGCCCAGATTGCTGGAGCAGTTTCTTCAATGCTGTGCCAGCCACCACTAACAATTGCTTTGCCATTGATGAAGTTTTATCACCATTTGTCTTCTTTCTCAAGCCATTTCTCAGGGTTTTACTTATTCTGCTGGTAACCATGACAGACGTCCTGCGAGGTGTCTGTGAGGTTAACTGCGGCGTCAACTTGAATTTAGCTGATTGGTTTAGCACAGCTCTGGGCATGTCTGATTTACTGAAGAGGGAAGACCCAGCCTGGGTGTGGGTGGTCCCAACCAATAGGCTTGTAGCCTGGACGGAATAAAAAGGGAAAGGAACAGGAAGTCTCACTTCTGCTTCTTTGGACAAGCTGTAGTGTGTACCATCCCCTTTGGACTTCTGCCTCCAGGCTTCTAGGGCAGACCCGTCAGCTTCCTGTTATAGATTCACACCGGACTCTGGTTTGGGCACTCCAGGTTTTCAGCTGTTGACTGGACCCTCCAACTCTCCAGCACGTGGACAGCCATTGTGTAGACTTCCACACCTGATTCTTAGGTGGCTATTGCAAATATAATATATATATTAAATCCCTTCCTCTAGTGAAGCTTGACTGATATGGTCTCTGCAGGGACGAGGAGCAGGCCTGCTTACTGCTTGCTGTAAAAATAGCACAGCACTCGCCCGGGCCACACCATCCACATCAGACTTGGACTCAGAGATCCGCAGCACATGCACACATGCTCAGGATGCCTGCTCTGCCCCGAGCCCTTCATCTCTGACAGCAAATCTTCATTTACTGTCAGCATCCATGAAACACAAACAGACTCATTTTTTAGTTTGTAAGTCAGGAAAAATCAAATCCCAAATCTAATAGTCTCCATCCTCAAAAGCATTCCCTGTTTACTTTTCAAAAAGCTGTGTGTTGCTACCAAAATCTGGATATGACCTGAAAAATACCTTGTTTCCCTAAGATACAATTAGAGGCAAAATTGTTTTGGCAGCAATTTTTTGTGTATGTGTCTTCTTGAGACAAGGTCTTGCTATGCAGTTCAGGCTGGCCTTGAACTCACAGCATCCTCCAGCCTCAGCCTCTTGAGTGCTGAGATTATAGGCATGTGCCACCACGCCCAGCATTCTTTAAACTTCAAAACTAAGTTGAAAATCATGAAGGCTGTGAACATCTTTGTGTTCTTACTACTGAGAACCTCCAGAGCTGGCTCAAATGAAATGTAGCACTGTTGAAAACTATGTCTCCTTTTCAAAAAGTTTTCTCTTTTGTGCTCTTCCTCAGTCTAACAGGAGAAAAATTCCAAGAACTGGCCAACTTCAATGCTTTATATAAATTCTTAAGCATAGCAATCTTTAATGCCATGACTCCCAAATAATGCCCAAGTCTCAAGGTAACAAGTCCAAAGAAGAGGGACATAGGAGAGAGAAAAGTGACACACACACACACCTACCATATGCCAAGGAATGTAGACAGCACTATGCTCATGTTTGTGCCAAACCTCACTATGATTGTTGTTTTACTTTGTTTTGCTTTGGTTTTTGGAGACAAGGTCTCACTATGTAGTTCAGGATGTCTTTGAACTCACTACATAGTCCAGGCTGGCCTCGAACCTGAGGCAATCCTCCTGCCTCAGTGTACCAAGTGTTGAGATTACAGGCGTGCACACCATGGCTGACTGTTATTTTACTCTTTTTATGTGCTTATGAACATTGGCCCTGCTATCAGAATGCCTGGGTTTGCTGCTCTTCTCATTGGAGAGTAGCTCAGAAACATGGACAAGTTGTTCAGCTGCCCCATGCCTTTGCTGCATCACCTGTGAAATGGGAATAACATTCATTCCTACTTCATAGGGTTATTAGATAAATAGTAAAAGCCCAAGAGAAGGAGGAGAGGAGGAAGGAGACGTAAAAAGAATTAAGATGTGTTATGTACAGGTACCAACTCCCCACAGAGAAGTAAGCATTATGTACTGCAAACACATACTAATAAAAATTTAAATGTAAGGTTTTGTTTTGTTTTGGGTGTTCTGAGACAGGGTCTTGCTGGGTAGTTCAGATTCAACCTGAACTCACTGTGTAGTCCAGGTTGGCCTCCAACTCAAAGCAGTCCTCCTGCCTCAGCCTCCTGAGTGTTGGGATTACAGGCGTGTGCCACCATGCCTGGCTGCTCATAGTTTAAAAGCCAACTCTAAAGTAACCACTACACAGTCCAACTTGATGGTGCCTGCCTCTAATCCCAGAACTCGGGAGGGTGAGGCAGGAAGATTGTCGTGAGTTCAAGGCCAGCCTGGGCTACATAGTGAGACCCTGTCTTAAAAAAAAAACCAAAGCAAATAAATACATAAATAAATAATCTACTTAAGTCAGAAGACAGAACACTATCATTCCCCCAATGATGCCCAGCATCACCAGCCTCTAAGGAAGTGCAAATTCCTACTACAGTGATAAACGTTCTCCCGTGTGCAGGGCAGCACAGTCCACAACAGTTGAATCTTGGAAGTGGACTGTAGGTCCATGAACAGATGGATGGATAAAGAAAGTGTGGTATCTACACACAATGGATCTATCCACTCTGCCATGAAGAAAGATCAACTCGAATCATTTGCAGGAAAATGGCTGCAGCTTGAGACCATAATGTTAAGTGAAATAAATCGGACTCACAAGCTTGACTCTCACAGGTTGCTCTTATACAAGAAAACCAAATTATAAATAAAAAGCAAGATAAAGACAGATAGTAGGAAAGAGCAAGACAGACCTTTTGCAAAAGGGAAGAAAACCAAGGTGGGGGAGGGGACGGGGAGGTAAAGAGAATGCAGATGCGTTCTGTCCAGGCACCAGCTCCCGCGATGAATGTGGTCCTAATGTACAGCGAATGTACACTAATAAAAACAAAAAATTTTTAAAGCCATGATAATTTATCACTACACACGTATCGGAACAGCTAATCTTTCTTTAATAGCAGCAACACCACATGTTGGTAAGGCTACATAGAGACTGGGTATTTTTTAAATGCATTATTGCTGGAAGTGTAAAATCATACACCACTCTGGAAAACAATCTGGCAGTCTCTTCTAAAATCAAGCATCCACTTACCATAAAATCCCACAACTGTACTCCTAGGAACTGTTTCAGAGAAGTCAAAATCCACACAAAACCTTTTATAATCATGTTCATCATAGCTTTCTTTGTGATAGCCAGGAATTGGAAACAACCGAATATCCATCAACAGATGAATGGCTGAACAGACTATGGAGCATCTCTGCTGGAACATCTCTGCTGTGAAAGGTTACTCAACCACAGAAAGGAACAGAGGACTGACACACGCAGCAGTGTGAGGAGACCTCAAGGACTTTCTGATGGCGAAAGGCCAGTCTCAGAGGTCTCTTTTCATACAGTTCTATTTAGAGCATATTTTCTTTTCTTTTTTTAGTACTGGAACTCGAACTCAGGACCTTGCACTTGCTAGGGAGGTGCTTGTGCTGCTGAGTATATCCTCAGCCTAGAGCGTATTTTCAAAATGTCAGGGAAGGAAAAGACACGAGTGGTTGCCAGGGGCTAGAGATGATGGTCCAGGAGGGAGAAGCACAAGGAGAAAGGATGGTAGACGAACCACACCTACGATCCAGTGACGTAGAACAACACACAAGCATTATTACACCAATGTTACTTTTTTGGGGGGATGGGGTTTTGGTTTGTAGTTCAGGCTGGTCTTAAATTCACTACATAATCCAAGCTGGCCTCAAACTCACAGCCATTTTCCTGCCTCAGCCTCCTCAGTGCTGGGCTTACAGATGTGCACCACCACACCTGGCTGGACTGATGTCACTTTGTGCTAAAATTATGTATGACGTAACTGTTACAGGAAACCTGGGCATTAATATCCTACCCTTGCCTCTTCCTCTGAATCTACAGTTATTCCCAAATAAATGTTTTATTCAGAAGAATCCCCCACTGAAGTCAGAAAGGGGGGCAGGCTCTCCTCACTCATTACCTCTCCTTCCACGCTGCCAGTCCCTTCCTCAGTCACAGGACCCGTTATCTCAGGTTCAAAAAAGGTAACGGGAACAGAAAGGACAAGAAGCAGTGTTTAGATTTTGAGCTCCTAAGTAGATTCTAAACAGAGTGGATCAGTTACACATATGTTCATAGCGGCATTATTCACAGCAACCTAAGTGTGGAAGCAACCCAGCGTCCACCAGCATGTGAGTGGATGAACAAAGGTGGCCCATGCACAGGGTGGAGTACTAGGCAGCCCTAAACACAAGTGAAATTCTCACTCAGGAGACAATATAAGTGAACCTTGAAGACATGAAGTGAGAGAAGCCAGTCCAGAAGGGCAAATACTGCACAGTTTCCCTTGTATAAAGACCTTGGAAGAGCCACACTCAGAGACAGGAAGTAGAACTGTAATGCCAGCCCCTAGGGAGGGAGAGACCAGAGAGCGTTAATGGGTACAGGGTTTCAGTTTCACAAGATGAAAAGATTCTGGGGATGGAGAAGGTGATGATTGCATTACACTGAGTGTCCTTAATCCCACTGAACTGTGCTCAAAATGGAAGCCAGGCATGGGGGCACACTCTTGTAATCCCAGCACTCTGGGAAGCTGAGGCAGGAGGATCACAAGTTTGAGGCCAGTTGCCTACACAGAGTTTAAGGCCAGTGTACACTATATATTGAGATTCTGTCAAAAAAAATTTTTTTTAAATGGGACTGAGGGTGTGGTTGGTGGTAGAGCACTTGCCTAGGAAGTATGAGGTCCAAGCTAAAGTTTGTTCTGTTGTGTATATTTGTATATTTTTACCATGATAAAAAAATTTTAACAAGACATGATAGTGCATGCCTGTAATCCAAGCACTCTGGTAAACTAGGCAGAAGGATCCCAGCCTGGGCAACTTAGAGAGACTGTGTCTCAATATTAGAAAAATATTTTTATCTGGGAGGGTCTAATTTTTTTGAGTCCTTTATATGTTCTGGATATCCATCCTCTGTCTGAGGAATAGTAGCTTGTCTTTGCACTCGGTTGGTTATTTCCTTTGCTGTGCAGAGCTTTTTAACTGGATATGAACCTATTTGTTGATTCTTGGTCCTATTTCTTGTGCAACCAGGGTTCTGTTCAGAAAGTCCTTGCCTATGCCTATGACTTGCAGAGTTTTACCTATTTTATTTCCAGTAGCTTAAGAGCTGGGAGTGTAGCTCAGTGTAAAAGATTTCAATTCCTAGTACCACAAAAGAAAGAAAGAAAGA
>NW_004955404.1:12465430-12487056 GCF_000276665.1 Chinchilla lanigera | reverse complement strand
TAGTGCAGGAGGACATCAGAATTTTGTTGATTTACAGCATGGTATTCGGTAGACTTACGAGGTTTCCTGCAAGCCTGAGAACCAGGCCTGGAAACCATCCTGACAAACCGATTTACTTTAGTCTCTCGAGCTGAGTGAGGGGCTTTCTGTCTGAACAGACTGGCTGTCTGTGGGAGTTTTTCTCTTCAGCTTGGGCAGGGTACAGTGTGAGGGACCTAACACATGTGATCTCCACATTTCTATGTTCGTACTTTTTCTCATTGAGCCAAACATGTGATAGTTGTCTTAAAAGCCAAAACCTGGATTTTGTGCTTACCTAGTTCTGATCCCCGGCACCATGAATGAAAAAAAGTGTAAAACCTGCTTTTTGCTTTCGTTTTTGTTCTTTGAAGGTAAAAATCAAAGCTCTGCTGGTCACAGGGGAGCTTGCCTGTAATCCCAGCATGCGGGGAGGCTGAGGCAAGACAATCACAAGTTTGAGCCCAGCCTGGATAATTTAGCAACTTCGTGACATCCTCTCAAAAAAAAAAAAAAATTCTTTTATTTATAAAGGCTGTGTATGTAGCTCAGTAGGTCAGTGTGCAGGCCCTGGATTCAATCCTAGTACTCAAAAAAAGAAAAAAGGAAAAAAAAAAAAAATTTTTTTTTAATTCAAATCTTTGAATAGGCAGCCCAGGAAATTCCTCTTTGTGTGTTGGGGCCCTGGGGGGACTGGGGGTACCGGGGATTGAACCCAGGGACTTCACACTGAGGTACTAATTCCCTAAACTGCCCAGGCTGGACTCAAACTTGCCATCCTCCTGCCTCACCTAGAGTGCAGGGATTGCAGGTTGGGCAAGCACACCAGGCTGAAATTCACCCACACACAGAAGCTTAGGAGGAGGCTGGGCCACCTGAAAGAGGAAGCAAAACCGGGAGGAACTGAGAGGGAAGCAGGTGGGTCTCCCGCTCCTCCTTGGGAGCAGGTCTCAGCCCTTGGTGAGCAGAGCATTGCTGTGCTGAGGAACAGCGATGGTTTTCCTGGTCCTGGATCAAACGTCGCAGCAATGGCAGCAGTGAGCCAGGTGACCTGTGGGAGGAGAGACCCCCGGAAGCAGCTCCCAGCTTCACAGAGCCGTGGGACGCCCCTGGCCCTGGCTGGATGTCTTCATGCTGCCCCTACTCTGGAGGAAGGGCCTCGGATCAACAGGGCCTTCCACAGCTGGAAGAATCTGGATCAATGCCCACCTCGGCTCCATGCACGTCTGTTCTTCCTCTGAGGCAGGCCTGCATCTAACTCCAGTCAGATAATAATTTGCACAGTGCTGTTGTTAGCTGTCTAAGGCACCCTATTTAATAGCTCAACATCTCACAAAAGAAGGTGAAAAAACACCACTGTTTGTGTCATGCTGACCCTCCCAAGGGGTGGCATCTCGGTCACATTCTCCTCGCCGAGACACAAACCCGACATCCACAGCTTGAAGGAGAGAGAGGCCACTCAGGTTCACGATTTCGGAGGGTTCAGTTCCTGGAACGCATGCGGAAGGGCCCGCCACAGAGGAAGCGCTTACTTCATGTCTGCCAGAAAGTAGGGAAACAAAGGAAGCACTGGGGAGAGATTTACACCCTCACAAGTCACCCCCAGTGGCCAGTCTCTCCCCTGCCCAGGGCCTGCCTCACAGCAGCGAATCGGCTATAGGACATATAACGCCCCAATTGCCTTACAAAAACCCCACCTCTGAACACATGCACCTTTCGGGAGAACTTTCTAGATCTAAGCCATGACAGATGGCAAGCTGGCTGTGACTGCAGGCAAATTCCAAACGGAGGAGTTTCTGCACTGTTTCAAGCAAAGGCAGCATCTCTGGGAAGACCATCCAGTCCGTGTGTTTTCTGATCAGGTGCGTAAAAACTCATGTCTAATATTCAGTTTTCTAAGTCTCCTTATTACGGCATTGCTGTTATGGCTATAATACAATACTTGTCATTGCCTAAGAAGCTTTAAGCTAGCTTTATGGCTCTCAGAAAATTCTAGCCTGCAAAACTTTCAATATCTTATTTACATTTAGCAATTTAATCTCGCTCATTACCAGGCAACAAATAACCTCAGCATTTACTGAACAAATACCAGGGACACGGCATTGCTACAGGTATAACTGGGTCACACCGGAGAGATTAGATATGGTCGCTTAACCTTCACTTTCAAAGTTCTAATCAGAGAGAAAAGACCGCTTCACAACAGAATCAATACAGACACAGGAGAAGGGTCAAACAGCAATGCTTGGCAATTTTATCATTAACACGGTCTTCTACACAGCCAAGTTTGAAAAAAATGTTCTTTGTTTTGTTCACATTCATCATAATTTCATTAGCATCTCCTGTTCATGTTTGCTTTAAATTTCGCTATGCCGCATTCACTAAGTTTACGAGGGGATGACATTTCCAACGTAAAATGGGCCAAAAAAGTAGATAACATATGTTTCTGCCATGGTAAGAATTGTTTCAACCACAGCAGTCGCAAGTTACATGGAAAATGGTGTTGTTAACTTTTGCATTAAGATAATATCCAGTAGGGCCGGGGATGTAGCTCAGCAGCACAGCGCCTGCCTGGCAA
The DNA here is from genome assembly GCF_000276665.1 of Chinchilla lanigera. Classification (NCBI taxonomy): domain Eukaryota; kingdom Metazoa; phylum Chordata; class Mammalia; order Rodentia; family Chinchillidae; genus Chinchilla; species Chinchilla lanigera. Next base: position 12,484,463 of record NW_004955404.1, on the reverse strand, counting down.
GCATAGGGCTCTGAGTTCAACTCCTGGTTCAAAAAAAAAAAGATAAGACCCAGTCATTTAAACGCTCAACAGGAATATTTCTTAGAGAGAAGCAGGCCAGATACATGATGCCCATTTTCTACAAGAGGACATGAACACAAGAGGTGGTGTGACGGCCCCAACTCTTGTCCTGTGTCCTACCATGAGCTCCCACCCCCACTCCCTGCCTGCGCTGCCTGCCTCTGCCTTCAGAACGCAGCTACCTCAAGCCTCTTCCGGCTTCTTTCCATAGCTGGTTACAAGTGCGCTTTCTGTGGCTTAGAAAACATCTTCATTCTTATTTGTTCAAGCTTTCTCTAAGGACGTTCACACTCAGAGCTGGAGAGGGTCTTTGAGGTCTGCTCCAACACCCCTGCTTCACAGAGCGAGGATCTGAGGCCAGAGTGATTAGCAACTCCAAGAGGTATGCAAGTGAGCAGTAGTTTAAGAATGCAAGGCAGAAGACACTGAAACTGCTGCCTCCAACGTGATGAATAATGACTTTAAACCAGGTGTGGCACACCCTGTAATCCCAGCACTCAGGAGGGAGGCTGAGGCAGGAGAATTGCGGTGAGTTCAAGGCCAGACGGGGCTACATAGCAAGATCCTGTCCCCCCTCCCCCCAAAAAAAAAGATTTTTAGTGGTAGGAAAGTTTTTTGGCAGCCCAGGTGATTAAAAACTGAGATGGGAAACCTAGGGAAACACTTTCCTTCCCTTTCTCTCTCTCTCTCCCCCTCTTCTCCCTCTCCCTCTCTCTCTCCTGCCCTCCCTTTCTCTGTTCCCACCATTCCTCCCTTCCCCTGCTCCCTTTGTAGTGCTAAGGATAAAGCCCAGGGCTTCGAGCATATACACTCATAGTTCTGCAATCATAAACATAACCTATTTCAGACACATTCATCAGTGGGCGTGGTGGCATATGCCTGCAATCTCAGCACTTGGGAGGCTGAGGCAGGAGGATCATTGGGAGTTCAAGACCAGCCTGGGCTACAAAGTGAGCTCAAGGCCAGCCTGATCTGCATAGCAAAACTTTGTCTCAAAAAGACCAAAAAAAAAAAAAAAAAAAAAAAATTAAAACAAAAGAACAAAAATCACGTATTTATCAACTTAAAAAAATACTTTATAATTCTTCCCCTCAATCCCCTAATCCTAAACAACTACTAATCTATTTTCTGTCTCTATCAATTTACCTTTCTGAATATTTCATACAAATGGGATCATATGTTGTTTTTTGTGACTGCCTCCCCTCCCTTAGTATACTGTTTTTATTTGTTGTTTTTTTTTGTTGTTGGTTTGTTTGTTGTTTTTTGAGACAAGTTCTCCCTATGTAGATCAGGCTGACCTTGCACTCACTATGTAGCCCAGGCTGACCTCAAACTGGTGGCAATCCTCCTGCCTCAGCCTCCTGAGTGCTGGGATTACAGGTGTGTGTCACCACACCTAGTACACACCCTGGCCCATTGGTTGGTGTGAGGTGGCAGCTCCATGTGGTTCTGATTTACATTTCCCTGGTAACTACTGTTGAACACTTTTTTACGGGTTTATTGACTATTTGAGTACTTTCCTTGGAGAAATATCTATTCGGATCCTTTGCCCAAAGAAAAATGTCTTTCTGAAAGAACAGCAGATTACATTCTTATTCTCTGGGTTGTTTCAGATGCAATCTTCTGTTATGTGAATTATATGAGTCCTAATTGTGTGAATTAGAATTCTCCTGGTCCTACCTAGTTGAATAAACTTAGAGTTTTGAAGGATTTTTATATCTGAAGTTTAATTTTTATATAATAGAGGCTAAAGACAAAATGCTACAAAAGGACCCTGCTTTCCTTAAAGATGATTTTTTTTTTTTTTTTTTTTTTGAGACAGGGTCTGTCTGTATAGCTGTCTTGGCTACTTTTCTCTCATTGCTGGGACAAAATACTTTATGCCTAAAATTAAGGAAGGAAAGATTTATTTTGCTTACAGTTTGTGGAGGTTTCAGTCCATACTTGGCAGGTTACAAGGCAGAGTGGCACATGGCAGAGGGCTACAGCTCACAGCGGCAGAACACAGCAAAAGCAACAACACAAAAGGGAGAAATGGCCCCAAGCACCCTCTTCCTCTCCCTTACATATGCAAACTATCCACCCCAGGGCAGGTGGAGCTCTTACACCCATAATCAATCAAACTCTAAAAGCCTGCCCCATGACCGCATGAGGCTTTGGGGGGACACACAGACACAAACCATAACAATAGCTCATGTGGCCTTGAATTCACTGTAGCCCTGGCTGGCCTTGAACTTGGGGTGATCTTTCTGCCTCAGCCTCTCAAGTGCTGGGGTTATAGGTAGATGAGCTTCTGAGCAGATGGCCTGTGGCGCTGCATCTCAGAAAGGTCCTTTGTTTACAGGACGAATTATGCACAGCTGGTGGTCCAAGTCCAGGCACAAGCTGGCCAGTGGGCACCTAGGCTTCCTTCCACTTCCTGTGGCACTTGGAGATTATTGTCTGAAAAAGTAAACCCAGCTTTCAAGGGAATTGCAACATTCTGGGGTGGCCTCTGTCACCCTCTGCGAGCAGGGTGCGGCGGCTGCTTCACCACGTGTGAGGCAGCGTGAAAGCCTGCAGCTCTGCAGCCCAAGGGAGCACACAGCTTCCGGCCTTGCCAAACTTCACCTCCACCCCCTGATGGCTTCATTTCAAGGTGAACACTTAGAGAAGATGTTTAAAGTCCACAGGCTCAACACTCCCCCAATAAAGCTGGTCACAGTGGGAGAGGAGTGAGTGCCGCCCGGCTTGGGGGCGGCCAGGGGTGGGGAGGAGACTTGGGAATCCGAGTGCCCGCTCCCAGGCGGCTGAAGGCCCCCGCTGACCACACAGTATGAGCTCACTGACTTAAACACTAAGGATGCGCGCCTTCTTTCCTTTTTGTTAATGAAAGTCCGTTTATATTATCTATCACCCATACACACCACCTCCCTGAGTAGGACTATGGGAAGGAATACTGTAAGCGCTCTGTGAGTAGCTGGAAAGATCCAAACCTAATTTTTTTGTTTGTCTTTTGAGACACGGTCTCATGACGTAGTGCAGGCTGGCCTTGAATCCACTTATGTAGCCCATCAAAACAAACAAATGAAAAAAGCAAAAACAACCCCCAAAATGTGGAGTTTGGCTCTAGTGAGTTCTCTAATAAACAGAATAATAAGCCAGGTGTGGTGGTGCATGCCTGAAATGCAAGCCCTCCAGGAGGCTAAGACAGGAGGATCACAAGTCTGGGCAGATGCTGGGTAATTCAGTCGCTTAGCAAGACCCCACCTCAAAATAAACAAGAAGAGCTGAGAATGCAGCCCAGTGAGAAGGCCCACAAAGTATGACAAAACTAAGGCACAAAGGGCCAGGACAATAGTGATCAAAAATAATATTAATATGTCACAGTAGAATTTCACTGCAGACCAAAATGTAGTGAACTAATTTAACACAGAATTTCCATATTAATCTTCCTGTATGTGAGAGGTCACTTTCTCTTTCAGTACTGAGTAGTGAACAAGACTGAAATTCCTAGGTAAAGAAACTGCACACAAAGCTTCAGAACAGTAGCTGAAGGTACGATTACAGCCCATGAGGAGTGCTTCACACAGTCAGTTCTAAATTCTCAAGGGCCCATGGAGTACTACTCTGCCATAAAGAAAGATAAACTTGAGTTGTTTGTAGGAACATGGATGTACCTTGAGACCCTAAAATTGACTGAAAGAAATTGGACACTCAAACTTAAATAGCACATGACTTCTCCTATATAAGAGACCCAGAGTATGGAGATTGATAATACAAATTAGGAAGTTCTTTTCAAATAAGGGGAACAAGAGACGGAGGGAGGGAAGGGAAAGGGTGTGAAGAAAAGGAATTGAAAAAAATTAGAAATGGGGCTTTTGCAAATGGGAAGGGGATCAAGAGACGGAGCGGGGAGGGACAGAAAGAATCACGATGTACATGTGCCGACTCCCCATGATGAATATAATCAATCAATTTAGAAAGGAAAGTTCCCGGGGGCCAGCAGCCTCCCTTCCCTCTGTGGCTCAGGAAGCTGCAGCTTGGGCCTGGGAAGCCGGTGTGGTAGGCCAGCTGAGATGGCCAAGAGCAGGACACCCTGACCTGCACGGGTCATAATTGCATCCAAGGTCTCCATGACGACCTGCCTGAGCCATGCGCTCAGAACTGTGGGGTTAGTGACATCCCACGACCGGGCCGAACCCAGTCCCAAGAACAAGGCTTGCCTACTGTGAGTAACTCCCAAGCCTCACCCTGAGAGTGTGCGATTTCAGTGCTTAATCCATACCAGGAAACCAACTGGCATGATTTTGGAAGGGAAGGATTTTCCTGTGGGATCTAGGAGGTTCCCTTAGCTGCTTTCACTCCCAGGGTCACAGTAGTAGTCAGAGAATCTCCTACACCGAAGCCACGGGTGACAGGAGGAAGGATCTGAAGCACACCATCATCCCCGCTGTGCCTTCAGTTAGTGGACTGTGCTTGGGGACAGCTGTCCCACAGGACGTAGGTCACAGCCCCCGTGGTCCCTGTGCCATCCCAGGGCACTCAGAAATGATTTCCCTTAGGTGGTTCTGTGGAGAAACCTTCCAGGACCCATGAGTGGGCGCCACTGTTTCCGCTGATCAGCTCCTTCCCAGAACCCAAGTAAGTGATAAATATCGGATTGGGTTCCCACTCTGGCCCAGCGTTAATTCCATTCCTTAGAAAAGCTGCTCCTGTTTTCTCCCACAATCATATTTTTTTCTTGACTATTTCACCTTCTCTTCCCTGAGTAATCAAAATCCAGTCTCCCAGAATCCCCTACCTTGCCTTACTCTAGAAAGGAAGAGCTTGAAATAGGTGAACTCTTAGTGGCACTAACTTTTTAAATGTCCTAAAATGTTCAATTAAAGAGCTCGGAGCCCCCACGCTTCAGCCTCTCTATATAGTTGTTTCCCTTCAGGGCTGAGTATGTTTTCTCTTAGTTTTCAGAGATCACTAGTTGAGTAAGTGAGGGAAAAGCATAATTCATTTTCATTGTGGGGAACTAGATCAATCCGTGAGCAGTCAAAGCCTACTTACTTAATGAGCCACCTACTCAATTGCTTCTTTTTTTTTTTGGTTTTGGTTTTTTTTCTGGTACCAGGAATCAAACTCACGACCTCACGCTTGCCAGGCAGGCACTGTGCCGCTGAGCTAAACCCCCAGCTCCACTGTAGACTTTTTTTTTTTGTCAACTGCTTCTTGTAGTAAGGGTAAAATCACAATGTCATCTCACAAAGAGAATTATTAGATAAGGGGGGCTTGTGAAATAGCGGTGCCTTCCATCTAAAAAGTTTAGACAGTTTCACCACATTGTTCTGTCCTCAAAGAGTCCCTAAGTGTGTATGTTGGGATCTTGATGACTCTGGTATCAGAGATGCCTTTAAAGAGTCAGCATATTGTGTCAGATTCCTTAGAGCATGAACCTTCAAATGGAACATACCAGCTGGGCATGGTGGCACATACCTGTAATCCCAGCGCACAGGGAGGCTAAGACAGGAAGATCATGAATTGGAGCCTAACCTAGTGATTTAGTAACTTAGTGACAGTGAGACCCTGTCTGGAAATTAATTAAAAAGGGATGGGATGTAGAGCAGTGCAAAGGCTCCAGGACCACAAAAGAAAGAAAGAAGGAAGGAAAGGAAGGAAAGAAGAAAGGAAGGAAGGGAAGAAGGGAAGAAGGGAGGGAGGGAGGGAGGGAGGGAAAGGAAAAATACTTAAGCACCAACACTGTCATAAATCTGCATGCCACTGTGCAGGAAATGTAGTGTGCTATTGGGAGCTTGGCCAGAGCCCCCAATCTCCTAAAATGAGTGTACAGTGAAAGTTTAAATAAAAGAGACAAGTAATATGGTTTGGGGGGGCCCAGGAAGGTCAAAACTTTATTGGAGCTAAGACAAAGACTTCTCCAGGTCACCCATATTTACTGGTTTTCCAACAAATGGTGGGGATAGCTTAGGTAAAGGCAGGAAACAGAGCAGGACCTTGGAAAGTGAGAACAAAGACCTTTCCAAGCAGTGCATGCTGCGCATTAAGAGAACTGTTTCATCTCTAAGGTTAGTGGTTCACAGCTCTGGAATAGGGAGTGGCAGCCCCACACTGCCCCACACACTCTCATCTTGCCTTCAGGAGCTGTGGATATGAGCTTTCCGATACACCCAGAGAGCACTGTGTCCAGCAGCATGGCCCTTCCACAGCTCCATCCTCAACAGTGTGCCCTCCTCCACACTGTGTCCATGCCCAACCTACTGCAGTGGTCACTGGCTTCCAGCACACACGGCAAAGCAGACAAGGAGAGTGGCTGACAAGTAGGGGCAGCTGTCGTTTTACGTAGGCAGCTATAATAAATGACAGCTGGCTGACAGGGAAAACAGGGAGTGGGAAGATTTACATCCTAAGATCAGGGAGAGCTATAAAAGCTCCAATCCCAAAGTTGCAGAGCAATTCAGCTTCCAGGCAAGCAACCCTCTGTGACACTGTTGTCATTTCTGTCCCAACACCTACAGCATGGACACTGATGGGATTGTCAGATGTCATAGCTGGCAAGACAGTCTGGAGGTCTAGGCCAGCTCTCCCAACTTGTGAGGAAATGGGGGCCCCAGTAAGCAGAGGGTCACGGCTGATGAGTGGAAAAAATGGCCACCAAGGGCCACCTCTTGTCCTCTATACCCCACCTCAGAGAGGCAAAGACAACGCATGGCCTCAAGAGTTTTTAAAATGCTGCATAGGGGGGCTGGGGATTTAGCTCAGCGGCACAGCACCTGCCTGGCAAGCGCAAGGTCATGAGTTCGATTCTGGGTGCCGGAGAAAAACCTAAAATAAATAAATTAATTAAATGCTACATAGGGGTTAATGAAGGTTTAAAATGTTTTCCCTGACAAAATGGCTGAAATCTCATTGGTTAAATATGAGAATTAGCTGGGCATGGTGGCACTCACCTTAATCCCAGCAATCAGGAGGCTGAGACAGGAGGATCCCAAGTTCAAAGCCAGTCTGGGCTACATAGTAAGTTGAAGGCCAGCTTGGACTACATAGAGAGACCCTGTCTCAAAATAAATAAGTAAATAAAAGAAACAAAGTAAACATGAGAATTAAATGAGATAAAGCATAGAACATTATCATTCAAACATAGGGATCAAAATCTTATTACCTATTATTATGAATGAAAAATCAGATGTATAAAAATATGACAGAGCATTTTCCATATTTATCATTTAAATAATTTTGCTTTGCCAGAAAATTAATTTTCCTGAAGCGATTGTCTTGGTTACTTTTCTCTCATTGCTGGAACAAAACACCCAACACTCAAAATTAAGGAAGGAAAGGTTTATTTAGCTCACAGTTTATGGAGGTTTCAGTCTATAATCAGCTGGCTCAAAGGCAGGGTGGCACATGGCACCGGGGCACATGGCACAGAAGACAGCAAAAGCAGCAAGAGCAAAAGGGGTGGGGAGCAAGCCTCTTTCCCTCCCTTATACTCTAAGCAGGCTGCCCCCTAGAGCAGGTGTAGCACCCACGTCATCACACTGTCCTCCTCTTGCACAGGCTCAGAATGTTACAAAGTGAGGACCCTGGCTCCCTGCTGAGTCACTTAGTTAAACTTCTAGACTTCTCAAGTTGATACAATGTATCAGCCATTACAGTAATCAATATATTGTTAGATCTTAAAACCTCACTTGAGAAAGCTCTCCGGCTGGGGACCCTATTTTAAAAGTACACTTTTGCCAGACAGGTTGCTACATACCTAAAATCCCAGCACTCAGTAAGCTGAGGCAGGAGGATCACCCTGAGTTCGAGGCCAGCCTGGGTTACCTAGTGAGTTCAAGGCCAGCCCGAACTATAGAAGAAGACCCTGTCTCAAAAATAAATAAATAAATAAATAAAGTACACTTTCCACCTCCCCACTGTGATTTAATATGCTTTATAACCCGTCACCATCTTTTCTACCTGGTCCCAATATTACTCTGCTCTTATATGGCAGACAGACCTGAAAACACATTCCTACTTTTCCCACTGTCTTTGTAAAGTCTTTGAAAGGGCAGGGGCTATTGTCTCTTAGAATAATCAAAAACTTTAAGCTTACACAAAACTATGTAAATAATGCTTACAGATAGGAGGCTGGTGTTTTGATATCTGAGTATGAGTTGGATCTAATTTCTTTAAATGATTTTAATTCCATATTGTTAAAGCCTTGTTTCTCATCAAGAGGTTGACAAGCAGATAGGATGTTAGGAGAGCTGAATGGTTGAAGAAAATTGAGTTTCTTCCTTTGCACCAAGTAAACTCCAATTAGCTTTCCCTTGTAATTCAGGCCTACTTGTTCATCCAACTCTCTTTACATCCATTAATGAATTCATAAGTGTTAAACAAATGCTTGCCACCACAAATCAACAGGGAATTAGAATTTTTTTGAGACAAGTTCTCATGATGTATATATAGCTCGATCCTCCTGCCTCAGCCTCCCAAGGAAATTAGATTCCTCTTACATTTGCTTCATACGTAAACGCAAAACCTACTTGGCCGGACCTCTAAGTGTTGGGTTGTCCTTAGCTGAGTCCTTGGGCCTTTTCTCTTTGCCCAGGTGATCTCATCCACTTCTCTTACTTTGAATGCCATGAAAAGGGTGAGCTGACATTCCCAGCCTCGCCCTCTTTCTGGACTCCAGACAGAAAGCCACTTGCTTGCCAGGCACTGTGATTCACTAGGACAGAAGAATCCCTTATTCTTGTTTTCCCTCCAGATCTTAACCCTAACCCCCTCCTCATCTTCTCACTGCCCAAAGCTCAGACTCTGACCCCAAGCATCTCAGATTTCGCCCAACCTCATTCGCATCCCAGGAGGGCAGGGTTTGAGAAGCACAAGCTCAAGAAGTCTGAGCCTGGGCCCCTTCCTCTGCTTGCGACCCGCCCAACGCTCTGCATTTAACTTTACTTTTCCTTCGAAAGGGCCCTGTGTAAGTTCTGGGTCTCATCAAACTGGGATCTGCCTTGATGCTGTGTCCAGCTCCATTTTCAAGAGAAAACTAAGACTGGCCACTTGGAACACTGTGGATTGCCCCACTGTGACCAAGTCACCACCTTGCTGGGGCACAGCCATGGCCTCTTGATGTCCTGCAGCTTCTTCGGTTTCCCCTGTACAGTCTCTTTCCATGCTGCAATCAGGAGGATCTTTTTTCTTTTTGAGACAGGGTCTTGCTATGCAGTTCAGGCTGGCCTTGAGCTCACTTTGTAGCCCAGGTTGATCTCGAACTCGAAATGATCCTCCTGCCTCAGCCTCCCGAGTGCTGGGATTACAGGGGAGCGCCACCACACCTGACTTGTCTCACCTTTAGCTCGTATGTCACCATTTCTCAAAATTGACTTGCTCATCACCTGAGTCCTTGCAGGAGGTTGTAAATCCCATAAAGGCAGGGCCTTATCTGCCAGCTCCCCTGAGTCCCTGAAAGCTATAACACAGAGGCTGCCCATTCCACATCTGTGAGGCAAATAAATGAACCAAATGTTCATCAAACAAACATCAGTGCCGCTAAACGGGGCCCAAGGCAGGACCCCGCATACGGCGGAGTGGGATCAAGGAATGCGAACTCTATGGGAAGTTCCTTTGCTTTCTTTGTCATTCAGAGACTGAAAAGTCTGTCCTGCAGGAGCCGAGATGTGGGTTACACTGCGGTGGATACCGCACGGTGTACGCCACCACCACAGAGCATGTGGAAAAAGTGCTGCTACCGCGTCCAAACTGCGGGGTATTTGCTGAGAAGATGGGAAGAAAAATAAACAGGCTAAATTAGACCTGAATTGCTTGCGTCCCCCTCTCCCCAAGTACTGGCTTGGCAATATTCAGAAGTAGTGGGGCTGAGTGGTTCACATACATAATCCCAGCCCTCTGGGAGGCTGAAGCAGGCTGAAGTTCGAGCCCAGCCCGCACAGTTTAGTGACGTAGCATGACCCAGACTCAGAATTCAAGAGTGCTGAAGATATGGCTCAGTGCAAGGGGCCTGGACTCAGTCCACAATACCAACAACAACAATAAAGCAAGCTCAAAAGTTTGAGGGTTACAAATGTTACCATCAACTCCAGTAACAATACTGTGAGACAGGGTTTTGCTAAGGTTCCCAGACTGACCTCAGACTTGTGATCCTTCTGCTTCAGCCTTCAAAGTAGCTGGGATTACAGACATGCACCACTGCATCCCATCTATGGATGGACATTCTACCTCCTCACTCCCTGGAAAGAAAGTGTCTGGCTTTTCTCCAGCAAGTGTGATGTTAGCCATGGATACATCACAGCTGGTTTTTATGAGGTTGCTCTTTAATCCTAGTTTGTTGAGTGCTTATAGATCAATTTTTTGGGGCATTGGGAATCAAACTCAGGACCTCGTGCTTGCCAGGCAGGCGCCTGTAACACTGAGCTCTATCTCCAGCCCCTAAAACTAGTGTGTTGGTTTATCTATTTTTTGGTACTGGAGATCGAACTCAGGATCTTGTGCTTGCCAGGCAGGTGCTTATGCCACTAGCTATATCCCCATCTGTTGAACGTTTATATCATGAAAAGATATTAGATTCTGTGAAAGGCTTTTTCTGCATGTTGAAATTATCATATGTGTTTAGATTTTATTGTATTCATGTGATATAGTGAGTTGATTTTGGTACCAGGAATCGAACTCAGGACCTTGCATTTGCTAGGCAGGTGCTGTGCCACTGAGATATATCCCCATAGTGTGTTGATTCTCATATGTCACATCAGCCTTGCATTCCTGGGATAAATTCCACTTGGTCATGGTAGATAACCTTTTTCTAGATTTGTTTCCTAGGATTTTCTTGAGTATTTCTATGCCACTATTCCTGAGAAATAGTGCTTTTTTCTTGTGGTCAAGAATAAAACAGCTAGGTGTGGTGGCACATACCTGTAATCCCAACACTCAAGAGGCTGAGGCAGGAGAATTGCCATGAGTCTGAGGCCAGCTGGGGCTACATAAGCGACTTCAAGGCCAGCCCACTCTACATATCAAGACCCTATCTTTAAAAAGAAAAAGACAAAAATATCCATCCTTTTAAAAAAAGTCCATCCTTGAGCCAGGCATGCGGCACATGCCTATAATTTTACCTAGTTGGAAGGCTGAGGCATGAGGATCATAAGTCCCAGGCCAGTCTCCGCATGTTTAGCAGGAATCTGTCTCAAAGTAAAAAACAAACAATTGAAAGGGCTGGGGATATAGCTCAATGGGAGAGTGCTTGCTTCAATATTGGTCTATAGTTTTCTTGTGTGTTTTGGTTTTGGTTTTGGCTTTTTGGTTTCTTGAGACAAGGTCTCATTATATACTTCAGACTCATCTTAAATTCAATGTGTAACTCCACTTGTCTCAAATTCAGAGATCTTTCTGCCTCAGCCTCTGGAGTGTTGGGATTATAGATGTGTTCCTCCACACCCAATTTCTTGTGATGTTTCTGTCTCCTTTTTGAATGAGGGTCACACCAGCCTTATATAATGACATAGCAGATGTTCACTTTGCTACTTTGCATCATAGCTTGAAAAGAATCGATATTAATTCCTCAAATGTTTGGTAGAGTTTCCCAGGAAAGCTTCCCGCTCTTGAACTTTCCTTTGTGGGACTTTTCTTATTAATTTGTTTACTTGTTAGAGGTCTATTCAGAATTTCTATTTCTTCTCAAATCACTTTTGAAAATGTGTGTGTCTATAAGAACGTGCCCAGCTCATTAGGGTATCTACTCTGCTAGCATATAATTGTTAATAGTCCACCCTTATCATTTTTTTTTTTTATTTCGGAAAGCCTGGTAGTGATTTTATCTTTCATCTTGATTTCATCTTTTCTCCTTCTGCTTGGTCAGCAGAGCCAAAGGTTCATCAATTCTGTTGATCTCCTTAAAGAAACAATTTGGGTTACTTTTATTTTCTCTTTTTCTATTCTTTATTTCATTTATGTCCTTTCTAGTCTTTACTATTAATTTATGCTTGTTGTGGGTCTAGTTTACTCTTCTTTTTCTCATTTCTAAGAAACAAAGTTAGATTACTGATTTGTGATCTTTGACCTTTTCTAATGTAAGTGTTTTGTTGTTGGGGGTTTTTTGTTGTAAATTTTAGAATCTTTATTATGATTTCGCTCTAACTCACTTCAAGATATTTTCTGATTTCTCCTTTTTTTTTTCGTCTTTTTGAGACCAGTCTTGCTACGTAGTTCAGGACAGCCTTAAGCTCAGTTTGTAGCCCAGGCTGGTCTCAAACTCACAACATCCTCCTGCCTCAGCCTCTTGAGTGCTGGGATTCAGGTATGCACCACCACGCCCAGCTCTTGTGATTTCTTCTTGCCATGTATGCTATTCAGGAGTGTGCCATTTACTTACCACATACTGGATAACTTCCTAAATTGCCTTTCATACTTGTTTTTTCTTTTTTCAGTACTAGGGATTGAACAGAGCGCCTTCACACTGAGCTATACCATATGCTTTTTTATGCTGAGAGGGTCTTGCTAAGTTGCTCAGGCTGGACTTGACTTTGTGATTCTCCTGCATCAGCCTCCTGGAATGCTGAGATTACAGGCCTGTGCCATAGCAGCCAGCTTGTTCTTGATTTCCAATTTCTTTCCACTGTGGTTAGAAAAGATATTTTGTATGATTTCAGCCTTCAAAAATTCACTGAGGTTTGTTTTATGGCCTAACATCCAGTCTATCCTGGAGAATATTCCACATGCACTCAAGAAAATGTGAGCTCCACTGCCACGGGTGACACAACTGTCACGTGTTGGTCGGCGTGGCCTGGTTGGTTTACGCGGGTCTTCATGCCCTCCGTGGGATCTACCTACTTCCCTACCAACTACTGCTGAGGACTGAAGTGTTTGACTGGGTTGAATTGCCTGCTTCTCCATAACTCTGTCAGGTTTTGTTTCATATACTTTCAAATTTTTTTTTCCACTACTGTGAATTGAATCCAGAGCTTTCACACTGAGCTATATCCCCAGCCCTTTTTACGATTCTTTGAGACGAGGTCTGGCTAAGAGCTCAGACTGAGCTTGAACTTGCCATCCTCCTGCCTCTGTCTCCCAGAGTTCTGGAACTGCAGGTGTGCAACACCACAACTGGCCTATAATCGTTGTATCTTTCTGATTTGTTGACCATCTTATCATAAAAATGTCCATCCTTGTCTCCGATAACACTTTTTGCCTGAAACCTACTTTGTCTCATAGTGGTGCAGTCATTTCACTCCTTTGGATGCTGTTTACACGATGTGTCTTTTCCCATTGTTTTACGTAACGTATTTCTGTTCTAAGGAAAAAGACTTAATTTAAAAACGAAATCCTGGGGGTGGGGCACGGTGGTGCATACCTGTAATCCCAGCACTAGGGATGCTGAGGCAGGAGGATCATTGAAAATTAGAGACCAGCCTGGGTTACGTAGTGAGTTCATCAGCCTGAACCACATAGCGAGACCCTGTCGCGAAAAGCAAAACAAAAAAGTTACCCCTCTTTTCCTCTCACTCTTGATTGAACTTATAAGGATGCATTCTAGGAGATTCGCTGTGCACTGTTACCTTCTAAAAGGTTAACAGTCCTGTTTATGTCCATCAGCAGGGCAAGGACCCCCAAGCGAGGAGGCCTGCTCAAGAGGCAGGTGCTGTACCATGCCTCCCACTCCCTGAGGACAAGTCGGACAAGAGCGGAAACACTGTAAGGTAATCTGTTCCACACGGCAAAGTCACCTCTTTCATCTGAGTGCACAGAGTGGGTGCGACACCTGTATGGAGCTCGCGGGTTGCTTTAGTCCAGTGATGGGGAACACTTTACAGCTTTCAGGGATACAAACCGTCTGCTGCTGCAGGGTCGCCACCCCTGCTTTGGTCTCCAGCAAAGCACTGTCCAGTAGCAACAACGTTTCTAGTAGTCATATTTGAATAAGGAAAAGGAAACTGGTAAACTTATCAACATTTAGTAACAGAGTTGAATAAATGTGGCTAATATAGTTTATTAACCCATTATTTCAACACATGAGCGATATAAAATTGTCATTCATTTCCTCTTGCTATTTAGAATTTAGTGTACATTTCACACTTCAGCAGATCCTTGTGGAATGAGTTAATTTCCCCAGCCCTAATTGCTACAGGCTACCCCAGGGGATAGTGTAACTGTAGCATTTAAATCCGTGACCGGTTTTTAAATGTTCTGTGATCAGATCTAGTTTAAAAATTTTTTCTTAAACCTAGTGTGGTAGCACACACCTATAATCCCAGCACCCGACTGTAATCCCAGCACTCAGGAGGCTGAGGCACAAGGATCACTGTGAGTTCGAGCCTGGCCTGGGCTACACAGTGAATTCAAGGCCAGCCTAAACTACATAGCGAGACCTTGTCTCAAAAAACCAAAACAAAAAATGTTTTTCTTAACCATAGGGTTTTTCTCTAATCACAATTATTATACATCCATATAACATGACTGCAACTGCTTACGTGAGTATACAGTTGCAATAATCTACCAGACAGACACAAAATCAGCATTATAGTGACAGATTTTAGTGACTTCAATTTGCATTAGTAATGACAGGTAATGTTTACTAAGCATTTGTTTTGTGCCAGGCTCTATAGCAAGTAGTTGAATAAGCGATGAAAATACATCTTCCATCTCCATTTCCTAGACGGGGACACGGGCCTGAGGAAGGTTAATTAACTTGGGCAAGAGCACACAACATGTAAGGTGTGCAGTCCTCATTTAAACACTCTGGCACCTCCACTCCTATCCTCCAAACTCTACTGCCTCCCTAAAATGAAGCAGCCACTTGCAGACATTTTGTGAATTTCAGTATAAAACCCTGAGACAGAGAAGGTAATCGAGTTGTAATTTCCCCCTCCTACACTCAGTTCAGCAGTTTGCTGAGGGCCTGTCATACACAATGTGTATGGGAACTGCTGAGTCCCGGTTGGCCCTGGCTGGGCTGCGCTAACCAAAGCAGGCTGTTTCTTAGGCACCAGTATAGAAGTTTTGATAAGGAGTAGTTTTTCTAAAATGCTGGAGATGGTGGCGCATGCTTGTAATCCCAGTACTCGGGAGGCAGAGGCAGGAGAATTACAGTGAGTTCAAGGTCTGCCTGAACTACATAGCAAGGCCCTGTTTCAAAAAACAAAACAAAGAAGTTGTGAACAGTTCCATCACTTTTACTTTCAGAACACTACTTTCAATAGTTACCTTTTTTTGCTAGTTCTTCTTTAGGTAACAAACATAAAATCAGTATTAAAGTTAGAAATCTTATTTAACAGCTAAGTATCTTATTGAATACCTGGAATCCTTTTGACATATTTTATTCTACACAATTGGAAGACTAACAGAAAATATATAAATATATTTTATATTCATGTGTGATATACAAACCCTGAACCACATGTAGCTCTTAGAGTGCATATGTGCTTAAAGCTGAGCAGTATGGCATGCACCTGTAACCCCAGCACGCTGGAGGCTGAGGCAGGAGGATTTCAAATTCAAGCCTAGCCTGGGAAACTTAGTGAGACCCTATCTCAAAACAAAAAATAAAACACGGGCTGGGGATATAGGTCAGTGCGAAGGCCCTGGGTTCAATTCCCTGTATCACAAAAAAAAAGGAAGTACTTGCTTACGGTATTTCTACAGTATTTCTTTTTTAATCTTCACTCCATCTAAATCATAACAATGATTATCAACTACTATGGAAGCACTATGTTATGTGAAATTATATATGACATGTTATTCTTTCTCAACATGCCCTATTTATTCCCATTTTACAGATGTTTCATTGTATCATGTCAGCTATTAATATAAATACTGGTAAATAATATCATCACCTTATGTTTGAGGAGTTACAGATCACAATACTTTCATTTATGTGATCTAAATTGGTAATTTAATTAGTTGTGATATCAAAAGCCCAAACAGTTATGAAGACTAGAGCTAGTTTGTTTGTTTGTTTATTTTCTTTTTGAGGCAGGGTTTTAGTAGGCAGTTCAGGCTGGTCTGGAACTCAGTATGTACCCCAGGCTGGCCTCAAACTCACAGCAGGGATGCTGGGATTACAGGCATGTGCCACCATCTCTGGCTAGTAATTCTATTAGAGGCCTAGGGCAACTTTAAAAAGAATCCAATTGTTTGGGCAGATCTTATTTTATTTGTTCTCAGCACTCCATGGGCCAGTAAGCACAGACAAATAAAAATTCTACCCCAGTAGAGGTTTTATAAGCCCAACTTCTCCAGCCTCATCCCAGTTCCAGCACCCTCCCCTGCAGCCAGGAGCAGAAGCAAGGTGGGATTTTCTGCTCTCTGGTTAAGGGGTCCTGCCCCCTGGAGCGATACCAAAGGGTCATGCCCAGACCTGCAAGCATCAAAAGTTCTAAACTAGGCTGGTGCAGTGGTGCCTGCCTGTAATCCTAGCACTTGGGAGGCTGAGACCGCAGGATCACAAGTTGGGGTCCTACCTGAGGAGCTTAGTGGGACATGGTCTCAAAACAAAAATTAAAAAGGCTGAGGAGGTAGTTCAGAGGCCAAGCTCTGGGTTCAATCCCCAGGATCAGAAAGAAAGAGAGACAGAGGGGAGGGAGGGAGGGAAAGAGAGAGGGAGAGAGGGAGAGAGAGAAAAGAGCAGGAGGAGGAGGAGGAGGAAGGCAGGCAGGAAGGAAAGAAGGCAGGAAGGAAGGAAGGGAGGAAGGGAGGAAGGAAGGAAGGAAAAAGAGAGGAGAGAGAAAGAAAGAAGCAGAGAGAGAGAGACAGAAAAGAATTCCTAAACTACTAGACCCTAGATTGCCTGTACCAATTGAGAGAAGCGTCCGGTCTTCCTTTTGTTCAACCTTGCCCCTGTGTACAAGGGGTTAATTGATCTAAGCAGCGGGTGGGAGCAGCTTCAAGTCTAGAAAGCCAGAAGAGAAGGTTTGGGGGGCTGGCCATTCATAGTCTGCTCAAAATCAGGGCAGCTGAGTGAGCAGTTTCCATCCCTTCGTCTTATTTGCACTTACAACAAACCGTTAGAACTTTTAATATCACCATACTTACTAACATCACCACACTTGCTCCATTTTATAGATGAGAAATTGAGGCTTAGTGACACGAAGCACTCACACAACTAGTAACAGACAAAAGATCCAAACTTGCTAGATACAAGCTCTTTTCTTGGTTTTTGTTTTTAATCTTCTGGTTTTTTTGAGACAGGGTCTTGCTATGTAGTTAAGGCTGGCCCGGAGCTTACATTGCAGCCCAGGGTAACCTCAAACCCAAAGCAATCCTCCTATCTCAGCCTCCCCGAGTGCTGGGATTACAGACATGGGACGCCACGCCCAGGAAGGCTCTTGATCTTTTACCACCTGATCTCCCTGAGAAATAAATAAACCCACATTCCTGCGGGCTGTCTTTATACTATATCCGAGCTATTTTTTTAAGAGAAAAAGAATACTTACAAAACAAAAAGGACTCACTCTGTGGGTAATAAGCTTGTAAGTGCAGTAAATATCACAAATGGCCCAGCATTACAAATTTTCTAGACAAGCCCTATATGAAAATACAGTCCCCACCTGGCATCCCCCATTGTCATTAGCTCTACTACCCATCCCAAATTTACTGGGCTTTACCCCTGGGATTTATCTTTAAACATTAACTTTAAAAATCTTCCCCCCGGGCCTGGGGATTTAGCTCAGCAGCAAAGTGCCTGCCTGGCAAGCAGAAGGTCGTGAGTTCGGTTCCCGGTACCAGAGAAAAACCAAAAAAAAAAAAAAAATCTTCCCCTTCCCAGATCTGCCTATATCCTGAGTAATTACTCTAAGCCTGGAGAAAGTTATCATATTTGTTACCTCACTTATTAAAAATGATCTAGTAGATAATTCCTCAAATTTAAGAATCTTGGATGAGAAGGAACCATCCTCAGAATCTTTTTTTTTTTCCTTTGGTTTTTCTCTGGTACCGGGACCCAAACTCACGACCTTGCGCTTGCCAGGCAGGCGCTTTGCCGCTGAGCTAAATCCCCAGCCCCCATCCTCAGAATCTTGATGTACCCAGTATGTACAAAAAATATTTTTAAACATGCATACCAAAATACAACAAAAAACACCTGTCCCCAAATAATATATATAATCGGCTGATTTTGAAAAAGCAGTGTGGCCTAAGAATGAAAAATGTTCTACGAAACTCCAGTGCTACAAGAATAGATTCGTATCTTATGAAAAATCCTGTCACAGCTAAAACTTTTTCAAGGAATTTCTCTAGGAATCAATCAGATTCCTTATCAAAATGTTAGCGGCCTTCACAAGCTTATGTGGGTCCCGGGTGTCTACACACAAGCGGCCCCGAGGGATGCAAGAATTACCTAAACGCAAATTCTACCAGACTTTCCAAGAGCAGCAGAGCCAACTCCCTCGTTCACTACTGAGGGCTGCAGGCTGCACTGCACAGCCGCTCTCCCCTCACGCCTCTTGCTAGGAATGCAGCGTCCCCCGGAGGCAAACATGAGTCATTTTCCTCCAGTGTCACCCTTAGCCCAGTCACTGCATTGGGCCCAGGAGGGTCTCGCCAGGAGGCCCTCGATCGAGCACTGGGCTCTCGGGCTTCCGCACCGCCGCACCCAGGCAGCCGCGCTCGCGGAGTCTGTGCCCCGGGCGGCGGGGCCCCGAGGGAGGACCGCGAGCACCGAGACGTCAGCCTCTTAGGGGAGACAGTGTCTCTCCCGAAATCTCCCAGCCCCTGAGAGCCCAGGATCCCCGAACAAGAACACCGCCTCGGATCTCGGGTGGGAGTGGGTGCTCTGTGCACGACCCAGCGCGGCCGGGCGCGAGTCAGGGAGAGCGCAGCAGGAGGAAGGGGAGGCTCGAATCGGGCCCCGGGGGAGGCCGGAGAGTCCGAGGAAGCTGGGTGGAACCCGGGCGCGAGGTGGGCTCCAGGGGATCCTTACTAGGGGATCGGGGGGCGCGGTGAGCTACCAGCGCAGGAGACCGCGGGCAGGGGCAGGGGCAGGGGCTGGGGCGGC
>NW_004955404.1:12438119-12464469 GCF_000276665.1 Chinchilla lanigera | reverse complement strand
CGCGTGTGTCACGCCTGTCGCCGCCTGTAGGCTTTTTTCCTTTTTTCCCTTCGCCCTCGTGTAGATCTAGCATCTGAAGCCGGTTCCCCTCTCCCCGCCCACCCCCAAACCTCAGCCTAGTTTGTAAAGTTGACTTCAGGGTTTCTTCCTGAGCACCTTCCACCTTCCACTGCTCTGCGATCAGACAAATTTTCTTTATCTCTAGAGATTTGTGGTCCCATAAATGGGATGTCCTGGGACTTCCGTTGCCCAACTGGGCCAATACCATATGTTTAAGTCTTCAATTTCATTAAATCTAACCCAAATTTCTCTTTTTTTCTCTCCCCCTCTCACTTTTATCTCTTCCTCTCTCGTACAACTCGACACGTTATTTGAAATATCTCTGCAAGCCCGTTTGCGGGCCAGCAGAAGACACACCTGGTTCAGAAGGTTGACATTACCTTGTCGCTGTTGAGAGCGTGATTTAGGTGAGATAGTTATCTCCAGGAAAGGGAGCAACTTTCCAGTCGAAGACCCTCAAACTTCATAATATTTGGAGTTCTTTGAACAGCGTAATTAAAGATCTTTGTAGGGTTCACTACAGGATGTTCAGATTTCTCGCAGAGCACAAATTTATTTGACATCTAGGTAATGAAATCGAGGAACAGGTCCTCTTGGGTTCACTGGTCCTCAGGAGCTCATAGTTGTCTTTTAAACCACAGTGATGTTAATACATGCTTTGACGAGAGGAAGCTTGGGCTGGCGTTGCAGCATATGAAGTAGGTATACTAGAGACAGTTCTGTAGGAAAACGCTTCCAACTGTTAAAACTTTATGCTAATAATTTTCTGTTCATTGAGTATACATGTGATACATGCTCAGGGCAAAACATGGGAACAGTGCAGAGAGTTTTTTAACTCTTTCTCCAAAAGTAACCACTTTTAAATGGCTGGTGAATTTTTTAGAAGCATGTATTGTGTACCTGTTTTACTTGGAGACTTATAGTATACAGTACTCTGCAACTTGTTTTTTTTGGTTATTTTTTTGGTACCGGGAATCGAACTCAGGACCTCGCGCTTGCTAGGCAGGCGCTTGTGCCGCTGAGCTATATCCCCGGCCTTACAACTTGTATTTTTCACTCTATTTCATATTGCTACAGTTTTTTTAAAGCAGCCAGAGACCATACTTTATATAGATAAAATGTATTACTTACATAAACATCTGCCTATGAATGGATAACTGAGGTTTCTAGTGTCCTACTCTTAAGAAGAAGTAGTGCTGTGCATAGAAATTCATCTATACCTGCCTTTGCATATGGTGTGAGGTTTATTTATAGAATACTTAAAAACAGCATTTGTATTTAGAATTAAGGTACATGCATTTCATGGAAAAGAGGGAGTCAAGCACTCAGGATATGATTATGCTAAAAAATATTTTGATGCCGTCTGCTAACTCTAGAGAGAATTCCTCACCAAAGTAAATTCCTACTACCAACCCATAATAGAAATTTCTGTGTGCTACACAGCAGAACAGCATTGTAATTAGTAAGCTAGTTTAATTCTCCCTCTTCCCTCCACTTGCTTAAGTCTCTATTGTCAAGCCTAGTGGGGAATCTCTCTACTATTGAACTAAATACCAGTGTCTGGTTCAGCTTGAATTCCAATTGGTGCCTGTTGTAAATCTTTTATCACTTACATCACTTTGGGGATAGTTAGCGGTGTTCAGCACATTTTCTTATAAAGAACAATTGGAAATAAGTGCTGTTATTCTCTTAGTCTCTTTACTCTTAGTGAAAACATTCAGATACTACATTTAAACTTTCTCTGTATATCCTGAGAATATATTTATATGTCAAGTACTGTGATACAGAATTCTAAATTTGACAAAAAGTCTAAGGGGGAGTTCTGTGGTGCCTTATAATACACTATTCTGAGTTGGTCAGAATAGTGTTTAGGAAAGTAAAGTATCTTTTCCTCAGTACCTTTTTCCTTTTTTTTTTTTTTTTGGCTTTATTTGACTTCACAAGTTACCTAAATAAAATTGAGTGCTCTGTCTGATAAAGCAAACGTAGGACTGTTTTCTTTGAACTAAAGAATTGGCAAGGGTTCAGTAAATGTCTTTGTAATTTACTCAGTCAAAATAAAAATACTTAGTTGACACATAAATACCAAACTGGTGAACAAAGTGACCTGTATTCGGATATAAGATCAAATACAATAAGAAGCTTTATTTTATTGTTGTTTGAAATCATTGAAGGGCTTTAAAACTTAGTTTTCAAACTTTTCCCATTGTGTGTCACTTGATAGGCTTTATGTTTTATTTCTGTTTTTTAAATCTGCAAAGATTTTTCTCCTTTAGCCTTACAGAAAATGTTTTGCATTTGATGAGTCAAGGATTTGAGGACGGGGAGTAGGAATCAAACCCAGGGCCTTGTGCAGGATAGGCAAGCCCTCTTCCACTGAGCTACATCCTCAACCTTATTTCTTACGTTTACTTTTTTTTTTTTTTTTTGGTCTTTTTGAGACAGGGTCTTGCTATGCAGCTCAGGCTAGCCTTGGGCTCACTTTGTAGCCCTGGTGGGTCTCAAACTCACAGCAATCTTCCTGCCTCAGCCTTCCAAGAGCTGGGATTACAGGTGTGTGCCACCATGCCCGGCTCTGTTTCTTATGTTTAAAGAAATGATTTGAATGCCCTTAAGTCTCAAATAACATGAATGAAAAATTGAATAAATAATTGACAGTTCACAGTTGAATATCCATGGTGTTTATGATGGAGATTTTTTGTTTTTGTTTTTTTGGACGGGAAATTGAACTCAGGACCTCACACTTGCCAGGCAGGCACTGTGCCCCTGAACTACATCCCTAGCCCATGACTGGAGATTTTTATATGATACAGGCTTAAGTATTTTATTAATCATATGCATGGATTTTGTAGTCTTTCTTAATATTCTCTATACAGACTTGACTCTTCATTGATTCTAATATAGAACTTCCTTGTTGAGATTTCAATTGAAAGAGGGTAATGTATTGAAAAATATGCCCGATTATGGAGGGACCGAGGTGTTTATGAGGTAAAAGTGAACCCCTTTTCCATTTTCTCATACAGGATAGGGTCACTGCAAACATTGTTGGAATGAACGAGATGAGTACTTACTAGCATTTCTCCTTTGTGATAGAAGTGGAGAGGGAAAATCTTAACATTGTGTGATTGTATCTGACAGTCAAGTAGAACTGAAACTTACTTGCCACAACCCTGGTGACACTCACTGAACAAACCTGGATTAGTACTAGGGATGGTCTTAGAACTATGCTTTACAGTTTCCCTCTATTCTAATGTACTAGTTACTTGGGACCCGAGGTAGAGATACTGTATCTGCCTTTGTAGAACCTGCTTAGGCTGAGAAAAAGTTACACTTCAGATTTTAAGGCTATGTTCTTTTTGCCAAACCTTCATCCTCGGCCACTCTTCTGGTTGGATGTGATAGATTTGGGTTATCACAGAGAAACATATCAAGTAGAGAGACCCTCTCTTAGAAGTCAGCGCCTGCTTACACTAAACTCTTCCAGCACTGGCTTTGGATTTGTTATGGACTGATGTTGAATATTTGACTCAGTGAATGTAAGTCTCTATCACAGTAAGCATAGTCATACTAGTGTCCCTCCTGGGCAAGGATAGAGATCCTCAAAGTTGATAGCAGATTTACTGAGAGTGATAGCCAAATGGCAAGGTTTTTTCAGAAACTGGAAATGTAACTTGACCATTTACAGCATCCACAGTGTTTCTGGGGCTCTGCCCAGCACAAGAAATCAAGAGAGATTTTGATTACACTGTTAACTGTGAAGAACTTCTATTTTTTATTTATTTATTTTTGAGACAGGATCTTGCTATGTAACCCAAGGTGGCCTTGAATTTACTATGTAGTCCAGGCTGAGCTCAAACTCATGGCAACCCTCCTGTCTCAGGCTCCCGAGTCCTGGGATTACAGGCATGCGCTACCACACCTGGTGTGAAAGACTTTCTAATGAAAAAGTTTCCTAGTTTTTGGGTGGTTTTGGTAAAAAGTGGAAAATCTCAAGGGATATACCCACTTTTGCACTCAGTTTATGAATATCTTTACATAATTTAGTAAATTCATACCATCTTCTCAGCTGTGAATACTTTTTGGCATGGTTTTTAATGTTGTTACCCTTACTGCTTTTTATTAGAGTAGAACTTAAGGTTATCAGAGGATTTTAAGTTCTCCTTTCTCCCCAGATTGTCCTTCCCCAGACTGAAACATTGTTGAGAAGTTTGGGAACTGCATAGCACTGCATAAATAGAGGTGTGCAATTGAGTACAGTAGGCCCCCTGGGATGAAACCCAGAGCTTTCGGTCCTAGAGAGATCTGGAACACAATTGGCCTTGGGAGACCAGGGTTCTGTCATTTACTACCTTTGATCTCGGGAGTCATACAGGGTGTAAGCTTTTATTTCTGTCAGTATCCCAGGGACGCCAGGGAACGCTTACAAGGTGTGAAGTAGGTGTATGTGTTTTTGTTTTTTTTGGTTTTTGGTACTGGGAATTGATCTCAAGATGCTGTGCTTGCCAGGCAGGCACCTGTGCCATGGTGTGTATTTTGGGTAGCCTAGCTTTTCTTCCCTCGTCACTTTGTCCAGAGAAACCAGGCAGTGGTAGCGTTGTATGGCAGCGCTTTGAACTTAGACTGCTAAGAAATTCATGTTACCCACATTAGACCCTTAAATGGATAGGCGAGAATGGATTATTGTTTATCAGCTAAGAGGAATTTCAGGGAAGATTCCAGATGTACTTAAATTGACTTCTTTTGCCCAGTAGAAGACTGCCATTGTTAGAAATTCGCACATGCGTATCAGTCTGTACAATTGAAGCTTGCTTTACAACCAGCATGTACTAGTTGGATCTTGTTTTTGGATCCCTTCTGACAGTGTCTTTTAATTGATGTCAACTTATATTAACAAATTTGATCAGACTTTACATTGTTATTAGAGAAGGAAAAAGGGTTCTAAGTCACAAACGCTTTTTTTTTTTTTGAGACAGGGTCTCACTATCAGTTCAGGCTGGCCTTGAACTCACTTATGTAGTCCAGGTTGGCCTCAAACTCGCAACCATACTCCTGCCTCAGCCTCCCAAGTGCCCCTTTTGTTAATAGGTCCAGAAATGACATTAAAAAGCCTTGAAGCCAGGCATGGTAGCACATGCCTGCAGTCCCAGCACTCGGGAGGCTGAGGCAGAAAGATGGCTGGGAGTTCAAAGCCAGCTTGAACTACATAGCAAGACCTTGTGTGGAAAAAAAAAAAGCCTTTTGGACAGAACATAGTTACATATGCCTTTAACCCTGTCACTGGCAGAGGTGAAGTCTTGGAGGATCACAAGTTTCAGCCCAGCAGGAATCACTTAGTGAGACCTGTCTCACAAAAAACACTTACAAAGGAGCTGGGGATTAGCCCAGTGTGAGGGCCAGGATACCACAAATAAAGTAATAATAAAAGTAAGTTTTTTGACCAAATTTCTCTTGGCTGTAATCAGTCTATGTATATAATAAGGCTTTAGCATAATCCTTGCTTGAAAGAAAATGTAGCATAAAGAATTTGAATACTTTCCTGAACTTGCTTAATCTGAGGTCCTCCACTGGTGGGTTTAAGTAGTGCTGACTTAACCAATTCTACATCATGTAGTCTGACAGATGTTGATGAAATGCATAATTTCCTGAAATATAAGGGGATATTAAATGAGGACTTATTTTGTAAAATAGCTCAAGTCGTATTTGACCATTTTTTGGCCCTGAGTTTTATGAATCAAGGAACATAAGTTGAGAAAATACACAGACACATCAAGAAATTGACTGTTTCCATTCTTCCTTTCTTTCACTGGTTTGCTTGTCAGGTTTTCTAACATATTCTAACATTTAATTTTGTTTTGCATGTAGGAAACCTATGAGAATATCCCAGGCCAGTCAAAGATCACATTCCTCCTACAAGCCATCAGGAATACAACAGCTGCTGAGGAGGTACTACCTTCATATTTGAGAGTGTTACATTCTTATGAAACAAGTTAGGGTGGTTAGATGATGGTTAGAGTGTAGAATGAGAATTACTTTCTGCCTAAATGTCAGTTAACAATTTTGAATTTATTTGTTCAAAGCTGTCTGTGAGCTACGATGTAATTATTTGAAGTAATCTCTTATTACGAGAGTTTCCTTTTTCCACTTAAGGTGATATGTTCAGAGTAGATAAAAGTTAACAGTTTTATAAATAAGTCCCTAAGAACTATTAAATCTGAGTGATTTCTGCATCTGTAAAAATTACTGTCTTGTATTGAAACAATTCATTCTTCAGGAAGAAATTAGTTCATTGAATATCTTAATGTTACCAAATATATTACAAAGATATATTTTATCTATAAAATTTTATGTGTATAGCTATCTCTAGATGAAACATGTACTAAAATAGGCTTAGGAATAGAGACACTTTAGACTTTTTCTAATGTCATGGTTCTTAGCAAATTACCAAATATATCAAATACAAATTTGCTTATGTTTTAAGAATCTTTTTTCCTTGTGGTAAAACACCTATGTGCTAGAGTTGTACAGTTTCTTACTATTTCTGTGCATTTAAAAGTCAATTTTTTCTTTTCTTTCCATAAATTCTCTTTTTTTGCTCTTCTTGAGACAGGGTCTCACTATGCAGTTCAGGCTGGTCTTGAGCTCACTTTGTAGCCCAGGATGGCCTTAAACTCGCAACAGCCTCAGCCTCCCGAGTGCTGGAATTACAGGTGTGCGCCTCCACGCCTGGCTCATATTTTTTAAAGTATTGAATGCTATTGAATATCACTTTACTTTGGAAAAGATGTTCAGATATGGCAGGTGTAGCAAACTTATCCTACCTTTGAAATGTAACATTCAGGATTTGCAGAATAAGACTCCTGTTGCTAATAGCCACACTATATATAAATTCTCATAGTAATTTAGTACTTGGTGGAAGTGAAGTCAGTTTCAACTGTCAGTCTCATATTCTCATGTAGCACTTAGAAAGCAGTATAACCCGGGCATAGTGGTGCACACCTCCCAGCACTCAGAAGGCTGAGGCAGGAGGATTGCCATGAGTTCAAAGCCAACCTGAATTATTAAGCAAGACCCTGTCTCAAACCCCCACCCAAACGCAGTATAAAAAACCTGTATTAAACTTTACTTAAATCTTAATTAGATGGTGACTGTAAATCAGCCACAAGGTCTTAATTGTGGCTTCATTGTTTTGGGGAAGATTGTGTGTGTGTGCATTGCACACACTTTCTAAAGCACTTTTAAGAACTGTAGGCATTTTTAATTATTTTTGTGAAGAACCTATGTTAATTAGGTAAAGGTTTGCTAACTGCTGTACATTACTCAATAAACAGGAAACATGACAGAGAAAAAAATGGCAAGTTTTATTTACATAACTTTTTTTGTTGGTCATAGTTCCAAAGTAATTAGTAGGAGAAGTAGCAACAGCCTTGAAAAAATGAGAGCAGGAGAAATTAAATTTGATATTTTAGTGGTTCCCGGCTTTAATACGACTGGAGTGCCATTTGTCTCAGCTTTTCTTTTGATAATTTCCAGGGAAACTATACGTAACACACAAATATATATTCCGCACATTTAAAGATGGGAATCTAAGAACGTACACATTGAGGCTGGTTCTTACTATTTAGGTATTAGCAACTTTTTCCAATGTGTAGTGTAGGCTGGTCTTAAACTCACTTATGTAGCCCAGGCTGGTCTCACGGTTCTCCTCCTGCCTCAGCCTCCTTCCTAAGTGCTAGGTCGTGGGCGTGTGCCGCCATACCCAGCAGTATTTGCACCGTGCAGTGTTTGTTTCCGTGAGAGAAGCCTAAAGATAAATGGTATCATAGTGTTTGATCTAGGAAGCTGTCGCACACGGACAGTTACATACCAGGACAAGCTGGAGGAGGGGTCTGGGGCTCAGTGGGAAGGTGCTTCTCTCCTAGAGTGAGACCCAGATGGGAAGGTAGACAGCGAGCATTGCAGGATTTGCACTTTAAGATTTATTTTTCTGGTAAAGAATATATCAAGAAATAGGAATTAGAAATAGTTTATCCTTTGCTATAGTGTTCCTATCAGAATTCTCATGTGTTTAGGAGTTATTTTCACTGGTAAGTAAAAATGGCTGTGTGGCACTTTTCATTATGATAGACTTGTGTGTCTAGAATTTTACATATTTCGCGTTCTTTTTTAGCTAACTAGGTGCTTTAGACATGAAGTAGAAAAATAGAACAGTGAAGTCCATCCATGGGAGAATGGGCCTAGCTTGTTGGAAATGTCTTACTAACACATGAAGTTGTCTGTTCGTAGGCTCGACAAATGGCCGCTGTTCTCCTGAGACGCCTTCTGTCCTCTGCGTTTGATGAAGTTTATCCAACTCTTCCCTCGGATGTTCAGACTGCCATCAAGAGTGAGCTACTAATGATTATTCAGATGGAAACGCAGTCTAGCATGAGGAAGAAAATTTGTGATATTGCTGCAGAACTGGCCAGGAATTTAATAGGTGTGTATGCAAGTAGATTTTATGTTCTGGGGGAAGGAGGAACAGGGTCTTTCTTTTTCTTTCTTTTTTTTTTAATGGAGTCTTTCACAGGAAGATTTGTATCTTAGTACTACTCATTCTGTTCAAAATGAATGAGATTATGGGCTCTGCATTTAAAGCCAAAAATTATAGATGTTTATGAAATTTCGCCACGTTTACCTGTTGTTATTCAGAACTTTGATATGGAAAAATAATTTTGTAATTCACTTGTAAGTTGTTATATTCCTCTGTGATCTGTACACTTTTAGAAGTACAGGCTACCACATGGTATAACAACTCTAGATTAAACCTGTCACTTGGAGTGGGAATCAGTGGACTCCAGGTGCTTTTGCTATTAATATACACGTTGATAAATTGTACACATATGCTATTACAGTTTATATTTTATAGATTATAAAATGCCCTGGAGTATTTTTAAAGAATGAGATAAAAGAAAAGCATTTTCTGAAATGCATTTTTTCAATGCTAAAAGCCTTTTTGTCAACTGAAAATATTAATAATCTAATTGCAATTGAGTATGATTTTTTTTGTGTGTGTGTTTTTATTTTGTGCATACTGAGCACATACTTTACCACAGCTGCACCCCCAACCGCTACATTTTATTGTAGTTTTTTCTTAGATTTTATTGGTACATTTTAGATATGCATAACGTACATTTTTTTCAAAATGGAGATTCATAGGTGTAATTATAATCGTTGTTCATCGAGAAGATATTTTCAGTAGTGAAAGGCTACTTGGTGAAGATAGTGACTAAGCGGGAGAGCACTGTTGGTTGAACTCAGCACATCATGACAACCGGTAATGCCAGTGCTCTTGTTCCGTTCTGCTAGCAAGTTGTCATCCTATTTTGCTACCAGATTCTTAGAAACTAGTAAGGAAAATACCAACTTTTATATTTTAAATAAATGAATTCAAAATCCACTGGAACTCTTAATTTGAAATAGTTTTAGATTACAAAATTCTGTTTTCAAGTTCTAAGTGCAGGTGCAGACTTTTATTGGTGACAGTATTTCAGATTCAAATCATTTAATATAGACACATTTTCAGATAATCCAAAATACCTGATTAGATTTTTTCCAAAGTGGCGCTCTTATTCCCCCTTAGCATTATCTTCACGCTGGAGGAACTGTTGATTTGTTGTGGCTGGGGGTGGGGGTCAGTGTAAGAGTGCTTGCCTAGTGTGTGCGAAGCCCTGGGGTCAGTGCCCAGCGCTGCAAAAAAGGGAAGAGAGTTTTGTTCTCATGTCTTCCCAAGCACACACGTCAGTCTTTTTCTTCCTTTTTTTCCCCTTTAAAAATGCAGTCTCACTAAGTTGCCCAGTCTAGCCTCAAACTTAAAGTTCAGTCTTAAGATCTTTGTGACAAAGTAGCAAGTGAATCTCATGAGTAGCACAGTAGCTTTTGTGGTGACTTGTTTTTATTATAAACTATGCTTTAAAAAAAATCTCTGTTTTAATCTTGTTAAAAAGTAAACATATTAGGGGGACATGGTAGTACAGGCCTGTAATCTCAGTGCTCAAGGAGGGTGAAACAGGAGGAGCACAAGTTCAAACCCAGCCTGGACAATTTAGCGAGACCCTGTCTCAAAACTAAATATGAAACCGGACTGGGGATGTAACTCAAAATAAAGGCCCTGTGTTCAATAGTCAGGGAGAAAATAATAAACATCAGTAACATCCTATAGCATTTAAAGCTAGAAAAGATAAATATGCACTATAGATCCTGAGATTCTCACTCTGGTGTCTTCTCTAGGCTGAAAGTAATAATTTTGTTTTCAGAACCTTATTACCAATTATTCAATCTTTGCCTGCTTTTAAAACTTGCCCCCCTTGGCAGTACTGGGGCTGGAACCCAGGGCCTTCACATTGAGCTACATCCCTAGCCATTAGTTTTTTTGAGAAAAGGTCTTGCTGAGTTGCCTAGGTGGGACTCAGGTGGCCTTCCTGCCTCAGCCTCTCTCTACGCTGAGATTAACCAGTATATATCACTGGGCTCAACTTTTTAAATGCTTTAATAACAATAGAGAACACAAAGGAGTTAATATTTGTATAATTCAAAATACTGTTTTCCTCTTAAAATTCTCCTTAGAAATAACTGCTGCTAATAACTGTTTATGTAATCCATCTATACAAATTGTCTTTTTATAAGGTGCCATTTTATGGTTACAGGACTTAATTTTATTGGAATTTTTAAAAATACAGAGCAAGTGACATTTACACTACTCCGTATTTTAAATGAGGCTCATGAAATGAAAGAATTCACCTTTAATATTCTCGAGTCAAACTGTTCTACCTTATGCTTGGGTTTTTATACTTTTAGATGAAGATGGCAACAACCAGTGGCCTGAGGGTTTGAAGTTTCTTTTTGATTCGGTCAGCTCTCAAAACATGGGATTGCGAGAAGCTGCCCTTCACATTTTCTGGTACGTACGTCCAGCTTAACGTTTTTTAACGTTGAGAATGTCTGAAACGTTGTAATTCATCAGCTTAGCCTGATTTAGCTCTTGGGAGCTAAAAAATAGTGTCTTTGATAAGCTTTGTATTTGTTTTGAAAGAAGGAAGCCTGTTTATTTTACACACTATTTTTTTTTGGTCTTTTATGGTTCTGAAAATGTTCTTGATGTCCTTTCTAGAGATAGCATAGCTTTTAAAACACCTTCTATTACCTGCGTCGCATAAGAAGAGAATGCTAGTGAGTCCCCTTTGTGTTTTGAGTCTTCCCTGCTCGTGCTGTATAATATTTTAACAAACTTCCATGTGCTTATAACCAGTGGTTTAAGTTTAGAATTAGGTTATTCTTTTTTACTCTTCTGTGTTAACCAGTTTTCTACTGTGTTTAAAATATGATTAATAGCCAGGTGTGACATTGTATGCCTGCAATCCCCAGCACTCAGGAGGCTGAGGCAGGAGGATCACTGAGATCCAGGCCAGCCTGGGTTACAGAGTGAGTTTAAGGCCAGCCTGAACTGCAAAATGAGACCCTGTCTCAAAAAGACCCCCCTTGGTGGGGGGGAATATATATATATATATGTATGTATTGGATTTATAACTTTTCAAATTATAGGCTCTACATATGATTTTTACATATTACATTATTTTCTACTTTAGTTGTCAAACACGTTCCATTTAATTATTCACCAAATGTAAAGTAGAGCAGAACTTGGACTGTGGGCTCATCAAAGCTAGGAGCAGCAGATGGTCAGAAAGCATGGTTGGCTCTTGTGCCCTCCTGCACTCAGGTCAGCTTCCCACAGGGGGAAACACGGGTGTGAGCTGAGAGTGGGCTGCAGAGTAGCCTCTGTGCCCAGCCTAAACTTGTGCTGTTCTTTTCCATTCACCCAGCCTGGAAGGAGAATTGCCGAGAGCATCCTTAGATGGTGTCTGACCTGAGGTTAACCTATGTTGCAAGTCAGGGAAACCCTTCCTTAGAGATTCTAACTCATGCTTTACAAAGATACAGTGAAGCTTTTAAAGAGTGTTTTTTGGATCATCTTTTAGGAACTTTCCTGGAATTTTTGGGAACCAACAGCAGCACTATTTAGATGTCATCAAACGGATGTTAGCTCAGTGTATGCAAGATCAGGAACATCCATCAGTAAGTAATTTCAATTCCATTAGTACAAACATGTTAAGTTAAACTTGTAAAAGAAATTAATTCTTAGGAGCTCAGTTTTATTTTTACATATTAAAATGTAAATTGTAGTTTTGTTTATAAGGAAAAATTTCATGTTGAATAAGAAAACCTGACCTTGCATCTTTCAAAAGTTTCTTGTGTTTGACTTTCTTACTCTTCATTTTAGATCAGGACATTATCAGCTAGAGCCACAGCTGCATTTATACTCGCAAATGAGCATAATGTTGCTCTGTTCAAACATTTTGCAGACTTGTTACCTGGATTCTTACAGGTAAGAAAATAGTATAGAATAAATTCTAATTATATGACATACTGCTTTTCAGTGGTTTAATTTTCATCAGAATTCTATAGTAACAGCCATTCGTTTATATAGTACATATTTTTTGCCAGTTGTGTGCTGGTACTAGGGTTATAGCAGTAAAGACGACATGCAAGTCAGTCCCCATTGAGCATTTATTGCACTTGACATTTATTGCACTTGACATTTTTACCCCTCAAAATATTTAGTTACAGAAGTTTTCTATATAATAAATAATATAAGCACTTACATTCCTAGTATCAATATATAACCACATAGGTCATTTAAATTAACCAGACAGCCTGAGATTCAACATCCATTTTATATAAGGAGAAACTACAGAGGAGAGGATTGAACATTTGCCAAGGACCACAGTGTTAGTAAGGACGGATCACAATGCATACACTCAAGACAGTGGATTCCGTACTGTTAATCATAGGGCTTATCATTGTTTGCAGCATAAAGTAATTTGTGGTTAATTTATATTAGTTCCATGGACAAATTAATGCTTTAAGGATGCCTTTTGCCTTATTCAGAAAGCAGAATAAGATTAGATAACTTAGGCTGAAGATTCTCACCTTGTTAGACTTGAAATTCCTCCCTTTTTTGATATATATTCTGTAATTGCCCAAATACTATCCTAAAATGAAGCACATAGGTAGGTAATAACTCAAGAAATGCATGATTTTTTAAAAATACCACCACAGCTAACTACAAAGGAGAAATACAGTAATTTGTAATGAAATGGCTTGCTTTTCCATATATAAATGCTTAGGCAGGACTACACTTGAGAGTCATAGTTGACTCAAATCCACTGGGTATTACATTTGCATGGATCAAAAATTTGGTTCTAGTTGGGTTTTTTTGTGTTTTTTTGTGTTTTTTTTTTTTTGGTACTGGGAATCGAACTCAGGACCTTGTACTTGCCAGGCAGGCGCTGTACCACTGAGCTATATCCCCAGCCCCCAGATAAAAAATTTTATCCATGCAAATGCAATAACTAAAATTGGACTGATACAGAGATATCATCAGCAAATTAAATACCAGCTTATTTTTAATGTTGAAGATAAAATTTCTTGACATGGACAAGCTTTGGATAAAGCAAAGTGTTTATCCATTCTTGATGTATGTAGTACTTTTGTTGGGGATTTCCATATCATCCTTTAGTGTCCCTGGGGGATTGATTACAGGACTTCCTGCAGAGAAGTCATGCATGCTAAAGTCCTGTGTATAAAATGGCATATAAAATCTTCACGTATATGTTAAATCCTCCATAGATTACTTTTAATACTTAATAGGATATAAGTGCTATGTAAATAGCTATTATACTGTATTGTTGAGGGAATAATGACAAGGAAAAAGGTTCATACATGTTTGGTATATGTGCAGATTTTTTTCCAAAGGTTTTTGACTCTCGGTTGGTTCAGTCTGGGTATAGAGGACCAATTGTACATAAAAACCAGGCAAAAAATAATTTGTGGCTAGGGTCTAGGTTCATGTCATAATCTTCCATTTTTATCAATGTTGGGCATTTGTGAGATGTTTGATGAGATGAACATGTGAATCCCATAGAAGCTTCAATGTCACAGATGCAGGGTGTCCAGTATCCCTGGCTTTTGCTCAGTCGTGTGACAGCTGGAAAGTACTCCAGGAAGAAACAGCATTGCCATTGAGAGCCACTGAGTTAGAATTGAGCTGAGCAGAAATTGAAGGTTTCTGTGTTGTAAGAAACTTTTAACAGGGAATGGTGAAAGTTTTTTCCTCGCGTTGTCACATTGAAAACATACAATTCAGTGACAAAATTTCCAAGTATATGTGCTGCTGTTTAGTGGTTTCTCTAAAAATCTTTATAGCTTAAATCTAATCCCACAGATTTTTTTTCTCTCTGGATTTCAAAGTAAAATGTTTGCCTGAAAATAATGGTAGATTTTAAAATGCAGGCTTAGATACCACAGTGACAACTATGGGTAGTGTGGACACTTGTAGGGTCAGGTGTTGATGTGTGTATGACAGAGTAGAACGTGGCTATAGAAAGGACAGAGGAAAGGGATTCTGTGTGGTTACAGAAAAGAGGTCGTTGACTGTCTTAAGTTTTGTTGTGGTAGTTATATCTTCACTGGTTTCATTTTGACTTAGGATTTAAAAGTGTATTTGTATTTGACACGTAGTAATTGTCACATTTATGAGGTACAGGGTGACATTTGGGTACCTGTACAACAACTAGTGATGAAGTCAGAAATTAACTTACCTTGCACCTCAAACATTTCGTACCTCTTGTTATTGGGAGCATTCAGAATCCTTTCTGGTAGTGATTTTGAATAGTGCACGTTATCATTCGTTGTGGAGCGTAGTTACCCTACTGTCCTATACAGAACGAAGGAAGTTGCTCTTCCTATTGCACTACACTGCTGTGCATTACCACCAGCCACACCACACACAGCTCCAGGCTTTGGTAACCGTTGCTCCATTCTCTACTTCTGTGAGACCAACTTTTTCATCTTCCACACATAAGAAAGAACACAGGGTATTTATTGTGGTATTATCCCCAGCAATTTCAGTTAGCTGAATATCTTTCAACTTTCTGTGATGTTAGAAATGAAAAAATGACCTACTCTTTTGTGGCTGAATAATACTCTATTCTGTATGTGTGCCACATCTTCATTATTGATTTGTTCATCAGTAGCCACCTAGATTGATCCCATATTTGAGTAATGCTGTAATAAATATGCAGGTACAAATGTTTCTTCAGTGTACTGATTTTAATTCCTTTAAAGATATACACACTAAGGAGATTGTGGATCATGGTAACTCTGTTTCTTTTTTTTTTTTTTTTTTTTTGTTTCTAGGGTTTTTTGTTTGTTTTCGTTTCTAGTTTTTAAAAGACCCTCCGTACAGTTTTCCATAATGGCTATACTATTCACATTCCCACCAACAATGTGTAAGAGTCCCTTTCTCCACATCCTCAACACCATTTGTTACTGTCCCTTTTGATTCTAGCCACACACATTTAGTAGTAGTTTCAGGAGTAGTTCTCTGTTGACTGCCTTGTAGGAATGTTTTGGCTAGGGAGGTATCACAAAGTGAGAGTCTTCAATCCGGACATTTTTCTGTTTTGTCTCTAGGCTGTTAATGACTCATGCTACCAGAATGATGATTCGGTCCTAAAATCCCTTGTTGAAATCGCAGATACTGTTCCAAAGTATTTGCGTCCTCACTTGGAAGCAACTCTGCAGTTAAGTCTAAAGGTAAAGTAAATACTTGAGTAGACGTTATTTTTGCAGGCAGTACTGTAAAGTATTAAATGTGTACACCAATTTGTCTTTGTAGTTGTGTGGAGACACCAGCCTTAATAACATGCAGCGCCAGCTTGCCCTGGAAGTGATCGTGACCCTCTCGGAGACTGCAGCGGCTATGTTAAGAAAGCATACTAATATTATCGCACAGACTAGTAAGTCAGAGGTCTTCAGAAGTTTATGTGTAATGTGACAAAATTGGTGGCTAAATTTGCTGAGGCTTACGTGATTTCTTAGATTTTTTGAATGTCTTCAAATCGGATAAAACAGATATGCATCTCCATACCTGTGTATATGGACCCAGTATTGTACTTTTAAAACTTTGCAGAGTCTTGCAACCTGTTGTTAAAAGCAGAATTTCTGTAGTGGACAATGTAATAGACTCTGTTATATCATAACAAATTTAATAGAGTCAAAGGTAACTCAGGGATGTATAGATATGTCAGAGCAAACTGAAAAACTGAGGTTACATAATTATGGTATTACCAGTGAAGGTAGGATCAGAATGCAGATCTGACACTGATCCAGGTTAGCTTCACTATATTATGTTGCTTTGTTTTATACTGTGCAGGAGAAACTTACATAACTATTTCACTTGATCTTATTGCTGTGGAAATACTACTTTGAAGTTTCATTGTACTAGGATAAGAACTTAGGAATAGCCTGATTGTTTTCTGACCTAGTCATTTCTTCACATGCCAATAGGTATTTGAACACTAGATTTAGAAAGTAATTATACTGCTAGATTTAATCTTACACTGAAGTGTAGTGGTCAGAATTTTAGGAACTTTCCCATTTGACAGGAAGAAGGCAAGTATCCTCACTATTACTGTTTCTGTGTACTAACAGTTCCAGACAGTGCATTGAGATAAAAAATAAGAATTAGAAACAAAATTACTGCATATGTGTAGGTTATGTAGCTGTCTGCAAAGAGATAAATTGTTAGAACTGATCAAAATAACAGTTCCTATATATCAATAATAATTACTTTGAGAATTTACTAGAAAAGCAAAAAAGTTAATAATAGAAAGCCTGGCTCAAAATCAAAAGATAAAAGACCTTTATGGAGAAAATGAATAATACATCAAAAGTCTAATAGAAGAGGTCAACTTTAGTTCTTTTTAACAATAAATCCAGTGTCATTTCAGTCAGAATCCTAATAGGGTTGGTTATGATAGAATTGACCCTAAAATTAGTACAAAGGACATGGGTCCTAGTGTGGAAAAAATAATATTCCAACCACATATAACTTAAATAATTGGGGTTGATTAAAAGCCTAAATATTAATATACATGATCTTTGACTTATAAAATGTATGGTCACAAACCATAGATACAATCATGGTATGTTTGCAAATACTAAGAATCTTTTAATCAACCAAATATTTGAAATTAAAAGACAAGCTACAAACCCAGGGGAACTAATAACTGTAAGACCGCACAGTCAGCAAAGTTTTGGCATGTAGAAAACAGACAAAGGCCAAGAACAGGAAACTCGCCGAGAGCATCTGACACAAAGCGGGGTTGGGGAATCTTGGCCGTTAGAAAAGCTGACAGCATGCAGTGTGGATGAGAGCTGTGGCGCCCAGGACCCCGAGTCCAGCTGCAGGCGCCGCACACTGTTGCAAAGTAAGGCGGGCTTTAGGCAGCTTCTGTGGCAGTGTAAGTTTATGCAGCAGCTGAAGAGAGTCTTTACGATATTTGGAACAGTTTTAAGCCCAGACTCACATTTGCCAAGGAGAAGACGTGTATAATAATCTCATCAAATCAAGTTCTCAGAGGAAAATTGTTCAGCAGCAGTGCTGAATAGTTCGTTTATCTAGTGGGACATATAATTAATGAAGTTCATGTGTAGGAATAAAAGGCAGATTGCCAGAGGTACATACAGTATGATACCATTTATGTATTCGTAAAATCTCAAAATAGTATGTAATTTTATATAGAAATGTAGGTAGTTCATCTGTAAAAACAGTTTGGGAATGATAGATATTTAGCAATAGTGCTTATCTCTGGTGAAGGGGAGAGGAAGAGAATGTAGTAGAATTTGGGGATCGAATATAGAATTTGGAGAACAATGTTTGCTGGTTCTTAATCTTACCTTTTTTTCTTCTTTTTTCTTTTGGTACTGGGACTCGAACTCAGGACCTCGCACTTGCCATGCAGGCACTATACCACTGAGCTGTATTCGCAGCTTTAATGTTACCTTTTAAAAAGATACCAAACGAGTATTGCATGCAAACAGAACAAGCCAGATTTTGGAGACACCAGCAAATATATACTTGACTCTCTGATATACATGGGAGATTAGTTCCCGGTCCCTTTTATAAAATGGCACAGTATTTGCATGTAACCTCACATCCTCTATACTTTAAGTCCTGTATTTATTACCTGTAACATTGAATACAACGTAAATGCTATATGAATCCTTAAACTGTGTTGTTTGGGGAGTAACAAGGGGAAAAAGAAAAGGTACATGTAGTTTTTTCCTGACTGCTTGTTTGATCTGAGATTGGTTAAATCTAAAGATATGGAAACCATGGACACCAAGAGCCAACTATTGCGCTTCATTTTCTTAAAGGCAAAGTAAAACCTTTCTTAAAATTCTTGTAGATGGTAAAGTGATACTGACAGGATTACATGAAATCACAGTGCCTGAGTGTGAAATAATTTCTCACTTTAGTTCCTCAGATGTTAGCGATGATGGTTGACCTGGAAGAGGATGAGGACTGGGCGAATGCGGATGAACTGGAAGACGATGATTTTGATAGGTAATCGTGTGCTGATGGGGATAGAGCTGGCTTGGGAACAGGGCGCAAGGGAACTTTCCGGCCATGAAGCCCAGCTCTTTGCTGCTGTGTAACGTGTCTAACCAGAAGTTAAACTTTTTATAAGTGTTATTTTATTTTTCACATATAATTTATATTTTTAAAATTTACGTACATTTAATCAGAGTTCTTAAAGCGTACTTCACTAGTGAAGAATAGTATATAAAACCATTTTGTAATCAGAAAAGATACCTATGACAAACTTGAAATATAGCAAATAAAGTTTGCATCTTTTATTCTTGTATTTTAAATTTTCTTTAAAATTAGGAATTTCTTTTAAAATATCCATGAACTTTTATATCCAAAGACCTCACTTAAAAAGTTACTTAAGCAAAATTGCGTACAAAACATTGTTTTTCCAGTAGAAAAGCTTCAGGATTCAGAGGTCACAGTGGTGAGATTTGTCCACTGAGTGACAGTGACTGGAATTACTGTTGTACGGAGTCATTCCAGCTCAGTAGGCCCCCACGAATACTGATTCCTGTGGAGAAGGCATCGAGATCTGTGCTTGCAGAGATGAAGACGGCTCCTTACATGTATATGAAGCGTAGCACTTGGAGCTGTTACTTAAATTGACTTTTTCGAGTTGTCCTGAAGGTATATTACTTTCAGGTACAGAAATGCAGAGTTAAGATTGAGTGATTTGTCTGAGGTTACATAGCCAGCTAGTGAGCTTAAATTAAGGACTTATAACCATTTTTTTCTTGTTAACATTTATAGACTACATGCTGCATTTTTGCAGCATTATTAAACATGACCAATTATAGCGCAGCACTGTGAAGTATATTGAAGTGAGCTTCACTGGGCTGAAGAGAACACGGGTTAGATCAGGTTTCCTTCCTCTGATTCAGTTACTGCAACATGCTGCTGCCTGTCCTTAATTTGCTCTGTAAACAACACTTAACTATACGGTATATGCTTTAAGAAACTTACTTTTCTGGGCTCAATAAGGTTTTCTTACCAGCAAGTTACTTTAATTTTTTTTTTTCATAACTATTTTCAATACCAGGATTTTAGGTCCAAAAGCCTGTTCTAAAAATCATTTAGAGTTTCATTGCTTATAGTTTCGTCTTCACAGACCAGTTAAGTATGATATATATATATATGGCAGATTCCCTGCTGCCCTTGCAGCTCTGAGCCAGAGTAACTGCAAGTACTTCTATGCACTAATCTCTCAGTTTTCAGTGAAACCTGTTCATAGTGGTTGGCAGTGTACTTTTGTGCCTCTTTAAAGATGAATGGGCTGGCAGGGAGAGGGGAAAATCCTGTTCATTCTGAGCACCCCTTTCCATTTTCTAGGTTCTGTCCACTGACGAGTTTGAGGGATGTATTTCTAGAAAGTGAGATGCAGTTAACAGCCTGCTCTTTACCTCTGAGTGTTGAAAAGTAAGAGTTAGATACAGGACTTTTTGAACTATGGTACAGCTTGATAAAAGTTTTCATTTAGTCTTTATTTTCAGCTGTAGGGTTTAAACCACAGCTTCAACAGCACATGCACAAGTCTGCTTGAATTTGTTCTTGGTCCTGGTTTAACAGCATATTCAGTGCACACTTTCTCAGTGTGTTGTATGTGTTCCTTGTGTGTTCAGCAATGCAGTGGCTGGTGAGAGTGCTCTAGACCGGATGGCGTGTGGACTTGGTGGCAA
Source organism: Chinchilla lanigera (assembly GCF_000276665.1). Classification (NCBI taxonomy): domain Eukaryota; kingdom Metazoa; phylum Chordata; class Mammalia; order Rodentia; family Chinchillidae; genus Chinchilla; species Chinchilla lanigera. The sequence goes on along the minus strand of NW_004955404.1, from coordinate 12,444,201 downwards.
GCTTGTTCTGCCGATGATCAAGGAACACATTATGCAGATGCTTCAAAACCGTAAGCTATCCGTGCTTCACATGCTACAGTGGTGGGATGTGGCTTTCCAAATCTTAAATCTAAAGACTGTGTTTTAATCTCGGCCTTTTATAGAATGCTTAATCTAATTCATTTGTTCTGCTGGTGAAATTTCATTTAGTCCTTTTTGGAGCCATGTCTTATGCTAAAGAATGTTTTTCCTCACTGCCAAGAATATTATTCAACTTTCTCTCCACAGAATTGGCTTCAGTATGCAGGAAAAAATTATCAATTCTAAAGAAAAATCTATAGATTTACTTGCTAGCCAGAAATATTTACATTTTTTTTCTTTAAATAGGGTCTCACTATGTAGTGCAGGCCAGCCCTGAACTCACTCACACAGCCCAGGCTGTCCTTGAACTCATGGCAATCCTCCTGCCCCAGCCTCCTGAGAGCTGGGATTACAATTGTGTGTCTCCATGCCTGGCTAACTTTTAATTTAAAAAAGACATCCGTACAGGAATTTTTATAACATTAGCGTATTTAATTCATATGATCTTTCTTCATCTAATATTATCTGTTAAAAAGAAGAAATCCTATCTAGTATAAGCAGAAAAGAAGCCTTTTCTGTGTTTCTGCTGTTTCCTTAACAAATATTTGGTTATTTGTCAGCCTTTGTACCCATAGCTTCTATCAGTACCAAAGTTTTTTTGTTGTTTGGGGAAGGTTTTTTTGTTCGGTTGTTTTTTTCATTACAGGGGATTGAACCCACTGAGCTACATTCCAAAGCCACCTCCTTTTTGCAGGGTCTCACGGTTTCCCAGGCTGGGATTTAGGAATCCTCCTGTCTCGGTGTCTCCTAGATTGTTAGGGTTATAGGCATGCACCACCATGCCCAGTGCATGTTTTTATTTTTATTGGCCCATTTTAATTATGAAGTTAATATGCCCAATATATTTAAAAAATTAAAACCCAGAAGTGAGCTGGGCGTGGTAGCACATGTTATAATCCCAGTTTGTGGGAAGCTGAGGCAGGAGGATCACTGGAAGTTCAAGACCAGCCTGGACTACACAGCCAGAACCTGTCTCCAAAAAGAAAAATAGAAGTATATGACTTACAAGTCTTTTACTTTGTGTTCACAGGTGACCACTGTTAGTAGTACTCTGAAACTTTTCTCTCACTTCATGTATGCATATGTATTAATTTTATTTTTAGCGCGAATATACCGTGTAGATACACTGAGCTTCTACTCAGCAGTTCATCATATCACCACATAACAGCTGGAATCCCAGTTAAATAGTTTTAGTTGATTACAAATAATGCTGATCCAAACACTCTTCTACAGAAGTGCTGGTTTATTTTAGGTGAAAATATACTTGTGTTGTATGTATTACATTACTTGTAAGGCAGATAGGAGAGCCAGGCATGGGCTGAACCATTGATACAGGATCTTTTCTTTTGTTTGTTTTCAGTGGTAGCAATTGAATCCAGGGTCTGCCTCCTACTAAGCACAGCTGTACACCCGACATGCACTCCTAGTGATACAGGATGTGAAGGATTTTAAAGTAGTAAAATAGAATGGCACAATATCAACTTCAGATGAATATGAATCATTGTGAACTCTAGCCCTTACTTGGGTCACTTAGTTTGTTTTCCTGTCAGATTCTTAGCTATCCTGAAGTGGCTTGGTCAAAAGCCATTGCCTCTTTTTAATAATATAATTATCTACCTGGATCTTGCAGTACCATCACTGCCCCTCACCCTCATTTGTTTTAGTCTTTTTACAGAAGTATAGAGACATCATCACAGATTGCTTGACCTATAAGAGCTCCTTTGTAGTAAATCTTGCTTTCCAGTTTTAAGGTGAAGTGAAACTCAGAGATAATAAAAGATTGCTCAAGGGAGCAAGCAGTCAGTATCCCTCTATTGATTCACATGACTTCAGATGGATTTGTCGTGAATGTGCTTGTGATTTGCTTTAAAGAATTTGTTAACAGCTCCCTACCTAGGTGTAGAATGCTTTTTCATTTACAGCAGTGACCTGCTTTTGTTTGGTTTTGTGCTAGTGGGGATTGGAGCGGGGGTTACCATGCTGCGTTCCCCAGGCTTTTTTATTATTTTATTTTCAGTCATGGTCTGGCTGAACTGACCAGGCTGGCCCTCCTACTTGTAATCCTCCTGTGTCAGCTTCTCAGGTAGCTGGGATTAAACATGTGTGCCTCCATGCTCAGCTGCAGTGAACTCTTAAGAAAGAGATGTTGTTGCATGTGTGACTTTTAGCAAATAAATCTTTTGCAGCTTGGTTTTCTCATCTAAAATTTCATGAAAGTGATTGCCCTACATCCAGTGTGAAAATTAAGATTTATTTTGTGTGTGTGAAAAATAATGTATATAAAAAATGCCTCACAAGAGTAAATGATGCATATATTCCAGTTTGGAAACAGTAATTTAATGACAGTGGGGAAATAATTTGGGTATCTGTTTACATACAGAATTCTCTAGTTTTTGCCTCTCCAAATTGGTGTTTTTACACTAGAAAACTTAACGTATGTTCTGCTTAATTTCAAGTAGTAGTTTCCTTGTATTTCCTATAAGTAATAAAAGCAGTAAAGTTTTTAAACCTTAAAATTAAAGGGATAGCTATTTTTAGATTCCCCTACCATTGCTGTTACATTCTGCAGAACTTGGTTCCAGGAACTCTGCACAATGGGAATACTGTAAAGTTTTTCTTTTTTTTCCCTGAACCAAATAACAGTTTTCAAGTGTACATTGCCTTTCTTCCTTAGATTAAGAAGTTTGGTATGTAAAGATTAGTAGATACTCAACTCTTCATTGCTATTGTTATTCCTCAGTTGAGAAATTGTGACATATTAGTATGGGGAGTGATTGAAGTTAATTAAAAGCATAAATAGTGTGTTATTATAAATAATAAAAGGGGCCAGGGATGTAGTTCAGTGGCACAAGTGCCTGCCTGGCAAGTGCAAGGTCCTGAGTGTGATTGCTGGTGCAGAAAGAATTATGAATAATAGAAGTTTCCAGTCTGTGGTGCTGGGCGCTGAACCCGGTCCTCATGCACGTCGGGCAGATGCCCCCGTTAGGCTGCATCTCTGTCCCTGTAAGTAACAGTCCCAGTATGTACTGGGTAGTAGGAACACTTCAGAATCATCTGTAGTAGAATTAATTACTTTATATCAGCTTTGTGCTCCCCAAAGTAAAAAATGGATCTGACATAATTTAGATTTTTCTGCAACTTAATCTGCTAAACTTGGGAGTTTCTGGTCATAGGACCCCTTTACCAGCCTAAAAATTAAGAAAGATCAATCAGTGTGTACTGTCTTAAAAATTAAAACAGAAATCCTGTAAATATTCATTTAAAAATAGTAATAGAATCATTATTAACAGAAACATTATGAAGAATGACTTTTCCAGACTATTAAGAATATCTGCGTTTTTATAAATGCGTTTAACTAGCTAAGTTGTTACATGCTTCTGCATATTCAGTCTCTTGGGATTTCACATGTTTTAATCTCTGGAATACTGTATCTCTGGAGTACGGAACTCCATTTATACCTTCAAAATGAGAATGAAAGGATATTATTAGAATAGTTTGCCCTCCACCCCCAAAGAACTCGAACTTGAGAGAATCCCAAGGTTCTTGGGTCCCACTCTGAGAACCATTGTTACCATCTCTACACTGAGACGTAGCATTCTAGATATATGTGCATCTTGTTTTGTTTGACAAAGAGTTTGAAGGAGTATAGCTTAGAATGCTGTAGAAATACTTAGAAATCAGGGCCAGGGAAATTATATACTAGTATAGGATATGGAGTAAAGTAAACATAGCATAGTTATTAACCAAAAAATCAAAGAGTCATTAATATTAGAATACAATTAAATCATCCAATAAAATTTTGTTTTTATTCTTTTTGAGATCTGGTTTCGCTGTGCAGTTCAGGCTGGCCTTGAATTCATTTTGTAGTCCAGGTTGGCCTTGAACTCATGGTGATCCTCCTGCCTCAGCCTCTTAAGTGCTAGGATTACAGGCACCAATAAAAAAAATGCATTTTCTTTCCTTCTTTCTTTCTTTCTTTCTTTCTTTTTCTTTCTGGTGTTGGGACTCGAACTGAGGACCTTGTGCTTGCCGGGCAGGCGCTGCGCTGCTGAGCTATATCCCCAACGCTTGTTCTTATTAATGTCTAAAAAGTTTTGTTACTATTTCCCAAATAGAATAATTGCAGATTAAAGCTTCTGACTACCAGAATGGTCTTTGTAGCATGTAATTAATGTTTCAAATATAATTCCTTTTTGTAGCTGACTGGAAATACCGGCATGCGGGATTGATGGCCTTATCTGCCATTGGTGAAGGGTGCCACCAGCAAATGGAAGGAATTCTGAATGAGATAGTAAATTTTGTTTTGCTTTTCCTTCAGGATCCTGTAAGTACCAGTAAATATTTCATTCTTAATTATTTCTGTAATTTCACATGGGAGCCTGTTGTGTTTACTAATAGAAGAAAACACATTGCAGCATCCAAGAGTAAGGTACGCAGCCTGCAATGCTGTGGGACAGATGGCTACAGATTTTGCACCTGGTTTCCAGAAGAAATTTCATGAGAAGGCAAGTAACGAGATGCTCCAGTCAGACTGGTAGGAAGGCAGAACCTTTCAAAAGGTGTACTGATTTGGCTTCCTTTTCCAGGTGATTGCAGCTCTGCTGCAGACCATGGAAGACCAAGGCAACCAGCGCGTGCAGGCCCACGCTGCCGCTGCCCTCATCAACTTCACCGAAGACTGCCCCAAATCGCTGCTCATCCCGTACCTGGATAATTTGGTGAAACACCTGCATTCCATTATGGTCCTGAAGCTTCAGGAGGTGAGCTCTGAGACCTTTAAGCTCCCTGTTTACAGGTGAATTTAGGTTGACTTGGTGGGTAGGACTTAGAGGGGTAGAGTTTTTACCAAGATGATCAGGGTGGAGGAGGACATTCCAAGGTGATCCCAGTAGAATAAAGCAAGCTTGAATAGAGCATGGGCCAGCGTTGGAATGAGGAAGGACACGGCCTCAAAGGTAAAATCAGTGTATGCATCACCTGGAAAACAAGGTAGAGGGATTTTTGAACCTCTCTTTGCTTGAGTTTGGAAGAACTGTTCTGCGCTCTTCAGCGCTGCAGGAAATGGTGACGTGATTGTGGGAAACGAGTTTGGTGGCATCGTGAGGCATAAAGAAAACCGTGCTCACCGCCGGAGCATGGACGGTAATTGTGGAAATAGAGGGAAGAGAGTTCTAAAAGTTCACAGGATGTGATAATAGTTTTCCTGTAATTTTCTCTTAAATATATAGGAGAGAAGTAAAAATGTTGAACAGTCTTCTAACCAAAGTGACAGAAATTGACAGTATGCAGAAACCAATGTCCTTTTAAAAAAAAGTTGTCTTTTAAGATAAGCGCTGGCTATCCATGTAGGTGGTTTATAATTATAGTACAGTCTGAAAAAAAACTGATGTCAGTGTAATAGTGTACTAACAGCCTGAGAGAAAAGATATAGTTAAAAGCCAGGATTGATGCCCAGTTGTCAGATACAGCAAAAATGGGTTTTGGTTTTAAAAATGAATATAAAGGTACCTGCAGTAAAAATTCATTCCTGCTCTCAAATTCACTACACATAAACTTAATGTCAAATTACTATAAAAGTTTTTGATACTCTCAATTCCTGTACTTATGGGCCAGTAACAGTTCACAAACCACAGTGTCGCCTTGGTGACTGGTCCGATTAAGGATGTCACTGAGGAATGACTATCTCAGAAGCCAAAGAAAGAGTAGATGCAGGCTAAGCTCAGGTGTTCAGTGTCGGATGACAGCAGACTAAACATGATCGAGGAAGTGCTTAACTGTCTGCAGGTGGACAGGTGGACCCAAATGAGGGTCTGATGAATCCAGAATAGATGGATTTAGTATGACTCACAGTGGGCTTAGGTAGACGTTGCGGTGTGATGGGAGTCTCTGTGTCCCTGTCATTCCCCAGAGGGCCAGTGTGTTATTTATTTATTTATTTATTTATTTATTTATTTATTTATTT
>NW_004955404.1:12410038-12437080 GCF_000276665.1 Chinchilla lanigera | reverse complement strand
CTTAGTCTGCATTCTCATGTTCTCCGAGTCCTTGTTCAGCAGCTGTTCCTCCGCTGACTGTGGACCTTTCTGGTTCTCAATGGCAGGAGCAAGAATGACCCGTTGTGTGGCATGTATTCCCAGGGGTTTCTCCATGTTTGTTTGTTTTTTTTTGGTTTTTCTCCGGTACCGAGAACTGAACTCATGACCTTGCGCTTGCCAGGCAGGCGCTTTGCCGCTGAGCTAAATCCCCAGCCCCGGTTTCTCCATGTTTGAATGAGTCACACACGTCCGTGGGTGGGCACCTGCATCCGGTGCGTGGTGCCCACCCCTACATTTTTTAAAGACTGAAGAAAAGATTTCCTGAGAGACAGAAAAGGGACAGTGTTGAGTGCTGCATGAAAAGAGCATGGCCTAGCAGAGAAGGAGGGGCACCCTTCTGTGGACACCAGCAAGGCTGGGACTAAACACAGACTAGATACGGAGATGCGGAACAGGCCCAAGTGACAGCCTGGGCCTGGGTCTGATAGTCAGGGTAAGATAAAGAACAAAGTAAAAGACAGTAGGAAACATGGAGATAGATCTTTTGCATGTGAGCAGAGGACCAAGAGATGCAAGGGTAAAAAGAATTAAGATGTGGCCCGTACATGTTCCAACTCCTCACAGTGAATGTATTCATTATGTACCGCAAACCTGTACTAAGAGAAAAAGATAACTTCTTAAAAAGTGTAAAATTGTAATGCGAGGTGAAGAGCTCAGCTGAGGGTGTGCTTGCCATCCATATGAGGAATTCAAGAAAACCTGGAGTAGTTACAGGGGCTTAGATACTCGTGTGAATCAGGGAGGGATTGTTTAGAATCTTGCCAAGTGACAGCCTGGGCCTGGGTCTGATAGTCAGGAGGCATTCATCACCAGCCAGCCTAGAGAACCCTGTAGGACCTCGGGGCAGGGAAATGGGTCATCACCTCCACTTTGTCATAAAGGAGAAGAAGGTGTGGGGAGAACAGGGTTCCTTATTGAGAACTTCTGGAGAGTGTTGGATTGGGCCCTTGACTTAAGAACGCAATTCACTCATGAGGGCTGCTTGTAAGTCAAGTTGGTCGTAAGTCAACCCTGTTTTTCCCCTGAGAAATAATGGCAATACCCATAATGCATTCCGAACCTCCCAAAGCACCCCTTAGGTAAACCTTTCGTATTAAAAAAGGGTTGTATAATGTGCGTGATTTGCCAGAAACACCAATAATTTTCCTAGTGTATTCACCAAAAAGTTATAAAATGTGCCTTGTTTACCAGAAACAATGATTTCATAATGTACTCACTATCCAAGTTGGCATCTTTGGCTTGCAGGAAAGGAGAATGAAATGGAAGATAGTTATTGTTTGGAAGGAGAGTCCCCTTCTATAAGAACGTCAAGAGTCTGGCTCTTTGATGTCCCTTTTCTCCTTGGGAGAGCCTGGAGCCCACTGGGACCTGCTTCTGGCTCTCTGGGTCTCAACCTTTTCAGAACTAAAAACTGGTCTAAGTTGTCTGTTTCTGTCTTTAACCCTGTTGTATAGTGTTGGATGGGAGACTACGTGCCTCTTGGATGGGAGCCATGACATTGTCTCCCTTCCAAGTACTAACCTGGCCCAACCCTGCTCAGCTCCAAGATCAGATGAGATTGGGCGCATTCAGAGTGGTATGGCCATGGACAACGTGACATTGATTAAGCAAGTGAATGCAGCAGTTGGCTTTTTCTCTGTCTGGATGGGTCTTTTCTACAAGTGTTTGTAGCTCTGTCCGTTTCTTTCAGGTTTTTTTTTAGTTCAAGAGAACAACTTTGCTGCGCTGATTATTGATAACCACCTCCACCCTTCAGAAAGCTCCTCAGCTGCCATTCTCTGTTGCTCAGCCAGAAGCTGCTAAAGTTCCTCTGTAGATGTTTCTTCTGAGTGTTTCCTCCACATCTCCACGGTCTACCTACGAGCCTGTGGACTGTGCTGTAGTGACAGTGTCATCAACCATAGGGTCAATTGAAGGCTTGGGCTCCTCCACACAGCCTTCAAAGTCTCTCTCCTGAATAATTTTTGGCCACACTTTCTTAAGGAGATGCCCCCAGATAGGCCATGCTTTCTTTTAGGCAGATCTCAGTGTCCTTAGAGAGACACTGGCCCAGGATTTCTGAATTAACCCCGTAAGGAAAGGATGTTATAATGTTCCTTCCAGAACTATCTGAGGGTTAAATCTGTATCTGACACCACCTGAGAGCGTTTCAGGAACAGTTCCTTGGTGTACAGTTTCTAAGTTAGTTATAACCTCCTGGTCCGTAGGCTGCAGTAGAGGAGTTGTGTTAGGTGGGAGGAACTCAGCTGAGAGCCATGGGAATTCTTCAGCCAATTCTTCCAGATCTCGAGGGTGAGCAGGATTGTCCGTAATGAGAGTCTTGAGTGGTAAACCTTGGTCCTCTAGATATTTCTTAACAGGACAGAAAGTCTCTCCAATCCACTCAAGAAAAAGTGCTCTTGTTACCCAGACTTTTGCACTAGATCTCCACATGACCCCTCGCCTATTCTTCATGACTTTGTTTTCTGAACACTCTGTGAATCTCAGAGTGATAAACTGAGAGGTTTTATCTCAGATCACCACTCGCATTAGCACATAGCAATGAGGTTAGGCTGTCCTTCCTAGCTTGTGACCTGGCATTTTCTCCCTGAAAAGGCCAGTTTCATCACAGGTGAAAATTTGATAGGAGCAAAAGCCATTTCTCTGTGTCATCCTTTCAAAGTGGTGCATGTAATTTTCGGCAGCCCTTGTGTCAGCACAGGCTGCTTCATCATGCCTAGTTACAATATGAACACCAGTTCTCCCTTTAAAATTGTGAAACCAGGGGTAGGGATATAGGTCAGCAGCACAGCACCTGCCTGGTAAGCGTGAGGTCCTGAGCTCATTTCCCGGTACCCACACAAAAAAAATTGTGAAACCACCCCTTCCTGGCACAAAGCATTTCACCATTATCACTTATTGATGGATTATCCTTTACAACATCTGCATTTATAGCCCTAGCTTTTTCATATCAACTCAGATAGGCTATAACCTGTCATTTGCCTTTCTGGGGTTTTTTGTTTGTTTTTTTGACAGGGTCTTGCTATGTAGTGCAGGCTGACTTTGAACTCATAGTGATCCTCCTGCCTCACCCTACTGAGTACTGGGCTTACAGGCATGTGCAGCCATGCTGAGCAGCTGTCTTTTGTTTATCCACACTAATAATAACCTTTCCACCTCATATAACAGTGTTGATCAAGACCTGCTAATTTGAGTAACACCTTTAGTTTAGCAACACCAGTTTCTTTGTATAAATCTTTTTCTCTGTAAGACTGTCGAGATGGTGGATTTCGACATGCTGTTCATATGTGAGATAGGTCACATGGATGTCTCTCTCATATTTCTCCACAATTTCCCTCATTTTGATTGTGATTGCTTTCTTTATCTTTCCTTCCTTCCTTAGTGCCTTTGTAGCTTTTGGGGGGCCATTTTGATAGCAGTAACCACAGCAGTTACATAAAGCACTAACTGAAGTCATGTCCACAAACATGTGTTTCTGGGCTCAGACCAGCGCTTATGTATACTTACATATGTTTTTCTGGCATCTCGAGTCTCTTTACAACTGCACAAACAGCTGGCATTTGGGTTATAATGCAAGACTTTGGTCAGAAGTTAAACCTCGGGTTCCAGTCATAACGCAAGTTGTTCATATATGAGGCCAGTCATAACTCAAAGGTCCACTCTAAAGAACTGGGCTTGAAAGGGAGTGTTCACCACGATACAGCCTAAGTAGTGGTAGAAATCACTGAGGAACAAAGATAAAGCATTAAGCTTTATGAATATAAAAAATGGAAGGAGTCAAGATTTGAACTGGACAAGCAGCAGCACTTTGAGATAAGCAAACATGAGTAAGAAATGCTATGTTTACACAGTAGAAAATCCACATTAATAGTCCAAGAGGAGATTATTTTTATAGAAGTTTTTTCCAAAACCTATAGCTTCTGCTCCTGGCTTCTGAAGAGGTATTCTCAGCTTGCCAAACTGGGAGACAGTGGTAGATTTTAACTATTTCTTGCAGTTTTTTCATTTAAGTAACCTGTTTTGTATTTTCTTCTAGTTGATTCAGAAAGGCACCAAATTAGTTTTGGAACAAGTTGTGACATCCATTGCATCAGTTGCAGATACTGCAGAAGAAAAATTTGTCCCCTACTATGATTTGTTTATGCCGTCACTGAAGCACATTGTTGAAAATGCCGTACAGAAGGAACTCAGACTTCTGAGAGGGAAAACTATTGAATGTATCAGCCTCATTGGTCTGGCAGTTGGGAAGGAAAAAGTAAGCAAACCTGTATTCTGTTAAATTTCCTGTATGTAATTTGGCTATGTCAGCATTAAGGATACTGAGTTTTTTCCCTCCAGTAAATGGTTTTCTGGGTGCTGAATTTTTTGCCTTCATCTTTCCTTTAACATTACCTTTTTTAAAAAAAAAAAAACAGGGTCTCACTGTGTAGTTCAGACTAACCTCAAACTCATAACCCTCCTGCCTCAGCCTCTTGAGTGCTAAGATTACAGGCGTGTGCCACCATGCCTGGCTACTTCTGTTTTCTATATAAGTAAATGGTCTGTGTTTTTTCATTATTAATATTAATGATCCTTCACTCAGTTATGCTCTTGTCACCCCTTCCCATTTCCTTACACCATCCAGCTGCCTCGGGAGAGGCCTGTGCAGTTCAGTATTTGCATATGTAGTTGTACTTACTTGTGCTTAGAACTGTGCCAGGTGCTTTGCTGATAGCTAAAGGGCAGCAGGTGTCCTGGGAGGGAAGTCCTTGTGCATAGAACTTCTCAGTAAGTAACTGGCAGGGCCTGTTGTCCAGTGTGCTGCTTCTCAGCCAGCATCTCAGAGCTATCCAGCCTGAGCCAGAATAAGTTCCCGTGTCCTTGATCTTTCGTGTTCTGACCCTCAGAGCTGTCAGCACGGATTCCTGTGTCTTGCCTCTCCAAAGCCAGCATCAGTGTTAACTTAGCTTTTAAATTGCTTTCTGGCACGTGCTAGCCAACCAGGCATTGGTGTTTCCCATGCTGTGTGTATCTGGCTTTCATACTGGCTTTGAAACACTGCCAGGTTTGATAATACAGTGGAGAGTGCCAGAACTGTGGAGAGTTAAATGAAAATCATACAAAATAAAATCTCTGTGCCATGAATTGCATGGAGGAGCTCAAAATTTTCTTTCTATGTTTGAATTTTTTTCTGCTTGAAGCAGATCAAAACTTGATGTTGTTACAAACTTCTTTCTATTACAGTTCATTTTGACCTTCATTAGAAAATAAATTTTTCTACAAAGGTTATTATAAAGTCTGTTTAACATGTATATATATATTTTTTTGTTTTGTTTTGTCTTTGATTTTTTTGAGACAGGGTCCCGCTGTACAGTTCAGGCTGGCCTTGAGCTCACTTTGTAGTCCAGGCTGGTCTCAAACTCACAATGATCCTCCTGCCTCAGCCTCCCGAGTGCTGGGACTACAGGCATGTGCCACCACGCCCGGCAGTCTGTTTAATATAAATGAAGGTTTTTCAGTATAATAGTTTCACCCCGGCATGGTGACACACGTCTGTAATCTCAGCACTTGGGAAGTTGAGGGAGGAGGATCCATGTCAGTTCAAGGGCAGCCTGAACTACATAGCAAGACCCTGACTCAAAAAGACCAAAAAAAAAAAAAAAAAAGTAGCTATTGAGTTTTAGCCATGTGGGAAATGTAGTGTTTTTTTGTTTTGTTTTCTTGTTAAGCAACACACAAGTACATCTGTGATCTGCTGTACACTATCGATTCCGGTTACTTTCCTTCGTGTTCTCTTCTAGTTCATGCAGGATGCGTCAGATGTGATGCAGCTGTTGTTAAAGACCCAGACAGACTTCAGTGACATGGAAGACGACGATCCGCAGGTGAGCAGTCCTGCTGTGGTTGTCTGGACCCGTCTATGGGTTGTGGGCAGCACAAGGTTAAATGCACTTGTGAAAAATGAGTGATCGCTTTCTTGAGGTACTGTTCCCTGGAGGTCTCAGAGACAGGCTGTGACCAGGCTGCTTGCGCTCCCCGCCCTTCTCGGTGTGGTTGTCTCCAGCCTGTGTCCTAGGCACCCGTCTTGCCACTCTTGCCCGGCAGTGTCTTTCACAGCCTTCGCTGCACATTTCTTCTGTATGCTTGGGCTTTGCAGAGCTTTCTACAGAGTTCAGGATTCGTTTCCTGGCCAACTGCTGAGTGTCTCCGTTTGAGTGTCTCTTGCAGTTTAAGTGCAAATTGACGTCTCCCCTGGCTGTAAGAAATACAGAAACACCACAGTCTCAGAAGCCACGTGCCCGTTCTCTGCCCATGCATAGACAGACAACCCCTTAAGGAAGAAGGACGCCACACACACACAAACAAGCCGGAGCGATTTCTGCTCCTGTTCTCTTCTCTGTGAGGCTGTTCTGGCTTGTTCACTTTCTTGGTGTTAGGCTTAGGGCAACAGCTGTGTCACAGCAACATTGTACTTATCTGGCATAATTTTAATGATCATTACATTGTCCAGCATACAACAAGGCACTCAATAATTTGAGTTAAAATTCTGTTATACATAGCTATAATGTAATGTTCCCTTAGCTTAAGTAGGAAAATACCTTTTTGCAAAGAAGGCATGTTTATTTTTCTTTTTTTAACTTCCTTTACAAAGTGGTATGCAAGTGATGTGCATCTTTGTATATACTGAGGTACAAGGCAGGAAGGGTACTTCACAGGCTGCTAACGCTAGGGACACTGAGGGAACTACGCGCTGTAAGGAGGTATAAAAGTAGTAAGGACCGGCTTGGTTCACCTTTGTGTCGGCGCATCCAGTACTCCTGCATGTAGAAAACAGCCAGTAAATATTTGTTGAATGAGTCGACTTTGTTTTTACAATTAAGTCGCTCAAAACACCACTTTGTTTTTTACAATTTTAAACTTTCTTTAATAAGAAATGGAAATTGTACCTGTGCACATGCAGTAAATAGGCAGACAGACAAGCAGATATGGGGGATCACTTTCTGGGTTCTAGACATAATGAGTTAGGACCACATTATCAACGGGTAATTTGCAGTTGATTGAGTCTATAAGCACAGTGGTAAGATAAGTGGTATCTTAATTATATCTAGCCACTTACACAAAAAACTATACCCGCTAAGAGGACGGGATTTGTTTCCTTACTTTTAATAATGTTTAGTGGGGCAATAAGGATAGAGTTGTACCAGATGTGTTCCTGCCTTTGAAAATTAGTGCGCAGGAGTTGAGGTGTTGGGCTTCATTTAGGTAGTGCAGGTGTTAAGAGAGGAAACTAATTTTAATTGCTTCATGAAGGACAACAGTAGGACAGCTTCACCTGCTGTCTTTATCCCAGGGTAGAGTTCACAGAGGTGAGATTATTGATTTGGACCCTTTTACATACCTGATCCTAGGAGATGCACTTACTAAGGGGCCATGAGGCTATCAATGAAATGAAATGGGGGAATGACTTTACCCCATCTTACTTGTTTTAAAATCTGTTTTAATTTTACATTTTTCCCCAGATCTCTTACATGATCTCAGCATGGGCTAGGATGTGCAAAATCCTTGGAAAAGAATTTCAGCAATACCTTCCAGTGGTTATGGGGCCTTTAATGAAGACGGCTTCGATCAAGCCTGAAGTCGCCCTTTTAGACAGTAGGTGTCTTTGCAAGGACATGTGGGCTGTACTGTGTGTCTCTGCATTTTTCATATGCATTTTTCTTGTGTAAATAGCCCAAGACATGGAGAACATGAGTGACGATGATGGCTGGGAATTTGTGAACCTTGGAGACCAACAGAGTTTTGGTATTAAAACTGCAGGACTGGAAGAAAAGTCAACTGCTTGCCAGATGTTGGTATGAAATTATAATTTTTACTAAAATTATTTGCAGCAGTACTGGGGATTGAGCCCAGAACTTTCACACTGAGCTATATCCCTACCCCCATTTTTTATTTTGAGAAAAGGTCATGCTGAGTTGCTTAGGCTACGCTGGCACTTGGGATCCTCCTGCCTCAGCCTCCTAGAGTACTGGGATTACAGGCATGTTGCCACCATTCCTGGTTTTCCTGATGTTGTTAATATCAAAAATAGTAAGTTGAGTGAAGATGATTGATAAATTACTGTGTCCTGGAATATTATATAAGTGTTACAAAGGGATTAGAGAATAAGCTTTTATAAGGAAAAAATTTTGTGTGTTTTTTGTTTTGTTTTGTTTTAGAGACAGGGTCTTACTATGGTGTTCCAGCTGGCCTTGAACTCATTTTGTAGCCCAGGCTGACCTTGAACTCACAGCAATCCCCCTGCCTCATCCACCCTAGTGCTGGGGCTATAGGGGTATGCCACTTGGCTAAGATTATCTTTTTTTATGCTCAACCTATAGTAGTTAGCTAAGTTTATCTTTTGAATAAATGGATAAAAATGTACTTGCGGTATTATAAGCAAAGGTAAACTTCCGTGATTTCAGTTGTGTAACAGTCATGGGTGTGGTGGGAAAATCACAGTGTTGACAATCTCGTGGTGTTTTGAGCGTGTGTTATAGGCAGTGAAAGATGATATTTTTTTAAAGTTACAATTATGAAAGTATAGTATATTACATATTTAGCAGTTAGGTTAGTCTTGATAAAAGAGGCTTAAATTGTATTATGTATTATTGTATTACTGTGTTCTCCTTAATTCATTTAAGTGTGTGTTTCTTAAACTGTTCTTCAATACTTACTGCCTATGATTTATAAACATTTTGGATTGTTGTGGGTTTTTTTCTCTAGAGAAGAAATACAAATATAACATCTTCAAAGAAATGACACAATCTTTTGATGTAGTAGAAGAGATTGACAGAACAGTTTTTCCCATTCACTGTTGAAAAGATTTTTTTTTAAGAAATCAAAATAAGCCCGGCCCAGTGATCTACACGTTTAGTCCCAGCTGCTGGCTAGGCTGAGGCCGAAGGGCCTCTTGGAGTGCTAGGTTGCATTTACTCAAGCTTTCAGGTTTTAATACTTTTGAAAAAAAACTATACTAATACATTTTGTCAGAAGATTTTTCAAAGTACATAATATTTCTAAATTTTCCCACACACAAGAAATAGAAATAAACACATGCACTGTCCAGCCCTTGGATGATAATATACCTCGCAGTCATTTTATGGCCCTTCTCACTTGTAGCTTTTTGTTACTTTAAGATTAGTTTCAGGTTGTACGTGTGAGTTTAAATATAGATCTAGTCAAGATGCAAGGTTTTGTGGACTTTAAGATTTTGCTGTTGGGGCGGGGGATGTATTTCAGCGGCACAGCAGCTGCCTGGCAAGCACAAGGTCCTAAGCTCGATTCCTGGTACCCCCCGCCAAAAAAACAAAAGATATTGCAGTTTGCTAATAAATAATTCATAAAAACTAACGTGGGTGTAGCTTAGTGCTCTCATGCTTGCCTAGCTTGTGCAGCCCCCCAGGATTGAGCCCCAGCACTGTAAAAAAAATAAAGAAAAGCTGTAACATGATTACTGATTTCTTTCCCAATATTTTTGTTTCAGGTTTGCTATGCTAAGGAGTTAAAGGAAGGTTTTGTGGAATATACCGAACAGGTTGTCAAGCTGATGGTCCCTTTACTGAAATTTTACTTCCACGATGATATCCTACAGCAGTTGAGCACAGAACATTTCTGGATTTCGTAAAAAATGCCCTATGGCTTCTTCAGTTACTAGATTTTGTGCTGACTGAAGTATTCGGCACCATTATTTAGTTTGCAGTAACTATAGTTACAGATTATTAACCTGGTTCTCTGCGTATGTCTTTGACTGTGCCAGAGACATGAGGGAGAAATTGGGAACTGTCCCCCAGTTACCAGGCAGTGTTGATAGCCCGCTTCGGGACTGGAAGGGGTGTTACTGGCAAGTGTTTACAGGTGTGTATGGTTGCTGCCTTCCCCAGGTATCTTTCGATGATGGTAGGAAAAGAAGATTTCCTGAGTGGGTTCAAGACCCACAGATAGCTAGCTTTCTAGAACAGAGACTCGTACCTTGCTGATGTGGACAGTGGCTCTGGGAGAAGCCTCTCAGTAAACCTGCGTGTTCATGTTTTTATACTCGGTGGTAGGGTTATGTGCAGCTACATTTTTATGCCCTTACACACACATGGTTTCAGAGGTGGGTAGAGTGAGGACAGCCAAGGGAGGGGTGGAGCTCAGACTCAAACCCAGACCGAAGCCAAAGTCTCTTTGTTCTAATCTCTCCCATAGTGCCCTGTACAAAAGATGGCTTGCCCGGCAGACTTCCTGTGGTCCCGGAGGCAAAGCATACTTGCTTTTAAGAAGTTATCCAGACCTTATTTTATAATAGGATTAGATAGTGGTAATTTAATTTCATTGACAGCAGTAAAGCTAGCATAGCACAGAGGAAGTCTAAGGAACCTGGAGAAGCACGTATTACCTAGTTTCAGGGTAGGTACCTCTTGGGAAACACTCCCACAGCTACAGGTCCTCGCGTGTCCTTACTCTATATAGGTTACATCCTGTAATAAAGGGTCCATCCTTCATTACGGGATCCATGCTGTTTTTATTTTTTATTGTTACTATTTTGTGTTTTTGAAACTGGGTTTCACTGTGTAGTTCAGGCTGGTCTTGAACTCACTGTAGCCCAGGCTGGCCTTGAACTCACAGCAATCCTCCTGCCTCAGCTTCCCAAGTGCTGGGATTACAGGTGTGCGCCACCACACCTGGCCACCATCCTGCTGTTTTGTAGGTGACACACAAAAAAATTCAGTAATACTGTAATGAAAATGTTTCCAAAATAAGAAAACAAACAAACAAAAAAAAACCCAAAAGTAAATACTTAAATTTTCTAAGAAATAAACACTGAGCTCTGCCTAAATTATGTGACACTGTGGGTCATCTTGGCACTGACAAAACAAAGACAAGGTCTGAAATCCTGCTTCTGAATTAGACTTCCTGGAATGAGCCCAGACACACAAACGACACGTACGTCTTGGGTCAGCAAGTGCAGAGCTTACTGTTGTGTGGACGGGGAATTTTTCTGTTTTTATATGCGCTCTGTTTATTACAGGCTCTTGTTTTAGATAAACAGAGTTGCCAGCACCCTGCGGTGTTACTTACGGTGAGAAAGGATACTAGAAAGGTGTGGTGAGGTCCCTTCATAGGCGTATTTCCTTAGCACCACAACGCGTCCGAGTGGCAGCGGCAGAGTCCATGCCTCTTCTCCTGGAGTGTGCGAGAGTGCGGGGTCCTGAGTACCTCACGCAGATGTGGCATTTCATGTGCGACGCGCTGATCAAGGCCATTGGCACAGAACCAGACTCGGACGTCCTCTCGGAAATCATGCACTCGTTTGCCAAGGTGACTGTCTCCTAACGAGTATGTGTAGAGTTGTGTTTACTTGCTAGTCACGCTGAATAAAGTAGGGGTGAAGTTAGGGGCTTTTTAATATGCTAGAGCATAATTTTTTATTGGAAATGTTTAATTTTTGGCATGTTGTAACTTTTGTATAGGAGTAGGCATTGGAGAAAGGGTAAATGCCCTGGAAGCACTGACAGGCGGGCAGAACGGAGCAGGCAGAGGCCTGGAGGCATGTGTTCTTTGGGAACACAGAAGACATTCTAAATAGGCTGCCCGGCTTCTGCCCTTACATTCCCAGTAGTCTCACTACAGACCTAGGTGCCGCCTTCGCTTCCAGTCTGACTCTGTCCAGTGTACTCTCCCGAATGCCTCTCTTACTTTTTCCCCACTGACGACTCTCTGGTGCTATTGAAAACAGCCTCACTCGGTCTGCCCCGAGAGCCTCTCCTCCTTCCTCCTAGTTCGTTCTCCTTGGCTCAAGCATGGACTTACTGGTTATCTAGTCCCTCCTTCTCCGGGCTCAGTATTGTCCCAGCTGCGCACAGCTCCATGTCTTGTGCCAAGCTCAATTCAGAGGTTACAGTTAGAGCTGGGCCTGGTGGCACACACCTGTAATCCCACCCCTTGGGAGACTGAGGCAGGAGGATCACTGTGAGCTTGAGGCCAGCCTGGCCACCCTGAACTGCATAAAGAAACCCTGCAAAAAAAAAAAAAAAAAGGTTCAGGTTAGGGTTCCTTTACATTCCCTCGATTGAGAACCTCTGCTGTGTTTCCGAAGAAGGCGTGCTTTTGTGCCTTTCCCTCTATCTGCAGTGCTCCTTTTTCCAGGTGTGACGTCTTTGTATGTTGCACGCAGAGATTCTTGGGAGCTGGCTTATGTTCTTCCACCTTTCACCCTCAGAACCTAGCAAAATGCCTGCCACGTAGCGGCCAGTACATGTGCGAAGTGGAAGCATTGTTTCTAACTCTTCTCTCAGGTGCTGTCGTTCTGACAGTTCCGGGTTAAATGCATGGCTGTGCATTCACCTTCCCAGATCCTGAATAGTGTTCCTTTTTGTCAGGCTTCCCTGTGATTTCTAATGGAGTAACGCCTGGGTCTGGTAACCATTAAACCTTACGAGCTGCCTTCTTCCTTCCTCCTCACTAGTGCATTGAAGTCATGGGGGACGGGTGCCTTAACAACGAGCACTTCGAGGAGCTGGGAGGGATCCTGAAAGCCAAACTTGAAGAACACTTTAAAAATCAAGAATTGCGGCAAGGTAAGTGTCCCGTGCTTTTATTTCTGAGTGAAATCCTTGACCTTTTTGGTGATCATTTAAAAACATCTATTTGGGTGTGTTTTAGTTAAAAGACAAGATGAAGACTATGATGAACAGGTTGAAGAATCACTACAAGATGAGGTAAATTATTCCCTTCAGAACTTCATTTATGTGACCATTTTCATCTGCAGGATTTTTAAACACTTCAGTTTCTAACTTAACTCACTTGTTACTCTGATATAATTATCAGTAATGTAGCAGAAGAGCCTGACATTTCATTTATTGATTTGCTTTTGCCTTTCTTTTTTTTTTTTTTTTTTTTTGAGACAGGGTCTTGCTGTGTTCAGGCTGGCCTTGGACACACTAGGTAGCCCAGGCTGGCCTCAAACTCATTACAGTCCTCCTGCCTCAGCCTTCCAAGTGCTGGGATTACAGGCGTGCACCACCACACCCAGCCTGATTTGCAGAAGAATTTGAAATAAACTGATTTGTCTTTTGCGTGCTGTGTGTGCACTCAAAATACCAGGTGTTTTATTTACACGTGGTTGAAATGCAGCTGTTTGTGCTTCACCACTTAAATATGAGTGGCCTCAAACTGCTGTGAAACGATTGCTCACAGCGACACTGCTGGCAGTGGAAGGCTGTCTTGGCCGTTCCTCGCCACCACTGCACAGCACGGCTGACGCTCGTGTGGAGGGCCTGGCACCTGCAGTGCCACCCTGTGGTGGGCTGCAGCGCACACAGCCAGCACTTGCGGCCCCAGCCGCCTGTCACCCCTCAAAATGAGGGCCGTTCTGCCAAAAATAAATAGCAAATGAGGGTAGTTTCCCATCCATCTACTTTCAGGTATGTTCCAAGGAAAGTTTTTAAGTGCTTCAATTTGTCACACACTTTTTTTTGTGCATAGAGACAGGTAAGAGATGTGACACCTGATCTTTAAAGTTACTTCGATCTCTGGATAATTGATCTGACCCTGAGGGGGGAAGAGAGAAATTTCATTCTCTGGTTTTTGAGACTTTTATACATGTTGCTCTTGGTGATAGAGAAGATACTTATGAACTCACCTGGGTGTGTGTTTTCTTTTTCTCTAGGATGATAATGATGTTTATATACTGACCAAAGTGTCAGATATTTTACACTCGATATTCAGTAGCTACAAGGAAAAGGTGTTACCGTGGTTTGAACAGCTGCTTCCTCTAATTGTCAATCTAATCGTAAGTGGTTACCCTCAGTTATTTTGGATATTTGGCCTGGAATTCTTTGTTGTGACATATAAAATCTTATACTTAAGATTAAAATGGGCCTCAGAAATAACAGTCTTCACTGTATGATTGATTGATTGATTGATTGGAACGAGGAATCAAACTCAGGAGCTCACACTTGGCAGGCAGGCGCTGTGCTGCTAAGCTATACCCCCGTCCCTTCACTGTACGATTTTAATTATCACATTGTCTATTGCCGTGTGTATTTTCTCATTATATTCTTGATTGCTAATTAGGTTTTCCATAGAGCAGTTACAGTGCTTTCTAAAGACATACAGATGATTTTTCATTACTTCATATTATGCCACATTAAATTAAAACATGGAGAGAGAATGATTACATTTTATTCAGTGAACCATAGCAAATTCATTTACGATCCTTTTATTAGTATATTTGGATATTGGATATGGATACTGGCCTTATGTATTTTACTTTTTAAGATACTTTATAGGTTTGCTTTAGGATAGTTTAGGTTCTAAATCAAATTGAATGGAAAGTACGGATTTTTCCGTAGACCTCTGCCCCCATCCACATTCCCCACCAGAGCAGTGCTTTAGTTACGGTTGTGGAACCTACACTGACACATTATATAATTGCTTTATGTTTTTAAAATGCAAATTAACAGCTACCATTGAATATTGGGTAGGGGTTAAAAAGATCTAGGCACACGTGCCCTAGCCTGTTGAATCAGTGCTGTGAAATCAAGCACTTCTCAGCTTTTGTTACCTTTTCTAATACGGCTTTACCATTGTCTTGTATTTTTGCTGTGTTGCCCTGGCTGGCATCAGACTCCTGGGCTCAAGTGTCCTGCCTCAGCCTCTCAGCTAGCTGGGACCGTTGGCACACACTGCTGCCCCTGGCTCCGTCTCTTCTCTTTTAAAAATCAGTACACGTTATGCTAGTGTCGGTTCCTCCCGGTGTGTGGCAGTGTCCCGTTGTGGAGTTCTGTAACAAAACATGCAAGTCCTGATGAACTTCATGAAGTCTGTGCATCAGTTTATAACATTGTCAGAACAAAAGGTTGTTGCTGTGTTTCTGTTGTTGAGGCTGTACTGAGTATTCGTCACACTTGTCTTTATCCTCTCTGTGTATACCAGAGCTTGCGGCTTAAAAGAGAATCTTTTGTTTTCTAGTGTCCACATAGACCGTGGCCAGACAGACAGTGGGGACTGTGCATCTTTGACGATGTCATAGAGCACTGTAGTCCAGCCTCATTTAAGTATGCAGAGTACTTCCTAAGGCCCATGCTCCAGTATGTATGTGACAACAGCCCGGAGGTCAGGCAAGCGGCAGCGTACGGCCTGGGGGTCATGGCGCAGTATGGAGGCGAGAACTACCGCCCTTTCTGTACAGGTGTGTTGGCTTACTGCACAAGCTCGCGCGTGACATCCGGGTGTCCTCTGAATCTCAGCCTCATTCTCTTCACCACGCCTCTTAACATTATTTGCCTGTTTTTACTGTATTTTTGTTCCTCATCTTAGCACCTAGGAATTTCTCATGTTTATTCTCATAGAAATGGAAGTGAAATGTGAATGGACTCAGCCTCCTCCATCCTAACCTTGCAGGGCACATTTCATTTGGGGTTTAAACCACAGCCTTAGTGTGGGGTTTTCAAACCCTGAGCCGCTTAGGAAGACCTTGTCTCGGGGGAGTGGGGGGAATTAAAAGGCCTGGATTGTAACTTACTGCAAGGCCTTAGGTGGAACCACAGGCAGCTTTTAAAGCTGCGGTGCCCTTGGGTGGTAGCAGCGTCAGCCTAGAGCTGGCTGCCCTGGGTCTCTGAGAGCACTTGCGCTCCTGGCCGTGCTGGGCCGGTGTCCTCTTTGTGACCACTTCGTAATGATAAAGCTAGAAACACAGACCTTTCCTTACACTTTGCTTTCACCATAATCAAGAAGTGGACCAAAGGTCACGATATCTATGTTAAAAAAAATTTATATTCATTTACAGGAAAATAGGTTTGACTGACTTTTTAAAAAAATGTTTATTTTAGAAGCTCTTCCACTGCTTGTTAGAGTTATTCAGTCTGGAGATTCTAAGACCAAAGAGAATGTCAATGCTACAGAGAACTGCATCTCAGCAGTAGGGAAAATTATGAAGTTCAAGCCTGACTGCGTGAACGTCGAGGAGATCCTGCCGCACTGGCTGTCCTGGCTTCCTCTCCATGAAGACAAAGAAGAAGCGGTTCAGACTTTCAGTTATCTCTGCGACCTGATCGAAAGGTAAGGAGGCAGCCTGACCGTGTTGCATGCCCCTTCCGCAGAAACGGTGCTCCTTTGCTTCCCCCCGTAAGTTCAGTTTCTTGAGCCTGGACCCTGCCGTGTCTGGGCAGGCCCTCAGTTGTGTAGCTTTATAATAATACTGCCTTGTAGTCATGGTAAGAAACCATATTATCTTTCAGATTTTGTTTTTTTTTGTTTTTGTTTTTGTATTTTTCCAGTACCGGGAATCAAACTCACGACCTTGGGCTTGCCGGGCAGACGCTGTGTGGCTGAGCTAAATCCCCGGCCCCGTGGTTGAGATTTTGCCTTTATAACAACTAATTTTGAGTTGTTCTTTATGGTTTTACGTATTTTTTTGAGACAGGGTCTCAGTGTGTAGTTCAAACTGACCTTGAGTTCACTATGTAGCCCAGGCTGGCTTGGAATTCTCAGTGATTCTCCTGCCTCAGACTCCTGATTGCAGGCAAGCACCGCCACACCCAGTTCTTCATAGAATGAAACTCCACATGAGGCACTTGCGAAAATAATGTTGCAGTAGTGTTTCCTCACCCACTGCATGAGAATTGCAGCATGCGGCGGCTGTAGAAACTTCCAGATTAAAGCCATATTCTTTGGGTCTGTTTTTCTTAGTCCATATTTCCTGAAATATTAGCTCACTCCTGGTTTTATCACTCACTGTTAGCTAGTATTTTTAGCTCAGGAGTTAATCCAAGTGCTCCACTCCCTGGAGTTTAGCAGACTCAGTGAGGAATGTGATGGCCTGCGCTGGCTATACCCATGCCACCCGTGCCTGCGCATCCAAATGAGCGCTTGTCAGACAGGCCACATGACTGCCCCTAAGGCCCCTAAGTTGTATCCCTGACAAAGACTCTGTCCATAACAAAGACTAGAATTCTGTTTCACGATTAGGCCTCTTTTTGTTAAATCTGCCTGGACTTTATTTCCTGGCTTAATCCTAACACCCCCATAGAATCTTTTTGAACTCCAGGCTTTATTTAGAAATTGGCCGGGCATGGTGGCAAACACCAGTAATCCCAGCACTGGGGAGGCTGAGGCAGGAGGATTGCCGAGAGTTCAAGGTTAGCCTGGGCTACATAGTGAACTCAAGGCCAGGCTGAACTATACAGCAAGACCCTGTCTCAAAAACAAAAAAAAGAAAGAAAGAAAACAGTTTAGCCCATTTATTCCAATGATAGCAAATTTTTGAATTTTTGCATGAAATTCATATAATGTTACCTAAAAAACTTCAAGGAACAAGAATCTGAAGAGAAATTTTACTATGTTCTGTTGTTAGGGAAATTCCAAAAATGGAACACTAAGCATAAAAGAATTAAATTAAGAAATTTACTCTTTTTTTTGAGACAGGGTCTCACTATGCAGTTCAGGCTGGCCTTGAACTCGCTTTGTAGCCCAGGCTAACCTTGAACTCTCGGCAATCCTCCTACCTCAGCCTCCGGAGTGCTGAGATCACCAGCATGTACCACCACTTCTGGCTCTCCCTTGTTTTTTAGTGCATAACAAATTATTTATACAATAGTGCATTCTGTTGGGGTTTTTTCGGGGGAGGGGTGTTTTTTTGAGACAGGGTCTCACTGTGTAGCCCAGACTGGCCTTGAACACAACAGCAGTCCTCTTGCATCGGCCTCCTGAGTATTGGGATTAGAGTTGTGCAGTGCCACGCATGGCTGCATTGTTGTTTAGCCTTTAAAATAACCCTGAGAGATTATTTTTCCTGAGTTACAGAGGAAGAAATTGAAGAGCTAATGTATGTGAAATCAGTGGGTTGTCTTCCTGTTGAATTTATTTATTTGTTTGTTTGTTTTTGGTCGTTTTGAGACAGGGTCTCACTATGCTGTTCTGGCTGGCCTTGAGCTCACTTTGTAGCTCAGGCTGGTCTGGAACTCACAGCGATCCTCCTGCCTCAGCCTCCCGAGTGTTGACTTTACAGGCGTGTGCGTCCGGCTCTTCCTGCTGAATTTGAAAGACAGTTGATTTTCATGAACATGCCAGGATGTGATAATATGAGAGCTTGAGGGGTTGCTCCTTAGAAACTTCATTTTAAAAGGTTTTTTTTTCTTTTGTCAGTAATCACCCAATTGTTCTTGGCCCAAACAACACCAATCTGCCCAAAATATTCAGCATAATTGCAGAAGGAGAAATACATGAGGCCATTAAACATGAAGATCCGTGTGCCAAACGTTTGGCTAATGTAGTTCGCCAGGTACAGGTAAGCTGATTTGGTTGAATTAGGAAAAAGGAAATAAAACTTCGCTTTTCTAGCCCCCCCCATTTTATATTTTAAAAACTAATGAGCTAAGGAGATTTCATTTTTATATCCTTGTCTCCAGACATCAAATGGATTGTATTTAATATAATCTGTTCGTATGTTTTCCTTAATTATTAGATCTAAAATCTTCACCTTAAATTTCAGACATTTAAGCCTTTAGTTGGTGGTTAACATATGCTCGTATGTATATGTGAATGAAAAAGATGCAGTTTAATGTTATCAAACCCAAAATTTAAAAGATTTTTACCCCCTGAATTTGTGTAGTATATAGGTTACTTGAAGGTATCATTTACTACTATAGCTTTATCCAGGAAAAATGAAGAAAATTTTTCTGTAAATGAAAAAAAAGTGGAAGAAATTGCCAGATGTCTTGCTTTTACAATAGTATTGCTTTTACAATAGTATAATAGTATACTGTTATTATAGTCTGTGTGATAGTTACTGAAATCCTTCCAGGTGATCACCCTATCCAAAGCTGTATGATTTTTTTTTTCCCTTAGACTTCTGGAGGATTGTGGACTGAATGCATATCACAGCTCAGTCCCGAGCAGCAGGCGGCCATACAGGAGCTCCTGAACTCTGCGTGAAGGGCCTTAATATCACCCACCAGAAAACTAACTCCAAATAAACGTTTACCCTTTTGTTTAGGTTTCTTTGTTTTGTTTTTGAGCAAGAGAGCAGCAGTAGTGTTGTGTGTAGGCCATTCTCCTGGAGAGCCACCAGCAGGAAGAGCAGCCTGGTGCGCGGTGGAGTTGCGAAGGGTTTCTTTCACACCACTGGCGGAGTGCCCTGTAAGCCCTGAAGTAGCACTGAAGAGTATTTTTCTATTGGGATATCACACTCCTGTGAAGGGAAAAGGGAAAAACGAATTTTTCTCATGAGACATAAGGAAAACGAGGATAGACAGCTTTGCCATCTCGGTGTAGGGGTGTGTTCCAACAAATCACCATACACCTAGTGTTCCTTCTGTTGGAGTGTGAGTCTGTTTATGGGGTAGGAGGACACTGTCTGCCCGGCAAACCAGTAGATGCAGAAGTGGAAAAGCAAAACTGATGCCAGACAGCGAGCATGAGGATGTCACGTTTGCCGTTACTTTGGTTCTCCTCCCCAAAAGGCTTACGCGGTGACTCGGTGAGGCTTCCCGGCCTCCAGCCCGTGAATGTGAAGTGTCGTTGGCATGTCTGGCAGTAGTCTCTCGTTCACGCCTCAATAAACAACATGAAATACAAAAGAAGCTTGTGTAAAAACGCAGTACTGTCTGGCTTTGATTCATTTAATGTTTCCTCTGAGGACGATCTCCTGTTTCTTAAAGTAATGGCTGTGGTTCTGGATGTTTTCTTCACGTGCTTTCATTGTGCAATTCAACCTTAAAAGCAACCGGTTTTTACTGGCGTCCCACTAATTTAAGCTAAGTTATGACGCACCTGTTCCAGTCACAGTTGGTATGCTTCTGAGGTTTACAAATTTCAACCAATAGTTGTTCTGTTCTGTTTTGTTTCGAACTAGGATTGTTCTGGGTAGAGCAAAAAGATTTGGCTTACTGTTTCCATTGCAAATTGTAATTGCTTAGAGCCACACACCACCTTTGAGCTTTTAATTTTGCAGTAAGAATTATGGCTGAAATTATTTACTGAAAATTTCAGTAAAGTGTGTGAATGTTCTTTCTTTATGTATTAACCTCATAGCAGTAAATGACTTGCTGTTGTTTCTTTAAGTAATTTTTCTAAGGGATCTTAATAGATTTCTGTTGAAAACTTCAGTGTTAACATTTTTATAGTTTGTACTAAATTTAACCGTGATATAAAAATGAATTTTATGCATAGACCAGAATTTAAAATTAAAGGTTTTTTTCTTTAAATGATTTGCATTACTTTATTAAACGAAACCTGAAATGGAGTGAAAAGTAGACTGGATTGTGTTCAGGCGGTTCGCATGTTAGCAGACACCCTCCCGCTCCGTCTCAGCCTGTGGCGCACGGGGTCCGTGTGGAGGCTGCACCAGCAGTGAAGCTCTTTGCTTCTGTGGGAGCCTGCGGGACTCCTGCAAGGGGTGTGGCAGGGTCTGGAGCTGCTTCATACCCTGTTTTCCTGTGGGAGGGAAAGTGGAAATTGGAGTAAAAACGTGTCTAGGCAACCCTTGTCTCCTTTTGCTTATAGAGTCTAAAAAGCTAATGCAGGTACTGATGTTTCTCACCTGGACTAGTACAGGTCTTGCCATTTATTCCTACACTTGCAGAAATGTGAAAAGTACAGCACACATTACTAGTTCCGGTGGAGAAGCGGTCAGGAAATGCGTGGGTTTTCCGTAGAACCTAGTGGTTACGGAGCACTGTGTCAGCACTCGGGAGCCAGACCGCCTTCCTTCCAGCCCAGGGCTCGCCGGGCGGTCAGGATGTACCTGGAGGAGGACCGAGACCCAGGAGGAAGTCAGGTGAGTGCACTCCGGTCAAGTGCAGTGTGGCTCCCTCCTCTCTAATGGGAGTAGAAAGTGTAAGTGTATTTGGAATTGGTTAGTAAGGGAGGTTGGCATTAAAGGCTGCTGGCGTGATGTGCTCTTGAAATCCAGGCTTCAGGACTTACTGTACATGATGTTCCGTGAACAATTCTTTGTAATTGCCCAGAGAAACATTTGTAAGACCTTGTTCTGTCTACGCAAGGTGAAAATTTACGGGGTTTTTCCCCCTTAGCTTTTGTACCACAGTCAGTGGCCTGTTGTCAGCAAGTAATGCTATATGTGTGAATCCCAGCTATTTCTGGAAGGAAATAAATGTGTGTGGCACTTACATTTTCTGACAGTTTTTTTGAAAGTTAACATGCACAAGTATTAGAACCCTTTAGCATAGCTGAATCTGGAGTTCTTTTAAGAGCTATAAATTTAGAGCCAAATTATCTAAAAGGTATATATATATGGTCTCTTAAGACCTAAGGGGGTTCTGTGTGTTCACAGTCTGGTAATTACTTTGTGATCTGATTATCTGCAACGATCACCTTTTGGAGGTAGGAAGAGGCCATCTGAAAGGTGAAGGTGCGGGCTGAGTGTTTCACTTCATTACCCTTTGTTCTGCTCCGGAGTTTTGTTGCATCAAATAATTTTCTGTCTCTTGCTTCACAGAATAGGTCTCTTATCCCTCTTTGCTACAAAGGAACAATGGCCAGGTGACCTTGTTTCATTTTCCTAAGCAGGTTCTTAACCCTGAAAGTGTAGTCACTGCGTTTTTGTTCTTTTGTTTTTTGTAAGAAATGTTAAATATTCTATATTCTTTATTACACATGCACCACATAAAATGCCTTTCTGTTAGTAAAAGGCAGCACTTTTTTAGATGCAGGGAATTCTAATTAAATTGGCAAAGTCAAGACCAAAAATACAGACGTTGCTTTCTTGTCTTCAACCACTCCCTTTGACAGGCTCATAAACACAAACTTAAACAGGAGTCTTGCTTGGTTTTGAGACAATAAGGGATTTCCCCATATTTAAACATTCACAGAACCAGTTATATAAATCTAAATATACATCCAACCTTCAGTAAATTTTGAGATGACATTCTCAATCTTTGTGAAAAGTCAAACATTACTAATCAAATCCAAACATATTTGGAAAGGGAACTGAAATTACTATCAAAACTTGGGGAAAAAAGATAACCGTTTCACGACAAGCCAATTTTACTTAAATCAGGACTGTCCAACAAAAATATTCTGTTAGGCCACTCATGATCTGAATTCTGGTGTATGAGATCTATTAAATTATGGTACACATAAAAAAGCCATGAGACATTTCTGTTCTGTAATAAATAAGGCAGTGACTATTACTCATGGGTAGCCTTTTTGAGGTTAGCAATTAAGTCTGCCCTTTCTCCCTTCTTGATGCCAGCCAAGATCATTTTTTTGTTTTTTTGGTTTTTTTTCTGGTACCAGGAATCGAACTCATGACCTTGCACTTGCCAGGCAGGCCCTGTGCCGCTGAGCTAAATCCCCAGCCCCTACCGAGGTCATTTCTGTTCCAGGGATATACTTCTTGGGATTCTCCAAATACTGCATTGGTGTATCCTCTCCCCAGGTGATACCTTTGTTCTTGTTGGTATGTGTGTAAGAGAATGCAGCAGCCTGACCTGTCATCCTCCCAAAGAGACCATGGAGATGTGGCCGTGTCTTGCGCTTGCCTCCCTTCTGAGCAGTGTGGCACTGGGCACACTGTACAAAAATCTTGCTGCCTTTCTCATCAGCATCACCCATTTTTAAACCTGCTGCAGCTTCCGCGCCGGGTGGTCACTGCTCTTTCCTCCTTACCGCAAGGAGTGTTCCGTTCGGAAGCCAGACATCCCGCTCTCTAGTCACTGCGTATTTTAGAAGAAGAAAGTTAATGATCTGCGAGGTAGGCACTCATCAACTTGAGAGTAGGCTGGAGTTTCATTTGCAGCACTGAGAACTTCCCTGGGGGACAGGTTAGCCCTGAAGCCGTCGTGAGCTCTCCTGGCCCCGCTTTTTCATGCATTGCGTGCCACATAATATTTGGCCTCATTGTGCGCTTGTTGTGTGTAGTAATGAATAAGTAAATACAGGCACTGTGCAGAAGAGTCATAGTGAAGTTATTGGCTTCTTAGAAATGAATCTAAAAGTGGTACAAGGAGATTTTTACATTAAACAGTACGAAAATGGTTTTCCACAATTCCAGTTAGGGCCACAGAATGTAATGCCTTCATGAGTGTGTTCCATTGTGACTGAAGGTCTTTGTGTATTTTCATTTGATTGAGCTTGCATTTCTGTCCTGTTGCCTAGCTTCTTGTAATGGTAATCAAGAACAGTGCCATCTGTCAGGCGTGGTGGCACATGCCCATAATCCCATCGTTTGGGAGGCCGAGGCAGGAAGATCAGTGTGAGTCTGAGGCCAGCCTGGGATGCATAGCAAGACCCTGTCTCTAAAAACAATAGAATCATTTGCTGTGGGTTAAAATTTAGTTCCCCAAAGACAATGGGTAAGAAGCAATGAATTGCAGCCTAACAGCCAAGCTTTGTAGGCTAGAGTGTGTCCTTTTGTAGCACAAAAGTAGCTGCAGACAGTATTGAACATTTAGGAAAGTCTGTCCCAGTAAAACTGGGCTAGCTGTAGTTAGCTGACTTGTGAGTAAAAGGCTACAAAAGTCCCAAGACTGTCAGGTACTCCGCTCACCTCCCTTCTGCTTGCCCTAGTAGCCTGTGTATGTGCGTTGGGCATGGCCATATGCACCGCACTTAACATAGGGTTGAAATGAGCTTAGAGTACAAGCCAGGTGCATCCAATGTGAACCGTCCTTGCGTAAGTTCTGTTGCTTCGGGGACAAGTACTGTGGTCATTCTCGGTATTGACAAAGGAACTAGAGAGTGGGAAATAAACACTGAGTTTTGCAGTCAGAGAAGGCGGCACCGAAGTGTGATTGGCTTATGTGGCCGCACTTCTAACCTGGTGTGACACAGGTGTTAGGAAACGCCGCCGCCCCCTATCACATGGCCTGTGAGTACCAGGTACTTCTCCCCTAAAAACAGCAGCTTGTCCCTATCTAGAGAAGACGTTGACTTGGACCAATACACGAGGGCTGGTGGTTCTGCACACCGCACCCGAGTCGGCAGGACCTCCGCCCCGTGCACGTCTTCGGCACCTGTGTAGCGCAAGGCCCCTACACGAGAGAGCGGGAAAGGCCTGTCCCCTGCGTGCGCCCCTCGGGAGGGAGCCCCTGCCGCACGGGGCTGTTGTAAGGCCTGCGCTGCACATGCAGCACTGACACTGTATTTGCTGTTGGCTGTGCACGTGCTGGAAGAGGTGGAAGTGAATTTGGGAAGTCATTTCACAGAAAGTGACGCTAAACCAGACCAGAGCCGTCCGGCTTGCGTGGTACAGTGCTGAGTAAAGCACATGACCTCCGCTGGTGGGGACACGGGTTTCCTGGTCCTGGAAGGGTGACAGCACCCGGAGCAGTTCACTGAGTCGGGGAAGCGTAGCATTCATGTACTTGGTGCTGCAAATAAGATGTATCCAAGCTAGGTGTGGTGCTGCCATCTGTAACCCCAGCACTCGGGAAGCCGAGGCAGGAGGATCCCAAGTTCCAGCCAAGCCTGGGCGACTTAGTAAGACCCTCCATGAAAAGGACCGAGATGTAGCTCAGCGGGAGGGGCCTCAGCTTAGACAAGCCGCCGAAGGAAACCATCCCTCTCATTTTGAGAAACGCCCCCTGAGTGGAGGCGCTGTCCAGCCTTGGCCCTCGCTCTTCGGGTTAGGAAGTTCGCACTTGGGCTGCACTGTGGTACCAACAGCCAGGAAGGTGAGGTCTTTCCAAACCTCTCACCCGACCTTGAGGTCCGTCCTGGGGAGAACTGCAGCAAGATACACCCTTGTAACTAAAGGGTGACGAGAATATGCCAACCGCTGGGAAACCGGTAAGTTGGTCCGAGCCCCTCGGTACAGTCCCTCTGGATCCCGCCAAGCCTAGAAATCCAGCCGGGCAGGCAGTCTCGGCTCATCCCACCGTGAGCTGCTGGCCCTTCACTGGCCGTGGGTTTCCCCGAGCGGCACCCGGGCCTCGCGTTCTTTCCATACTGACTGCTGAGCACTGCTCGGGCGGGGGTCATTTCAGCCAGCTGGTTCTTGTATTGAACAAATTTGATTAAATTACCATTTTCTGTTTTCTGTTACAAAAGTTAATGAAAATAGGCAATTTTGGTCACCCTGTACTTAAAGAATTGGACTGGTAAGCTCCAATTGTGTGATCCAGATTTTCTCAAAGCCTGCTGTGACTGGCATCGGCTAACATTTTTTATATGGTTTTAATAAAATCCCCTTGGACGAGGAAATGGCAAAAGTTAAAGTATTTAAGCAGAGTTATCAATTTTAATGCATTTTCTAACCTAAAAGTCTAGTTTATTGGCCAGGGGTGGTGTAATTCCATCACTCAGGAGGCTGAGGCAGGAGGATTGCTGCGAGTCTGAGGCCAGCCCGAACTGCATAGCAGAACCCTGTCTCAAAAAAAATTAGTTTATTATTAATCAGGAAACTATATTTTAAGAAAAATGAAGCCCAGTGATAGTTTTAGTGCACCTGAATTGCTTCTAGGAAAACACTACCATTATACTTAAGGCAGAAGCCATAGCTCACCTTACAGCTATTTGAAGAAGACAGTAAAACTATGAAATAGGTACAAAGCCTCAAAAGACTTGGGATCCAGCCCTGGGAAAGTGTGAGGAGACTCATACTGTCCTTTAGGGGTGCTGCTCCCCCTGAAATCACTCTCCCCCTCACTTTCCCTCCATGACTTCCTCAGCTCA
Source organism: Chinchilla lanigera (assembly GCF_000276665.1). NCBI lineage: Eukaryota > Metazoa > Chordata > Mammalia > Rodentia > Chinchillidae > Chinchilla > Chinchilla lanigera. Next base: position 12,411,361 of record NW_004955404.1, on the reverse strand, counting down.
GGGCAGTGGTAAACATCAAGCAGTCATACGACAAAGGGATGCAAACCAGTAGGGATGACAAGTGGGACCTGATTGTATCCCACACACCCAGCTCCAGCTCCTGAGAGCCCTTGTCTCCCAAGTTGTCCAGAAGCCCCGACTTCTCTCCTTTTCTGCTATTGCCAAAACTGCCTGGACCTGTAGGCGAGGGGCTGCTGCCCCCATCCCAGGAGCTTTGCTCCTGACCTGGACCCCAGGAGCTCTGCCTGGGGCTCCGAAGAGGGTGCTCCCGCTGATGTGAGTGGTGACGAAGACGGAATGGGATGGAAGGCCGGGCGTGGTGGCGCACGCCTGTAGTCCCAGCGCCCAGGGCCGAGGCAGGAGGATCACTGAGTTTGAGCCCAGCCTCGGCTAGAAAGTGAGTTCAAGGCCAGCATAGTGGAACGCTGTCTCAAAAAGAAAAAAAAATTGAAAAGAATGGAATGAACGGAATGGGATGGAACGGAAGACAGAAACTCAGAGCCTGCCTGGGCGCCGCAGTGACTTTCTTGACAGTTACACCCAGGCCCTGAAGACCGGCCTTCCATCATTCAAACATCCCCAAAACAGCAAAGTTGGAGAGCATGTGCAAAATCCGGGCCGCTTGCTTCTGAACTCATCTGAAATGTTTCTGGGAAACACTAACCATTTATGAAAAGACCCCTGGCATTTCCTCAAATCAGATGGCAGGCGTAAGTAGAGAGGTGAATGTTTTCTTTAGTTTTCGTACATGACAAAAATGTATGGCTATTGTGAGACTGCAGGAATTCTGGAGATCTATCTTCAGCTTGGCCTTTGTTTTACACAATGGGCCACCTGTACCTGGTTCAAAATTCGAGATTTATTAAACATTCTGAAAATCTTCCTACTCCTGCACTCAGCCACCCGCTCTGAAAGGAAAATGAATAAATGTGATCCAAGCAGGCCCTTTCTGTTTGCTGTAATTGACGACCTCCTTCTGGAAGGAAATAGTGTTTTTGGTGAATTATATTCTGCTGAGTAGGAGTCAGGTTGCCAACTGTTCTGAGAACTACCCACCCACTTAGTTTTTACCCAGCCTGGGTTGTGTAACCGGATTGTATAGGTTAATCTTTTCAATCAACAATGATTAATAAAAAAAATTTTTGACTTTAAAATGTCTCTAGTATAAAGAATCTTTAAAATTGGTCTGTTTGAGGTACCCTTGCACCAAATTTGTAACGTTCCAACAGAACTAAGTTGTCTGAAAACAATTTTTACATTCTTCCCAGAATGGTAAAGTTACTGTTGTAGTCAGAGTTTACAAGGGATGTATTTAATACAGGA
>NW_004955404.1:12400678-12409323 GCF_000276665.1 Chinchilla lanigera | reverse complement strand
TGCCAGCAGGCTGAGGGATCTGCACTGGAGCCAGGAAGTGATGCTCAAGGTAAGGACCGGAGCTCCCCTGAAAAGTACCACAACGTCCTCAGCAACAGTGAGATCCTGAGCTCCTCCGATGATAAGAGCAGCCGAGTTCATATCAGGAAAATCAGCGCAACAAGCTTTTCCAGGAGAATCATGGCCCACCATCTTCCCCTCCAGTTCTCCTTCTATGCTGTTGGCAGCAGTCCTCAGGTGGGCCTTCCACACCCAGCACCATGCTGATTCAGCTCAGCTGGGGGTTACAAGTCACCATTCGATAATCCCCACTGTCACCAATTCTGTGACCAGGAAGGGGATGTTGGGGGGATAAAAGCTGCATCATTGGCTAGAGTTTAATTGTCACTGTTTAACCCTGTTGAAGATTAGGACTAAATACATCTGCCTTTTCCAACAACTGGCAACATAAATTGGTTATCATCAAACTTAAAAATAGCATCACCGTAGATTTAGAACCTCACTTTTTCTTAAACTAGTCACATCAGGCTAAATAGTTTATTACTGAGTCAGCATAACAAGTTCCATTCTCATTAAGAAGCGTATTTTAAGTATGCATTTTTATAAATTAAATGTAATTACTGTTTATTTTCTAAAATTTAGAAACATTAAATTTTTTGTTCTGTTTTTTCACATTTATTTTGTGGTTACTTTTTTTTTTTATTTTAAAGAGTAAAAGGACAGTGGAGCAATAGGGGGTTTCACTGAATTATAGACCAAGTGGTAGGACGTTATCCATGGTTGTTATTTTTCCTATTGGTATCATCAAGATAGTTTCTCAGGAAAACAAATAGACAAATAATAGTGAGTTACAGACAGAAATGGTAGGATATTATCAGTGGTTGTTGTACTGTATCTTGGTCTCTCCAAAGTGGTCTCTAGGGAAAACAAATAGAGCTGTACATGAGTGATCAATCAGATAATCATTGACTATTCTCAATGGTGGTCGCAAACACATAGTAACAAACATACATCCATTTATGAAGTGGCATAGGAGCAATACAAACATTCCAGAGTCATGGACAGATTGGTAGGAAATCATCAGTGGCTGCTGCAATACATGTTGGCGTCTTCAAAGTGGTTTCTCAGGAAAACAGAGATATGCAAGAGAGATCCAGCCAGTATTTACAGAAAAAAATAGCGGGTTACCTCATCAGTGACTCCCCTCACTGAGGGGTGACGGCTGGAAGGAAGGCCAGGACTGAAAAGAAGGACCGAGAGACCAGCACCAGTGTCCAGCACTGGGCCGTCCACTTTTTCCTCCATACTCATGACTTCGCGGGGCTCCTCCTTCTCCATGAAGGCGGTTCTACAGAGTCTGAATATTGGGCACCCGTGCAATCCATGAAGTCTCGGTGCAGACCTCCCCGGAGCTCCACTCGCTCCTCCACCGCAGCCTGTGCAGTTAGGGGAAGAATGGCCTCCAGGGCGTCTCCCCAGGTGTTGTGCAAGGCCCTCCTGGTTTCCGGCTCCCGAATGGCTCCCACGTCCCCCGTCAGCTCGACCTCTGAGTCGTCGGGCGTCGGTGCTCTCGTGTCCTCCGAGTCCTTGATCTTCAGGGGCTCCTCCGCTGATCCTGACCTTCCTGGCTCTCACGGGCAGGGCCAAGAGCGCCCCGTGCGGCGTGTTTTCCCAGAGGCTTCTCCCTGTCGGGGTGGTTCGCGCACGTCTCCGGGCGGGCCTGCTGTGTCGGTGCTGCTCCGTGGGCTGGCGGTTCTCGACCGCGCGGCCTCCCCTCCCCGGGCGGGCACCTGCCTGTGGTTACTTTCAACTTACGGCAAATACAAAAGGTTTTTGTTTGACGTCATGGTTTAAAATTTTCTTTCAGAGCACTATGAAAAGTCAGTGGCAGGTATTTTGTTTTCATCATTTCTGGTCAGCATAATATTAGAAGTGCTAATCAAAGCCTTTAGACAAGGAAAAAACTAAACAAGGAGATGTCCAAATTGGGAACAAAGAAATTACACTGTCCCTGTTTACTGATGATAAAATCTTATATCAAAAAAACCCTAAAGACACCACAAAAGACCTTTTAAAGCTAATAAATGAATTCAGTAAAGTTGAAAGATACAAAGTCAGCATACCAGTATCAGTAACATTACTATATACTAGTACAGAACTAGTTGAACTAGAAATCAAGAAAATAGTTCCAGTGTGGCAGCACACACCTGTAATCCCAGCACTCAGGAGGCTGAGGCAGGAAGATCACCATGAGTTCCAGGCCAGCCTGAGCTGCATAGTGTATTCAAGGCCAGTCTGAACTGTATAGCAAGAACCTGTCTCAAAAAATCAATACTGTAAGCAAATGAATGAATGAATAGGGTGGGAGGAGACATCACTGAATATTTCTCCTTGTAAAAAAAAAAAAATCAAGAAAAAATTATGTTCACAATAGCTACCCCCCCCAAATAAACTTCCTTAGGAATAAGTTTAATGAGGCAAAAGATTTCTGCAACAAAAACTATGAAACTAATTAAAGAAATTAGGCTGGGCATGGTGGCATACTACTGCAATCCCAGCACTGGGAGGCTGAGGCAGGAGGAGGATCATCATGAGTTTGAGGCCAGCCTAGGCTACATAGTGAGACCCTGTCTCAAAAAAAAAAAAAAAAAAAAAAGGCCACTAGTAGCTAAAACAATCTTGAATAAAAAGAACAAAGCTGGAAGCATCATACTACCTGATTTCAAAATATACTACAAAGCTAGTGTAACCAAAATAGCATGGTACTGGTATAAAAATGGGCACATAGAGAAATGGAAGAAAATAAAAGCCTGAAGTAAGTCTACACATAGTCAACTGATGTTCAACATAGGTGCCAAAGGTGAGTAGGGAAAGGACAGTCTCTCCAATTAGTGGTGCTGGGAAGACTGGGTATCCGCATGAAGGAAAAGTGAAACTAGACCATTCCCCTCACCACATATAAAAATCAACTGAAAATGGTTTAATATTTATATTAAATTTATATTAAATATTTATCAAAATCGACAAATATTAAATGTAGGACACAAAACACAAAATAGCAAGAAGAAAGCATAGACCAAATTTTTTATTTTTACTTTTTTAGATAAGACCTCAAAACTATAGGCAACAAAAGCAAAAATAAGGCTGTAAGAAGCAAGAACATTTTTGTACAGCAAAGAAAACAGAAGGGACGACCTACAGACTACATCTCCTAGGGGATTAATATCTACAATATACAAGGAATTTAGAGAGCTCAGTGGCAAAAAAAAAAAAGAACCCAATTTAAAAATAGCAAAGGAAGCTGGACGAGGTGGTGCACACCTGTAATTCCAAGCATGTGGGAGGCTGAGGCAGGAGGATTGATGCAAGTTTGAGGCCAGCCTAGGCTATATAGTGAGTTCAGGACCAGTCTGAACATAATGAGACCTTGTCTCAAAAAGAAAAAAAAAAAAAAAAAGCAAAGGACCTGGATAAAGACCAAAAGAAGACACAAATAGCAGTGCTCAGCATCATTAGTCCTCAGGAAAGTGCAAATCAAAGCCACAAAAGTATCGTCTCCCCCCAGTGAAACGGCTGTTGAAAAGGCAAAAGGTATATGTTGAGGATATGGGGAAAGAGAACCTTTACTGTCAGTGGGGGTGCAGACTGGTATAGCAGCTATGGAAAGCTGGAATTGCCTTTTAAAATGTCTTAAGTGAAACTTTCATAGGATCCAGCGGTCCCACAGAAAATGAATCAGTGCATCAGAGACATCTGTGCTCTGATGTTATTGCAGCACTGCTCAAAACAGTGAAGACGTGAAACCAGCCTAAGTCTCCACCAACAAACGAATGGATAAAGGGTGGGTGTGCACACAAAGGAGCACCTTATGCATAGTTCTAAAATTCTCTTTTAGGTGGTATTTTTATCCCTTGGGCCAGGGATATAGCTCAGTGGCATAAGCACCTGCCTGGCAAGTACAACATCCTGGGTTGGATTCGGCACACACCTGTAATCCCAGCACTCGGGAGGCTGAGGCAGGAGGATCATTGCAAGTTCGAGACCAGCCTGGACTACGAAGTGTGCTCAAGGCCAGCCTAAAATGCATAGCGGGACCTTGTCTCAAAAAAAGACAAAAAAAAAAAATTCTCTCTGGAGAAAAATGTGAAACCTTGAGAGGGCAGTAGAGTAGCGTGCCTGCTTTAAAAAGTTACATAGGACAGTAATGTAGAATTTTACCTTTTGGGGGGGAAAATGCCCATGTTGATCTATTTCCAATGAATGAGCCATTCTGTAGAAAGAGTGCAAAGCCGAGGATTCCTCACCACTCATGAGGTGTGCCACGCATAGCACAGCTGCCCTTCACAGCCTCCATCCTCCCGGCCAACTTTCGGAGGACAAAGGCGAGAAATGCAGGTTCTCGTGAGTAATCACAACCCTGAGGACGAGAAAAAGATAGCAGGAGATTCTGAGATGAGCTCTCCCAGTTGAATGAGCCGTGTTCTGGTTGTCCGTTGCCGGACAGGTAATCTAAATAACCTACAATTGATAAGGCTGAGCTACTCTTTATATAAAGTTACTTCGGGATTCTCTTACATTTTAATTTTTATTAGCACATGTTTGCAGTGCATAACATGCATGATGGAGAGTTGCTTCGGGTACATAACATGTCTTCATTCTTTTTACTCCCCCCCCTTCCCTCTCTCACTCCCCCTCTACGTCTTGGTTCCCCTCAAATTGGAGGTTCTCATGCAGTGCCTGGTAAATGCCACCAAATTATTTGACCTTCATCAAGATGTATTAGTGCTTGGTTGGGATTGTTTTTAAGGCAGTGTATAGATTCCAAGCTCTACACATTCCGTCCCCGTTTTGGCCTGGAGTAACATGGTTAAGCAAAGACAATGACTCTGAAGAAACCGTGAGCATTTTATAAGCAAAGCAGTAACTAATCAATTTAGGGAAATCATTGAAGGTGAATATTATAAAATGTGAAAAATAACATTTTACACTAAAATACAACTTAAGCTAGCTCTGTGGACTGAACACATTTCTGAAGAGGAGTGGAATGTGTAGCATATGGTGAATTCTTTTCACACTGTTAGACCTGTGCTGTGTGCTATGGAGAAGATCTTAGCCTTTGAGAGAATAAGAGCACATGACTTTGACATAACTGACTTTGTTAAATTACCTCTTTTGTCATTAGTGTCCACTCTCCATTTATTTCTGCTGCACAAGACAGGCAACAAGAACACTCAAAGCTGCTTTCTGAGGACAGTCAAGACATGCATGTGCTCGAGTACAGGGCAAGTCCAGAGGACAATCCCAGCACCCCATGGGGAGTATTTTAATGTCCCTTATCCTGAGAAGCGACAGATGCTGGATCAGAACTGGGGGCTGGATGCAGGTTTCGATGGGATGCTCTGGGAATTTGTAGTTAGGTCTCTGACGGGGACAAGCCCACTGCAGGGCACTTCCCCATGGATAGTCAACTCCCCTCACCAGTGGAGCAAGCCCACTGCTCAGGGAGACAGCTGGCCAGGGGCCTTTCAGGGTTGGTTCTGCTCAGTGTCTGGTGGGCTGATTTCCAAATCGGAGGTATAGTTGCGTCCAGAGTCACAGTCTGGTTCCTGCCCATCGGCTTCCAGAACACCACCATGGGACAGTCCCACCAAAGAAGCTGGTGTCAGGGCCAGAGCGGAAAGAAGGAGAAAGAAAACCGCAGACTGGGGACTCCCGAGTGACACTCCCCAGGCCGTATGCAGACAGCAGGGAGCTGTGGCCAAATATCTGCACGCTTGTTCCGCATTCAGGCTCTGCCCCTGCAATGCACATCCGGACCTGCTGCTGCCTTCCACCCTCCCAGCTCCACTCTCCGCTCAGACTAAGGGCAAAGTTAGATCGCTGGAACCCAGTTCCATCTGCAACCTGGCCGCAAGGCAGCCTGGGAAGAGTGACCTATACCCTCGTGGCGAACCCATGCATGGCACATGTGCCACAGCAGGGTGTTTTTATATCACTGAGAGCTCCGAATTATGCACCATCCCTAACCTATACCTTTCCAGGCTGTGCAGCACAGAAGGTACAATAGAAAGAACAGGAAAATGATGAGCCAAACAATGCACACTCCTCCTGCACAGAGTAAAGCTATCCGTGTTGTATAGATAGACCCCCAAGGCCAAGGGAACCTGCCCTAAATCAGTGCTTCTCACACCAGTGTGCTCAGCAGTTCCCAAGGGGCTTGTTCAAAGACAGACTATAGCTCGCTAGCTCCAAGGAGGGTTCTGAGATTCTGCATTTCTAACAAATTTCAGATGATCCCACACTTCCACTCTCAGGTCTAAGTTGCACGATTAATACCTGGAAAAGCTGGCTTTTAGCCCCCAGGTGTACCACCTTCAAAGCCCACCTCATCCTGGTGGAATGCTGCAGTGCAGCCACCTGGCTGAGCGGCTATGATGACTGACTGAATGAATCCTCATAAGATGTTTGGACCGATGCCTGGCCTGGAGCTAGCACTCATTACCAATGAGCTACTGTCGTTAGTAGCAGCGCTAACAGGAGGCGTAGAGGGCACAGCAGTGGCGGTGGCTGCAGCTTGGTCATAGCCCCAGGGCCGTGCTCCTCCCACAAGAAGCTCGGCTAGGCATGGATGGAAAGCCAGGTCAGTGGTGCAGAAAAGTGTGGGTTGGGAACGCAAAACAGTGCAGCTGCTATGGAAGACAGGGTGCTGGTTCCCCAAAATATTACATATAGAATTAGTGTATGACCTACTGATTTCACTGCTGGGTGTGCATCCAAAAAAAACTGAACAGATCCTTGAAGAGATATCTGTATCTGTGCCCTGTTCCTGGCACCATTATCCACAATAGACAAAACGTGGAAACAGCTCAAGGGTCCTTCAGTGGTAATCTCAGCTCTCAGGAGGCTGAAGCAGGAGGATCACTGTGAGTTTGAGGCCAGCCTGCGCTACCAAGTGAGTTCAAGGCCAGCCTGAACCAAGGCCAGCGAAACCCTGCACAAGAAGACAAAAACAAAAAAGCAAAACAAAGAATCCCTCAATAGATGAATGGATAAAAAATTGTGCATCTATATACAATGAAACATTACTTAGCGTTAAAGAGGAAGGAAATTCTGACTCAGGCTACAACAGGGATGAGCTTTGAGGGCATTATGCAGAGATACATGGTGAGAAAGCGAGGGATGTCAGGACATCTATGGACTCAAAACCATGGCAAGGGCTTGGGATTTTATTCTGAGTAAGGTGGCAGTTATCACAGGGTGTATGCAGAGATCTGACTTCCGTGTTGGAAGGATCATAATAATGAGGAGCTGAGGAGTCCTCTGAGAGAACCAACGTAGGCATCCCTGAAGATGGCTCCTGGGCCCAGTCGTGGTAGACCAGATGGTGGAGACGGCAGCGGAAGTCAGGCTTGGCATCTGTGTTCAAGGTGGAGTTAAGAAGAATTGTTGATGGGTTGATGGCAATATAAAAAAGCAAGCATGGGCGGGCTCGGGGTGCTCCCATGAATGTATGGGGAGAAGTTGACCTTGGGTGAAGCAAGTTGATATTGCAGAGAGCTGGAGTGCCTCATACAAGTCTGTGCTAATGGAACAGGCTTTGCTTTTGTAACAAAAGCAACATAGAGGCGAACAAATACAGTGGACCCTGGCCTTCCTTCAGAGGTGTTTAGGGGGCTCAAGAGAGCGCTTTAAGGGGGACCTTCCAGGAGGGGACGAGTGGTCCCGCGTGGCTGCGCATGTCCGGGTGTGAAGGATGAACCCCAGGAGTGTGGAACACCTACTGTCAGTAGCTGGGTCCCAGCTCGGTGTTGGGATTACGGTTGCTACTGAGGCCGCAGCCCTCAAAGGCAACTGGGGACGCACCCCAACAGGAAGGCGTGCTGCCCTGGGGTCCGTGGGGTCCGGGCCTGGGGTGTCTGTAGACTGGATGTTCAGACCCCGCCCCTTTGCTGTGGAGCCTCCCCTCAAGTGTGACGGTCCGGAGGCGGGGCCTTTGGGAGGTGATTAGGATGGGATCTCCAGCTGTGACGCAGAGCCCCCCCGGAGGCCGGCCTCACCCCTTCTGCCCGTGTGGCGGGGCAAGGCACCGCCGCCCGGTAACCGGGAAGGGGCGCGCTCCGCACACGCTGGGGCCCAGCTTCCAGGGCACCGAAGAGCCTTCTGCCACCCCGCTAAGGATCTCTGTGACAGCTGCCCGGGTCAGGAGGCTGTGGCCGCGGGGAGGCTGCAGGGAGGAGCGCCGCGTGGCTGTCACTGGGGCGCTGCCTCTCAGGGCCCACTCGGCAGAGAGGCTGGAGCAAGATAATGGCTGCGTGCGCGACGTCTCCCTCCTCCCAGTGGGAGAGGGAAAGGACCCATTGCGGCCAGCCTGGGTCGCCTAGCAACACAGTGAGACCTTATCACGAAAGAAGAACACTGCTTTAAAAGGGCCGAGGATACAACTCAGTGGAAAGGCCCTGGGCTCAGCATCACCAAAAATAAGTAAATAAATAAATGAAAATGAAAATCAGACCTGCAAACACCGCATTGTCTCACTAGTGTAAAACCTGAAAGAGTTAATATAAACTCGGAGGTATGATGGACATTGTGAAATGATAGGAAAACGCTCGAGGGTAAAGGGCAACTGGGATGTGGGAAAAGAGAAG
>NW_004955404.1:12385455-12400008 GCF_000276665.1 Chinchilla lanigera | reverse complement strand
AGCTTATTGGGAAGCATTACATCATGGTGTGGGTATAACAGTGTGTTCAGCCATTCACTCACTGAAGGGCATTTGAGTTATTTCCAATCAGCTGTAATCAGTCAGGCTGCCATGATAATCCATGTACAGGGTTTTGTGTCAACATTAATCTTTATTTCTCCCAAAAAACTGCCTCAAGAATGTGATTGCTGGCATGAATAAGAATGCATGTGTGGCTTTGTTTGGAAATAGCCACCCGATTTCCAGAGCAGCAGGACCATTTCACATTCCCACCAATAAAAGCGTAAAAAATCCAGTTTCTCTGGGTCCTTGCCCGCACTTGGTGTTTTGCTTTTTTATTTGTTATTTTATCTGTTCTGGTAAGGGTGGGGCGGCACCTCACTGTGGTTTTAATATGTGTGTTCCTACTGGCTAATGTTGGATATCTTACCAGGCACGGGCTTTTTTTTGGTACCAGGAATCGAACTCAGGACCCTGCGCTTGCCAGGCACATGCTTGTGCCACTGAGCTAAATCCCCGGCCTCTGAACATCTTTCTGTGTGTGTGTTTGCCTCCGTACCTTCTGTTTGGTGCGATGTCTCTTCACACTTCACCAGTTTACATTCGGATTGCCGGGATTCATTTGGTTTTGGGGCTTTTAGTGTCAGGTTTTGAGAATTCTATCTTAGCACAGGTATAAGATCCATACCAGATACATGATTTGCAAATACTTTTCCCCGTTACTGGCTTGTCTTTTCATCCTCCCAACCGGGTATTTTGCAAGACAACACACTCCAGGCTCTGCATGCTAAAAATCACAACATACTGATGAATTAATCAAAGAAGATTTAAATAAATAGAGAACCGTACTGTGCTCATGAATTAGAAGACTTGATGTAATAACAATGTCAGTTTTCCCAAAATTGATCTACAGATGAAAACAGTTCCCATTAAAGTCCCAGCAAGATTTTTTTATATATATAGACAATCTGATTTAAAAATGTGTATGGAAGGCAAAGGAACTGAAAGAATGATTAAAACAACTGAGAAGAAACAGTGTATTTAGTGTTAAGAGTTATATAGCTTTACTGATCAAATCAGAGTGATAATAGAAGAGGAATAGACATAGATCAGCTAAACAGACTAGAGAACTGAAAACTAGACCAATGCAGTAAGTCCAATTATTATTATCATTATTATTGTTATTATTATTATTATTATTTGGTACTGGGAATCAAACTCAGGACCTCAGGCTTGCCAGGCAGGTGCTGCACCACAGAGCTATCTTGGCAGCCCAAGTCCAATCAAGTTTTAGCAACTGTGAAAATCAATTCAATGGCAGAAGGATAGTTTTTGTTTGTTGTTTTAACAAGTTATGTTAGAAAAATAAATATCTATGGCCAAAAACGAGATTTGACCTAAATTTCATAGTGGGACACAAAAATGAATTTAAAAATAGATAGTTAATTTAAATGGATTTTAAATTAATTTTAAAAGTGAACAATGGATTTAAAAATAGGTAATGGGTGACTAGAACACTTTTAGAAGAAAACGAAAAACAGTCATAAAACCTAGGTCTGACAGCAAAAACATAAACCATAAAAGAAAAATGTAATAAGTTGCTTCTCGTCAAAACCTTTATGCTTACTTCCTTCTAAGGAACCAATCTGTCTCTCCCTCTAGATGTATGGGAGCTGTCACTTTCGACTGCTTTCCTTTTTTTTTTTTTTTTTCTGGTACCGGGAGTCAAACTCACAACCTTGCACTGTGCCGCTGAGCTAAATCCCCAGCCCTGGAGCTGTCACTTTGGTAAGTGACCTCTACTTTTTTTTTTTAATGCTGGAGATTAAACCCAGGGCCTTCACAGTAACCTACAGCCCAGCCTTTTAAAAAAATTTTTTTATTTTTGAGACTGTGTCTCTTTTTTTTTTTTTTTTTTTTTGAGACAGTGTCTCTCTAAATTGCACAGCCTGGGCTCAAACTTGTGATCCTCCTGCCACAGCCTCCCAGAGTGCTGGGATTACAGGTATCTGCCACCATGTCCAGCTTAAGTGACTCTCCCTTCTTGGCTACAGAGATGGAGTATCTGACCCAAGCTGGGCCACCTAAAACCCTTTCCCTATGGCACAGAATCAATGTGAAATATGAATGCAAGATGCACATTTTAAAGAAAAAAAATCATTCAGTGATACTCACTAAGTGGGCTGAGGAAGCTTCACTCAGGGCCATCACAATAGGTTGGAGCACAGCAAAGAGATTTTGTAGAGCACGAGAGAGATTGGGCTTCGCTCCTAATAACAGCACGGGCAAGTGGGAATTCATAGCCGAGGAGCGGCGGTGGTGGTGGAAAACAATTAAGAGAAAGCGTGGGGTGGCGGTCAGTAGTGTCTGCTTAAACCAACCCTACAGGATTCCTGCCGAAGACAGCCAGGCGGAGCAGACATCAGCTGGAGGATGGTGGAAGATGGAGATGGAGGGTGATCAGACATGGAGGGGTCCCGTTAAACCTGGATTTCACAACCCAGTGCACAGAGGACCCTGGAAGGTTCCAGACATTAGCTCTAGTTTGCTGAAGCAGAGACTGTCTGCCTGAAGCCAGGCCAACCCGACGATCCCTGAGCTTCCCCCGCCCCGGGCCTGGGAAGTAAAGGTCCATTCTCTCTTAGCTTTGCGGGCGTCAGTGGCCTCATGCGACGTCGGATGTGCTGTGCAGAAGAAAGAAGCCAGCTTGCCAAAGTCAGCAACAAGATTGGCCTCTGTGTCCCTTGCACTGAGGGGCTGATACTGCCTCGTACCTCCCAGAGGGGGACATCCCCTGACAACAGTCACCCCAAGGCAGGGCACTGTTTGAGACACAGCGGACACCAGCAAGTTCCCTGCGTGTGTGCCATCTGGGTTGGGTGCCTCTCACTCACGGTGGAGGGAATTTTGCCTACTTGGTGAGAAAAGCCAGCTTGGGGCCCAGGACTGTGCTTCTACGTCCTGTGCTCCTCACCCCCACATGACGGTCTCTCTCCCATACAAGTTCCCTGATCTTGTTGGAATTACGTTTCTGAGAGATACTTCCTCCTTATCTTGGAAACCCTCCCTTCCAGGGGGATCATCAACGCTATCAGGTTTCTACAACCTTTCAACTACAGTGAATGTCCCCGGTACTGTGTCTTAGTCACCGGACACCGTACCCGACACTTGCAGGAGTGAAAGGTTTATTCAACTTAAAGGAGGGAAGGTTTATTTAGCTCACAGTGTGCGGAGGTTTCAGCCCACAGTTGGCTGGCTCCAAGGCAGGGCGGCCTGGCGGGGGTACCTGGGGGAAGAGAGCTGATTAAGGCACAGCGGCTGGGAAGCAGGTCAAGGGAGAAGCCGAGAAGGGAAGTATTCCTTTCCAGGTCCTGCCCACACTGACCCGCCTCCTCCAATCAGACTCCAGCACCTAACAGCAAGTCGGTCATGAGGCCCCACAATCTAACCACCTTCCAAAAGTCCCAGCTGTGACCACGAGAGGCTTTGGGGAAACATCTAAATCTAAACCATACCAGTAAGGAACGTTGAGACTCAGCTAACTGCTGTTGGTTATCCACCTTGTAGTAACAGTTATGCTTGTTTATGTTTTTCATACATTACTCGAAAGTATTCCAAGATGTCATAGTTTCTGCGTTTGGCCAATAAGACTCAGGATCCAAAGAAGTACAGAATTGGCCCATGACCCTTGGTAATTTTCCTTCCACTGGTGACTCTTGTGTTCTTGGTGACCTGACAGAGTTTATGGCCATCTCTAGCACCTTCTTTTTGGCTTTACATGTAAAAAAAAAAAATCCTATTAGAACACTCATAGATGTGGGTGGGAATGTTTAGCTCAAATTGTTAAACCTACAATTACCAGATGACCTGGCAATACCACTTCCCCCTGTGTACCCCAAAGAATTGAAAGTAAGGACCCCAAAAAGTACATAGACATAGATATTCAGTGTCCAAAAGGTAGGAAAAACCTAAATGTCCATCAGTGGATGAATGGGTAAACAATTGTGGTCATGTACAGGATGGAGTATTACTCAGCCATGGAAAGCAGTGAAGTTGTAAAATGTGTTACGGTGTGGACGAAGCTAAAGAACACAGTGCTACAAGAAAGAAGCCAGATACAGAACACATACCACATGGTTCCAGTTGTATGAAGTAAGAGAATCAGTAAATTCATAGTTCTTTATATATTCTAGATAGTAATCCCTTGTCTGAAAAACAGCTGGCAAACATTTTTTTTCCCACACTGTGCATTATCTCTTCACTCTGTTGGTGATTTTTCTTGCTATGCAAAAGCTTTTTAATAAGATGAGATCCCAGTTGTTGATTCTTTGTGATAGTTCCTGTGCAATTAGGGTTTTGTTCATAAAGTCTTTACCTACATCAATGTTTTCAAGAGTTCTACCTAGTCTCTCCTCCAGCAGATTTAGTGTTTCTGTTTTAATATTTAGATATTTGATCCAATTTGATTTTAGTTTAGTGCGTGGTGAAAGATACGGGTCTAATGTTTATCTTTGACATATGGAAAGCCAGTTTTTCCAGCACCTTTTATTAAAGAGGCTATCTTTCTTCCAGTGAAAATGTTTGATCCCTTTGTCAAAGATAAGGTGGCTGAGTATGTCTGGAGTTATTTCTGCATCTTCTAATCTGTTCCATTGATCCTCAGGTCTGTTTTTTTGTTTGTTTTTTGCCAGGACCATGCTGTTTTGTCACAGTAGCTTTGCAGTATAATTTCAAGTTAGGGATTGTGATGCTCCCTGCCTTGCCTGTGTTGCCTGGAATTGCCTTTGCTATTCTAGGTCTCTCCTGGTCCCAAATGAATTTTAGGTTTGTTTTCCCTACTTCTGTGAAACATGCTGTAGGAATTTTGATCAGGATTGCATTAAATCTGTATAACAATTTTGCAGGTATGGCCATTTTCACTATATTGGTTCTTCTTACTCAAGAGCAAAGATATCTTTCCATTTTTTTTTAATCTTTTTGAGACAGCATTTCATTATGCAGTACAGGATGGCCTCAAACTCCAGTGATCCTCCTGCCTTAACATCCCGAGTGCTAGATTATAGGAATACACCACCACACCCAACATTATCTCTCCATTTTCTCTTTCTCTCTGTTTCTTTTTCTTTCTTCCTTCCTTCCTTCCTTTCTTCCTTCCTTCCTTCCTTCCTTCCTTCCTTCCTTCCTTCCTTCCTGTGGTACTGGGGATTGAACTCAGGGCCTTCTGCATGCTAGACAAGCACTCTACTACTGAGCTACACCCTCAGCCCTATCTCTCCATTTTCTGATGTCCTTTCCATCTCTTTTTTCAGAGTACTGTAGTTGTCAATGTAGAGGTCTTTTATTTCCTTTGTTAGGTGGATTCCTCGGTGTTTCATTTTTTTGGATGCTATTGTGAAAGTTGTTTCCCTAATTTCTTTCCGTGAGTTTGTGATTTGTGTACAGGAATGCTACTGATTTTTGAGTATTGAGTTTGCATCAAGCTATGCTACTGAATTTGGTTATTAAATCTAAAAGTCTTTTGGTGGAGTTTTTGGGATCTTCTATGTAGAGTATCATGTCATCTGCAAATAATAATAATTTAACTTCTTCTTTTCCTATCATTATTCTTTCTATTTCTTTCTCTTGCCTAATTGCTCTGGCTAAAGTGTCCAGAACTATTTGAATAAGAGTGGTGACAGTGGACATCCTTGTCTTGGTCCTGATTTTTGGGTGAAAGGTTTCAGTTTTTGTCCACTCAGTGTGATTCTGGCTGTTGGTTTGTCATAGATAGCTTCTATCAGATTGAGATAAAGACCATCTATTCCAATTTTCTGTAGGGCTTCTATCATGAATGGGTGTTAGACTTTGTCAAAAGATTTTTTTGCATCTAGTGTGAGATGATCATATGTTTTTTGTCCTTGGCTCTGTTAATATAGTATATTGCATTTATTGATTTGCATATGTTGAACCATCCCTGCATTGCTGGGAGGAATCCTACTTGATCATAGGGTATAATCATCTCGATAATTAGCGGCATTCTGTTTGCCAGTATCTCAGTGAGAAGTCACACTGCTTTTTTCTTCCCTTCTGTTTTTACAATCAGTGTATGTTTGTGGCACATAATAAATGCATGCACTGTGGGGAATGGGTATGTGTACATATCACGAGTTGATCCATATCTCTCTCCCTGTTCCCTATCCACTGTCATTTATTTTGCTCTTTAAATTATTTATACTTTGGGTTTCTCATATGAGAGAAACCAAGCTATTTTTAACCTGTGTCTGATTTATTTCACTTAGCATTATGGTCTCAAGGGTATTAATTTTCCTACAAATGACAGATATTTATTCTTTATGGCATAGTAGTACTCTATTGTGTGTAAATATCACATTTTCTTTACCTATTCACCTGCTGATGGATGTATAGGCCGCTTCCAAGATTTAACTATTCTGAGTCATGCTGCTATAAACATGGGTTGTGCATGGATCACTGTATGATGATGTCTTTAACTCTTTCAGGAAGATACCTCAAGGGGGAATAGCTGGGTCAAATGGAATTTCTAGTTTTAGTTTGCCAGGAAATCTCCAGACTGATTTCCATAGTGGCAGTACTAGTTCACACTGCCACCGACAATGAAGAAAGCTTCCTTTTCCCCATATTGTTGTCTGAGTCCTTGAAGAAAGCCGTTCTTTCTGGAGTAAGGTGAGATCTCATTATTGTCTTGATTTGCATTTTTCCCATGTGCAAAAATGCTGTACATTTTTTTCACGTATTTGTGCTTCTTTAGGGGAAGGGTCTATTCACTTTAATTGCCCATTTTTTGATTGGGTCTTTTATTTAGGGGGACTCATAGGGGGTACTTTTATATATCGAGGTATTGGCCTTCTGTCTGAGGAGTAACTGGCAACATTTCCCCATCCTGTAGGTCGGCTCTTCACTCTGTCCCTGGTTTCCTATGCTGTGCAGACACTTTAGTTGGATGTGATCTACGATCCCATTTGTTGATTCTTGGTTTTATTTCTTGTGCCACTGGGGTCTGTTCAGAAAGCCCGTGCCGACACCTGTGTCTTCAAGAGTTTTCCCTGTTCTGTCTTCCAGCAGATCAAATGCTTCTGCTTCACTACCTTAGTCTTTGATCCTTTTGTTTCGTTGTAGTACAGGGTGAGAGATGTGGGTCTAGATTAATTCTTCTACATGTGGAGAATCAGTTTTCCCAGCACGGGTTGTTAAAGAGTTTATCTGTTCTCCAGTGTGCGTTTTTGGCTCCTTTGTCAAGGATCAGATGGCTGAAAGTGTCTGTGGTCATTTCTGCCTCTTCAGTCCTGTTCTTTGACCCACGTGTCTCTGGGTGCCAAGGCCCAGCACAGTTCTTTGTGCTACGGATTTTTCAATATTCTCTCGCTTAACCTTCCCAATAATCTTGTGACATTGGTAGATCACCACCATGCTCTTAGTATATTTAAACTTTATTCTTTACACTTTTTTATTATTTGAATTTTTACATAGTATTATTAAAGGCAACTGAGTTAGACAGAAATGAATATACAGTCAGAGAGGGCTTGGGCCCTGAAGGAAGTCAGAACCAGAAAGTAAAGACATCAAGGCGGAGCATGCCGGGCGTCGTGGCGCACGCCTATAATCCCAGCACTCAGGAGGCTGAGGCAGGAGGATTGTTGGGAGTTGAGATCAGTCTGGGCTATAAATGAGCTCAAGGCCAGCCTGAACTGCATAGCGAGACCCTGTCTCAAAAAGACATATAAAATAAAATAAAATAAAATAAAATAAAATAATAAAGACATCAAAAACTTGACCAGAGGCAAATTTGAGGAGAGTTCAGCCTCATGATGGAGACACAACAGCCAGGCTCGCAAACATCCCCAGAGATGAGCAGCACCCTGAGAGGATGCTGTCACGAGGCTGTGGCCACGGGCCCAGATAGCATACATGAGCAACCGGAACATCTGGACCCAACTGCCTCCCTTCCCAAAGAAGCCCTTCTTCTTTCCTGTGTCCTTACGATGTGACTCGTTCCCCTGTTGGATCAATGTTCGCTAAGCAGCTATCCTTGTAGTCCTATAGACTGATTGTAGTCTGACCCACGTTGTACCCACATTGTGCCTTTGCTGTATGAATTACTTCTGACGCAGGAAATCCAGGGGCTCTTCTCCTCTCCTAATCCCCAATAAACTCTCCTAACTTCCTCCTCTGCTTCTCAACTTCATTCCTCGATGTTATGTGCTGTGACCTGGGCACATCTGACATTTAACGGGTTGGGAGCTCTGTTTCTCTCATATCAGTAATTTCTTCATGGTCACAATCAACAGTGAAGACGTCTTCATTCTGGAACATAAGAGAAAGGGAAAACACGTGTCCCAGCGTCATCCCTGGTCATCCCTGTGGGATGTGGCCGCGGCCGGGAGCTCACTCTGAGCAGGCAGTCAGGAAGGCTGTCACTTGTTCCAGCCCAGGCCGGCCATGCCCGGGAGCCTTTCTATCCTGTGCCCAGCTTGTCACCAAAGGCCTCAGTACCGGGCTCAAGGTCGGGGGTTAGGACAGCTGTGGACGCAGAGCCCGCATCTAAGAAAGCCCAACATTAAACAAGCTTTGTTCCCAAATTCTCAACTTCCTCTCCCTCACCGCCACCAATCCTGCAGAAAACAAAGGCAGAAGTTCAAAAGCCTCCTCGTTCTAGCTGGGGCCTGGTGTGCTTGTATAAGGAGCTACATTATTTTGTCTCATAATTAGAATAATTCTTCTAGATCTTCGAATCAGGATTTTAGCACTAATCCTCCCTCCTACTGTAGCTGATTCTTCCTTAAAAGGAATTTCAGAGCTCGGTGTGGGGGCTGTAATCCCAGCATTCTGGGAGGCAGAGGGCAGGAGAATCACAAGTTTAAACCCAAGCTGGGCAATTTAGTGGCTTGGCTAGACCCTGTCACAAAATGATAATGATAATAATAATAATAAGAAGAAGAAGAAGTGGGCTGGGGATGTAGCTCAGGGAAAAGGCTCTGCACTTTTTTTGGGGGGGTTATTTATCTGGGATCTATCTATCTATCTATCTATCATCTATATTTATTTATTTATTTTAGGAGGCTCCAGGTTTAATGCCCAGTAACACTGTTTAAAAAAACCCTCCCCTACAAAAAGGAGTCTAGGGAGAAAGTGGTGCACAAAGTGGGCTGTGTGGCTCCCAAGTTACTAACTCCTGAAGAAAAGAGACCCCGTCTCCACCAAGAGCAGCATAGGCTGGCGGTGCCGGGCAGAGAAAGAGGACATGTGCTCCCTAAGATGTCAGGAAGGGGATCCTCGTCGAAGACCACAGGGAATGGCCTTGCTCTATCTGTTCTCAAGGGCAGGGCTGAGGGCAACACGTAAAAGCAATAACAACCCAGACAATGTCCCTGGAAAGAAAAAAAGTGGCCAGCAAGTAGAACGCATCCCCTGGGGAATGGGTTCCTGGCGGGGAACTGAGTTCTCATCACTAGGAAAGGCCCACTTCAGACTGGTGGAGGAATGTTCTAGAAAAAAGTTCTTGAGGAGGTTGAACTGGCCACTCATACCCCAAGGCTTTCATTCATAGGAAGACAGTTCTATCTCAGGATTTATGGGCCTAGAAGAGTTTATATTCTACACACTACGTTCCTCATATACGTTCTTCATCCTGCACAATACTTTGGCCAATCCTGTCACATGATTCATATGTTCTTACAAATGCAAAGATCATTTTTTTCCTTAGAAAATTTTACATAGGCTGGGTGTGGTGGCACATGCCTGTAATCTCAGCACTTGAGAGGCTGAGGCAGGAAGATTGCTGTGAGATCAAAGCTAGCCTGGGCTACACAGTGAGTTCAAGGGAAGCCTGAAGTACATCGTGAAACCTTGTCTAAAAAAGAGAAAAGAAAGAAAGAAAGAAAAGAAAAGAAAATTTTACATAGATTCTGAGAAAGGGCTCCATTTAGAATAGCCTGGAAAATAATAGACTTTTTAAAAATTTGTGAATATAGGACATAATTAAAAAGTGAAACCATCTGCTGCAAAACATTTTGGTGTTAGTCCTGCTCCAACTCTGAAGACAATAGTTTTGTAAATAACCAAAGATAAATGAGAAAACCAAGCAAGAAAGTCCGCTGACCCAGATATTTCTTTTTGACCCAGATAGTTTTTAAAACTTGTTTTATTGTCTAATTTTCTATGTGGCTGTAAGACTTGGAGCTTCTGTAAGCATGGCAGGTGATTCTTTTGGTTTTGTTTTTATTATTTAATTGCATTTAACTTTTCACTATAAAAGTTTTCAAAAGACCTCCAAAATAAGGAGCCAAAGGAACTCCCCTGTCATGACCACCCGGGTTCCATAATTATCACCATTCTGTCATCTTCTTTTATTTATCCTCCGATTTTTTTCTGGAGTTTTCAGAAGCCAATCCTAGAGGTCAAATTTTTGCTTCTAATACTTCAGTACCTCACAGCATCAAAGAGAGGTCCTCCAAAGATGTTTCTTGTTTTTAGTTTTGTTTTATTTTTGAGGGTAAATATTTACCAAAAAGTGGCAAAAAAAATTTAGTTACTCAAAGGAAAGAAAACAGGCTGAGAATGAAGTTTTGCTGTATATATAGATCAAATCAGTGTTGGACTAAAATTTTGCTGGCAGAACACCTATTCATTTAATCATCAAATACCTTTCTCAGGAAGTCCTAGGTGCCCAGCAGTGTCCTGGGTCCTGGAGATTGAAGACAGAAAAGTCACTGCCCTTGTGGAGTGGACAGCGTAGAAGACTTGAGTAGCTACAACAGCTAAAGGCCTCAGCAGCAGCTGAATAGCAAATAACCACACATGCAAAGGACAGAAAAACAGGCCGAGTCACACAGCCAGCTGTAGACCTGTTGAGTGGGAAGACACCATCCAAGGCCTCACCACCAATGCTGTGCAGAGCAACCAGGAGGCTTGGTCCCTAGGGGAAAGGAAATGCCCTTCAAAGCCAGGGATGACATCATCCAGGAGTCAACCCCAAATCCAAAAGAATTTTTACATAAACACAACTCAGGAAAATGGCAAATGAGGCTTTGTGGCTTTTTATATAAACATTGAAAAGACCATAGCTCTTCCCTTCTGGGTATCTTCCTGAAACAGTTAAAGACCTCATATTACAGTGATCCATGCACACCCTTGTTTATAACAGCACAGTTCACAGTAGCTAAATCTTGGAAGCAGCCAATATGTCCATCAACAAGTGAGTGGATAAAGAAAA
Source organism: Chinchilla lanigera (assembly GCF_000276665.1). Taxonomy (NCBI): domain Eukaryota; kingdom Metazoa; phylum Chordata; class Mammalia; order Rodentia; family Chinchillidae; genus Chinchilla; species Chinchilla lanigera. The sequence continues at coordinate 12,388,781 of NW_004955404.1, read as the reverse complement.
TGTGGCTTCACACACAGTGGAATACTACTCTGCCATAAAGAAGGATAAACTTGAGTTATTTGTCAGAAAATGCATACGCCTTGAGGCAATAATGTCAAAGGAAATAAATCAGACACAAAAGGTTAAATACTACATGGTTTCTCTCATATTAGAAATCCACATTACAAACAAAGAGCAAAATAAAGATAACAGGAAGTAGCGAGATAGGTCTTTCTCTCTCTCTCTCTTTTTTTTTTTTTTTTTTTTGGTACCAGGAATCAAATTCAGGACCTTATGCTTGCCAGGCAGGCACTTAAGCCACTGAGCTATATCCCCAGCCTTGAGATAGGTCTTTTTCAAATGGGAAGGGATCAAGTAAGGGACAGAGGGCGGAAAGGAATGTGGATGTGTGATGGACATGTATAGACTCCACACAAGGAATGGAAACATTATGTACTGCAAACAGGGAGTAATAAGAAAAAGACAAAGAGAAGGAAAGGGGGCTGGGGATATAGCTCAGTGGCATAAGTGTCTGCCTGCCAAGAGCAAGGTCCAGAGTTTGATTCCCAGCACCAAAAAAAGAGAAAGAAAGGACCATGCTATGAAAGAACATACTGCACCACCTGCCTCGAGAGCTCTTTGAGAACAGGTGCTATTTGCTTGTGTTTATTTATATTAATACCTTCCTTTCCCCTGCTCTTCCCATCAGGGGATGTGTCCTTTGACTCTGGACTGGCGGTCTTTGTGACTTGTTTGATATTTATGTCCATGATATATTTTGAGATATTTTTTACACAGGTACGAGGTTCAGACTGAAGTTCCTTTTTCATGTTTGCTTTTCAGTGTTTACCTAGCTATTCCTGCGTGCTTGCTTTCCATAGGAACCCTAAGCATTGTTGCACTCTATAAAACAGTTCGTCAGTACTCATATTTGCTGGAGTATCACTGAATTTGTCCACTAACTTAGGAAAAAAGGACATTTTAAAAAGGGTGAGTCATCTTATCCAAGGAGGATGGATGTCTTTCTTTTTGTTCAAGTTCATTTTTGTGTCAATTTTCATCTATAAGGGATGATCAAAACGTACAATGACTATTTACATTTAAAAAAATTTATTACAGTAAGACACATTGCCATTAATCTACCTCAGAATGTTCCCCTTTGCTTCAGACACATGTATCCCTTTGTTCTTGCCTGTTTCTGAAGCAGTTTTGGTGTCTCTACGATATGTGATCATAAATATAGTGAATGCTGCTACTAAATGCCACCCGGTGGAAAGGCAGGCTCATGGAAATAGTACAGTATGTCTTCATCCACCTTGTTCACCAGATCTGCCCATATAACTTCCGGTTCCTCCTCAAAATCAAAATGACCGTGAAGGTAAACATTTCGAATTGCCTCAGTTGAGGCAGCCACAAGAGTGTCGCTGGAGCACAAGCGCCTGCCTGGCAAGTGTAAGGTCCCGAAGACCCTCACGGAAGAGGACTTCCAGAACTGCTTCAGAAATGAGAAGAATGATGAGGTAAGTACGTTTGATGTGGGGCGGGTATTTTGGGGGGATTCATAACAACTTGCCTGTGATTATAATAAATTTTTAAAACTTTAAACATCATATTTCTGACTTACACCTGTTCAAGCTTTGCCCCTATCTATCTGTTTTGCAGAAGCCCTAATGACGTTGTTGGCAAAGGAAGCACCCCTTGCCCTAAGTAAAGGAGATGGCTGAGCACATAACAGTTGACACCAGACAGGTTACAAATGGCAGTTTATTTGTCATACTCACTGCCCAGGAAAGGAAGACACCTCATACTATAGAGTCTCAGGGCTGCACAGGGAAGCAGAGTGACCCAGGAGGCGGGCTTGGTGGCAACACGAGTGTGAGGTGGCCTGGTTCCTGTGGGAGGGCACGTACCGCTCATCTGAAGAAAGACGGGGTGGGTTTTGGAGAACCGGACAGGAGCAGGGAACCTCACACTGAATCCTGGGGGCCTGCTGGGTGCAAGAGATCAAGGCAGCAAATGGCATCTCAGTCCCTACGAGCAACATCTTGGTAAACTTCTTGCTAAGTAGTCTCTCTTACGTGGGGTTATTGCAAATGCGGTTGTCTCCGCTACTACGTTCTAGAACTAAACAATATTTTTTAAAGGTTAATGCAGGCAGCACAGCCAAGTAGCTACCATCCTGAGATGTGAAGACAGGACAGCCACAATTTTACAACTAAAACATCAGGGAAGATATTTGCCAAGCAATTTAGGACCCAGCATTACCGTCCCAGGTCAGCTACCCTGTCAAGCTGCTCTGCTTTGAAAGAAAAAGAGCAACATTTATCCCCCAGAACAGAAAGGGCTACCATTAAAAACCATCCATTTCAGGGATCATTAAAAATGGACAGTTTAATTTGCATTTCAAGCGTAGATTCAAAGGCAAGATAAATCTGTCGGGGGTGACTAATGGGGAAGGTTTGATGGTACAAATTATTATCTTTTGTCTTAATGGAAAATACAATCTATAACAAGGTGCAAAATGGGAGCTAAAAAGACGCAAGAGTAATCTTATTTAACAAAGATAAGCAAAAAGACAATGAAGCCAACGTCTGCAAAAGGAACCCTGAACCACTGTTCAAAATCCATAAATGGGCTGGGCAGGGTAATGCAGGCCTGTGATTCCAGCACTTGGGCAGCTGAGGCAGGTCACTGTGAGTTTAAGGCCAGCCCGGGCTATACAGCAAGACCTAGTCTCAAACAAACAAAATCCACACATGGTAAGAGTCATATTCATTTATTTATTCAACACCCATTTATTGAGTGCCTACTATGAGCCAGGGGCCACTCTAGGAGCATTAGAGACTAAAGCAATTAGAGACTAGGGGGGCAGTGGGAGGTGAAGTTTACAAGCCTGTCGCGCAAGCGGCCCCCAGGCTTGCAGGGGAAATGCACACACACACACACACACACACACACACACACACACACACACACGGGGCTGCGACAGGTGCCACGGGGCCTGGCACCGTTAGGAGCAGGTGTGGGAAGACACGACGGGATGGGGGCGTCTAAACTGAACTTTCAAGAGCAGAGGTGTTTTCCAGGCAGAGAAAGAGGGAGCGGGAGCCGGAAGCAGTGTGCGGGGACGGACGGCCAGGCGGGTGGGAAGCTCAGAGCGCAAGCCGGGGGCCTGGGCAGGCCAGCGGGGTTTGCAGGAGGGAGCCTGCGTCTCCCGGGAAGACTCTGGGGTTAATGCGGAAAGCCCTGAAGGGGCCGGGAGCGAGGTCCGGGGGACTCCCCGGGCTCCGGGCAGGCGGCGAGGAGGAGGTAGCGTCCGGAGAGACCGCAGGCCCCGAGGCGGTGGG
>NW_004955404.1:12380735-12385312 GCF_000276665.1 Chinchilla lanigera | reverse complement strand
CACTCAGAGGAACAAGGCTGGACACCTCGACGGGAGAGGTTTTTCTTGATCTCTTCTGAAAAGCAGGGAGTAAATACCTAGTTTGTAAATCTGAGATTTAACAACCCAAATATAATGCGATGAAGGAGAATAAACTCAAAGTGATACAGGAACTCCAAATGATGTAAGGGGAATACTCTAACTCCCTACCTGACAGGTGTCCAATACGCCGAGTTCGTGTTCTCTAAAACCCAAGAAGGAATGCTAGGAACCGTGGAGGTTAAGAGTAGGAAGAATTTATTGAGAGAAAGCAAGCTTCCGTCTAAGAGAGCTAGAAGGAGGCCCCAGTGGCTGCCGGCACCCCGCCTCTCAAGGGAGTTTTATAGAACAAAGCACCAGGTGAGGCGGGTCTAAGGTGCACAGAACTAAAACCAACCAACAAGATTCCAAGTGTAGTCGCTTAGGTGATATTGATTAAAGGGGGGTCAAATGGGAAGCAAGTCACACCGCAAGTACACACAGACTGCTGAGCGAGGGCTTTCCACCCCAAGGTGACTGATGTCTACTTAGAATATCAATCACTGCTCTTCAACCCTAGGCAAGTACAGGGGTAAATGCGCCTCTAGCCACAGCTGTCTTCTGCACTGAGGCCCGGCCCTGTCTGAGCGCCTGTAATGTTTATTTCCTTCTTTTTTTTTTTGTTCTTTTTTGTCTTTTGGAGACAAGGTTTCCTTTGCAGTTCACACCGGCCTTGAACTCACTTTGTAGTCCAGGTTGGCCTCAGACTCACAGTGATCGGCCTGCCTCAGCCTCTTGAGTGCTGGGATTACAGGCGTGTGCCACCACGCCCAGCCTGCCTACAATATTTTAAAATAACTTAGCCTTCTATAAAAAAAGGAGAACTGCTTTTGCAGAAATGCTTTGATACGCGCTCAGGGTGGGAGGTGAGACCAGGGGCAGGCACCAGTGGGGCACAGGCTTCTGAGCGTTGGAGATGCCACACCTGGGGAAAGGGAGGCAATGGCCGCATGCTGGGGCAGCCCTGTCTTCTACCCTGCATCCTCCCAGGCCCCAGGGAAGACCTGGGTCAGAGTGGCCTTGCTGGGTGGAGGGGTGTGTGTGTGTGTGTGTGTGTGTGTGTGTGTGTGTACACACGCGCAAGAGGCCGGGCCCAGTTCTGCACCAGGCAGTGCATAGGTCAAACACAGAACCAGCAAGGAGGACAAAGGGACAAAGGGGGTTTCCTAAAGAATATCTCAGCCAAGTTAGGCACACAGTGGTGACCTGTTCTATGAGGCACCGCCTGACAGTTCCAACATACACCAAATTCTCCTCTAAAAAAGGGCTCACCGAGTGAATTTGCAAACCAAATCCAAGGGTAGGATGGATTTTGAGTTCTGTCCAAAGACACACTTACAGAAAACACAAAAGGCAGATTAAAAGTAAGGCTTGTGCAAAGATAGGAAAGGCCGGAGTTGTAATCACCATTTCTGACAAAACAGACGTTAAACAAAAAGCCGGGGAAACATCCACAGTGACGCATGGAAAGGATGACAGGCACAGGTGATGGAGATGAACGCATTCATCAGATGTCGCGCATGGGTAGGCAAAGTGTATCACCGAGGAGGAGACAGGAACCGAGAAGAAATGCAGGACATCCACTTGGGCTCCCTGGTACCTGCCTTTCAGAACACAGCAGGTCAAATAAACAGAAGAACAGCAAACAACTGCCACGCTGAACAGCACCATTAATAAGGTAGAATTAATAGCTTCAGGGAATTGGGTGAAGAGTTTAGAGAATCTACCTTTTTAAAATGTATGTGAGGGGCTGGGGATTTAGCTCAGCGGCAAAGCGCCTGCCTGGCAAGCACAAGGTCGTGAGTTCGGTTCCCGGTACCGGAGAAAAACCAAAAATAAAATAAAATGTATGTGAATCTCTCTCAGACCCACAAATAATTATTTAGATGAAGAAGTTTGAAATGAAGAGTTTAGATATATAATAACAAACACTTTCAAGGTGCTCACCGTGTGACTGGCATATATATATCCGGCTTGTTGACAAGTCTGAACTCATTTAATCTTCATGGTGAGCTTGGGAGTAGGTGCTGGGATCATTCTCATCGTCCTGATGAGAGGCCTGATGCAGAGAGAACCTGTACACGGTCCAAGGCCTCTGGGAAGTGACAGTCGCTACCCTGTGGACAGAAATAGCGGTCCCTTCACTATTCTCCGAGCTGTGACCCTCAGAGGGTGATACCACAGGCTGCATCAGCACCACTAGATTGGATCCAGAAGTGGACACCCCATGCAAGCTGGGTCCACTGGATTTTTTCCCAGGCTCTTACCCCTGGCACACAGAGACCTGGAGGCTGGATTTAGGTGCCCAGTAGGGTGTCGCTGAGGGCTGTGATGGCTGCAGGTGTTTGCGGCCTGAACCCTGGCCACTGAGCCTTCTGTTTATGCTTAAGAACCAGTCCAGTGTACTTTTCCCACTTTTGCGTGGAGAGGAAAATACCCCTCAGATTTCAAAACACTCCCACAATAGCAACAGAATCACAGAGAAAACCCACAGAAATTAATAACACACAGTTTCAGAAACAAATTCAGTCCATTAAAACTTCACAAGTGAAGCCGAGTGTGGTGGCACATGCCTGTAATCCCAGCACTTGGGAGGCTGAGGCAGGAAGATCATTGCGAGTTCGAGACCAGCCTGAGCTACAAAGTGAGCTCAAGGCCAGCCTGAACTGCATAGCAAGACCCCGTCTAAAAAGACAAAAAAAAAACCAAAACAAACAAACAAAAAAAAACTTCACAGGTGCAAAGTTTTATTCTGAAGGAAATATGTTTCCCAAAATACATCCATGAATAAAAAGGCAAAAAAAGACTGTAAAATAGGCCTCATTAAAGGATTCGGAAAGGGAGCAAAGTAATGAATGTCCTTCAACAAAATAGCACTGAACAAGCCAGAAAACTAAAGGAAAAAAAGGCTGTGATGGCTGCAGGTGTTTGCCAATAATTAGCTCTGTCAAAACTCAATCAAAATAATAAGCCATTGAGACATTTTAAAACAGAGATGCAATTCAGTTAGGAGGCTGTTCATTCCACACGAGCAGGAGCCCGGCAGTAGGAATCAGACAGTACCTGTGCAACATAAACCTCCAGGATCAGCGGTGCTTAGATCACACATCTGTTAAATCTGGGTAGAGTTAAGCCACACTTTTAGCTTTGCTTCTTGCCAGCTAATTCCTTTGTTTTCATTTTAAGAGGAATTTGTCAGGAATTATGAATCAGAGCAGCGGAAGGCCAGAGGGCCGCGTGGCAGGCGGATCGTAGCCCCCCCTTTGTCCCTGGCTCCCACGTGGCTCCAAACCCATCTCCAAACCCGCACTGTACCCCACTTCAGCCGCCTCCACCACCCCCTTTGCTGGGGCTCCTGGCGGGGGTGCCAAACACGGACCCCAAACCGCCTCCGCCTTGCCCTGCGCGCCTTGCCGGCCTCAGCTCCTGGCCTTGCTTCCCAGCCACAGTGGGGTGGGCTTTCCCTTGGGCCCCAGGGGATTTCTGCTTGGGACTCAGCATCCCCCAGACTTTCATAGAAACCCTGAAACCATGAAAGGCAGAATCTTGCTTCTTGGTATAGAAAAGACAAAAAAACCCAAAACCCCACTCGGCATGTAGTGCTACAGTGACTAAAGATGGTGACAAATAAAAGTCTGCGCTGGTTGCCCCGGCGCTGCGGCCCCTGTGGGTTGCAGGTGTGACTCTCGGTCCCAGGAGCAGCACCGCCCGCTGCTAGGGCTGTCCCTAGTGCTCCTTTGGACATCAAGGAGAAGGCAGATTCCGGAAAACCGGGAGAAGAGCTGGCCACAGGTGTGAGAGCCCAAGATGGTGCAGCCGCTATTCTTACAAGTTTTCCCTCTTCTTCCTCTTCCTCTTCTTCTCCTCCTCTTCCTTCTGTTTCCTTTTCTTTTCTTTTTGAAAAGGGTCTCACTATGTAGCCCAGGCTGGCCTTGAATTCACAGTGATCCTCCTGCCTCAGCCTCTCCAGTGCTGGGATTACAGGCTTGCGCCATCACACCTGGCAATATAAATATTAAGTAGTCATTCGCAAGTGTTATTTTTGAAGCCATGCCTTGTGGGACAGCTGTTGCTGTCACTTCCATCGGCAGCCAGGGTAGAGACTGCAGCAAGGAGTGAATGAGGTGACAGCTACAAGGGGCAGAGCCGGGCGGGGAAGCCACTCAGGTCACTGCGCTGTGCTGTCCCTGTGCAGCCTTCTGCTGCCGGGGATCAGACTCCATTTCCAGACAGGCTTCACTAAAAGACTGCAAGTTGCCTTCAAGTTTCAAAGCTCGTTTCTAAAATATTAAGTGTGCAGTGTCTGCTACTGGTAAAAAAAATTTTTAAGCATTGTAAAAACATATTATGCAAAATACTAAAGTACCCCCTACCCCTTGAAAAGTTTCTTTTCAATTTATGCAGTGACATTTAAGATACAAATGCATACATAGAAATGTAAGAGTCTAAATGAACATAAGGTTTTACTATTTTATTTTTATAGAAATGGTATCACACCAACTCATATATTGTGAGATACT
>NW_004955404.1:12376294-12379600 GCF_000276665.1 Chinchilla lanigera | reverse complement strand
TTGGTTAAGTGTTAAGTAAGTAACTAGATTAACATATCAACAGGAGATAGTTAAGGTACTAATTAATATAAAAAAGGATATTTGGGGTAAATACTGTATTTCATAGAATAGACTTAGATACAGTTCTTATAAATTTTACCAAGTGCCTAATACACTCTTGGATTGATGGTATTTTCTTTTGTGTTTATTGAATTATTCTATCAGGTAGGGGTGGGGGTTAAGTATCATTCCAATTCCCTAAGTACAGAAGGAGGCTGAATACTTCTCTAAAACCATACATACTGTTCTGCATGGCCAAAGTCGAAACCTGTTAAACAGTAGATGGTAAACACCATCCGCCTCTGAGAATTTGTATCTGCATTAATTAGTATAGGACCACAACACAGTATCACCTGCTGCCCCAAGACACACGGGGTGGGCCAACCTCCCGCACTTGCACGGGACTGTCACATGCTTGAGGGCCAGGACTGAATGTCTGTGTTTCCCGGAGATGGCACCAGTATACATGGTAGTGAGACAGTGGCCGGGAAAATCATTTCTGTCTGTGTGAAATAAAGCAGAGCCAAGAGTCTATCTTCTATTCTGATGAATGGCATTTGCAAGGCAAATTACTTTGTGTTTGAATAATGAAAAGGGTTCCAAAGCCTACCAACTAGCAGTGTTCGCTCCCACTCATGGGCAGAGGGGTGACATCTAAGAAGCAGGACTTAACAAAAGTATGTCAAGTTTTTTGTTTTTATGAACTAAATCCTTTACATGTTTTACTAGAAGCAGAAAAAAATGAGTGTTTAAAAAATCCTAAGGAAGCTTCCACAAAGACAGTTGCTGGAAGCAAATATTGCATGGGGGAATTTTACTGTCCAGTGAGATATCTTACTCCAGAGAGCTGCTTCTCTCCCTGAATGTTTGTATTTGAGGCCCAGTGTAGTTAAAGTCTTATGCAGTCCAAGAATTACAATTGCAATTATTATGACAGTTCTTTCCCATGTACCTTTGCAAACCGTGCAATGCTGATCTAAAGTTCAGGTACAAATGCCAGCAGCTGATCCAGGACAGAGGGTGTCATCCTTCTTCCACACGTAGGATTCCTCGTCACCACTGAGGGACTATGCCCAAGTCGTGAAAGGGCAGTCACGCTCCCAGTGAACGTGCTGGTGACCAGCCCATTTCCGCTGGGCTCCAAATCTGCCTTTCATCACCATGTCAGAGACACTGGAACCTTCTCTTGGGCAGCTGGCAGGACCTTCAGCTTTGTCAGTAGGGGATGGAGGGTCACTAACTAAGAAAGAAGAGGCTTCTTAGTGCCTTGGTTGTACCCCCAAATCTCCTACAGTCATAGGTTGGGGCTGAACAGCCAGTGTGACAGTATTCAGAGCAGGGTCAGTGGGAAATGCTTTAAATCATGATGCCTCCACCCTCACAAATGGAATTAGTGCTCTTATAAAAGAGGCTCAACTAACCTCTCTTGTCCCTTCAGTCACATGAGGACATAACCAAAAGGCACCCGCTTCAAAGCATGGAGTGAGCCCTCACCTAACACGGTTCTACTGTGTCAATCTTGGACTGCTGGGCTTCCAGATTCATACACAATAATTTCTACTGTATATAAATTATCCAGGCTAAAACATTTTCTGACCCAAACTGTCTAGGCCTCTTCTGATTGTTCCTGTGATCATAAAATACCAGTGGCCCTCACTCTGGTGAGTTGCAGAGCTGCCACCCTGCAGATAGAGTCCCAGGGATTTCCACAATCAGCATCTCCCTGGGGCATAACCCTTGGAGTTCCACCAGTGTGGAACCTCAGCAAACCTCTCCACCATCCAGGAGGAGCAACTAGGCGTGGTCCTAGCCCTGGCTGGGGAGAGAACTCCTTTCCTGAGTATTCTATCTTGGCCTTAGAGGTAGTGGAAGCTCTCTACATCTTCCCCTCTGTCAAATTTTTGTTGTTGTTGCTGCTGCTGCTGCTGTTGCAACAAAATACTTGATAGACACAAATTAAAGGAGGAAGATTTCTTTGGGCTCATGGTTTTAGAGGCTTCAGTCCATGGTCCGCTGGCTCCAAGGCTGAAACAGGAGGCAGAGGTATGTGGCAGAGGAAAACTACCCACTTCATGGTGGCTGGAAGCAGAGAGTGAACGGAGAGCTGGAGGAAGGACGCACCCTTCAAAGGCCACTGACCTCAGTTGTTGGGGACCATGAAGTATACATTGACATAGCATCTGTCCTAGGCTCTCCTTATCCTGCCAGCCTTGTGGGGGGTTTTGGAATGCAGAAATCCCGCTTCCTTTTGCTCAGTGGGATTAGCACCCAGGTGTGGGGAGAGATCTTAGCTTGTTTCCTTTGTGATGTTAAACTTGCCCATTCTACCACTGCTTCCACACTGCTCCAGGAAAAGCACTCCCCCTCCCCCGCACTGGCTAATAAAATGGTGGTAGTGGGAGATTCGGGGCCTCTTGTTCCTAGAGAGCAACTGATCGTCCCAGATCCCTACTATGCACCTCTCTATTTTTGTCTTTTGTCTCTTGCTCTTTCTTTCCTTTCCTGCTGTGCACCGTAACCTGGGCAGGAGAATGGAACCCACTGTAAGGGTCTCTAAGACCCAGTAATTCACTTCCTCCAACCAGGCCGTAGCTCCTGATAGCTGTAAACTCAACAGTGCTGAGATTAGCACCCCACGATTTGATCACATCCCAACGCCCTTCCTCTGAACACACGAACATTTTGGGGAACATTTTTGATCCAAACCAGAACAACTGTGGCTGTATGCTTGTTTCTTTTGTTTTGTTTTGTACCAGAAATCAAACTCAGGACCTCACGCTTGCCAGGTGGGCCCTGTGCCACTGACCTATATTCCTGGCCCTTTTACCTGTGTTCTTTAAGGTTCTCTCTACCCCTTGGTAGGTAAGTCTGCATTACACTGAATAACTCTTTATATTAAAACCTTGTTTGTGTTACTGTAATTCTTTTCTTCTGATTGGAACACAATTAGCACAGTGAGCTATTCCCATAATAAAGACTACCTCTGATTGTTTCTTATATGAGAGCTACTGTTTTTGCTGTTGTTTTTTGGAGGTTTGGTTTTTGTTTTTGTTTTTTTTGTCTTTTTTTGAGACAAAGTCTCACTATGGAATTCAGACTTGCCTTGATCTCACTTTCTAGCCCAGGTTGGTCTCCAACTCTCAACGATCCTCTTGCCTCAGCCTCCCAAGTGCTGGGATTATAGGCATGTGCCACTATGCCCAGCGTGTTGCTGTTTTTGAGTCAGGGTCTCACTATGTAATTTAGGCTGGCCCTGAGCTCACTTAC
>NW_004955404.1:12373077-12374934 GCF_000276665.1 Chinchilla lanigera | reverse complement strand
GCCTGGTAGTTTCTAGATTTCTGAACAACTTACCTTTGCTGACACCCTCCTTGCTTTTATAGGGGAGATTTTTAGAGGCGCTTACTCCATCATCCCAGAAATGCTTTGACAACAAGGTTCAAATAATTCTTAAGTTTGGGCCCTTCATTTAACTGACAGCCTTTCTGAACAAATACAACAGAAGATAGCACAAAACAAAATAGTCTGCTATATGAGCTATAAAAGCCTCCAGAGTTGCCATATCTTGCTTGAGAACATTTTTCTATTGTGTGAATATGGAAACATGTGGAACAAATAGATTTTTATGCCTCTGCCTACAATTGGAGGACATTAACAAATTGGACTATAAAAATCTAAGTTAAAAGAGCTCCTATTTTAATTTATTCACAGAAATCAATAAGCATTTTCAATTAAAAAATTCTCTGAGTCACAGTTGATTTAAATCTTTCTCAAAGGACCAGCATTCTTAAAGCACGTGGAGTTAAAATACACTTCTTCTGTAAGTATTGTTGAATTGTGTTATCTTTAATTTATAAAAATGTTTCTTTATTTGCATAAATTGTCAGCCTTGGTATTAAATTATATGGGAAAACACACACACACACACACACACACACAATGCAAGTTATTACCAAGCTAAAAAATAGAAAAGTCAAAGAAATACTTAGAAAACATCAGCCCAGCCAGAGCAACTTAGCAAGACCCTTTCTGAAAATAAAAAGTAACAAAAAGAGCTGGTGATATAGGCTTAGTTCAAAGACCCTAAGTTCACTCCCGAGTACCAAGAAAGAGAGAGAGAAAGACGGAAGAAAGAAAGGAAGGAAAGAAAGAAGGAGGGAAGGACAGAAGGGAGGAAAAGCAAAAATGGAAAAACATCAGAACTTTTTAGAATTTTTGGTATAAATACAGAAGAATTATCTAAGGGCCAGTTCAGGTAATATTACTAAACATAACTAATCCTTGAACAAACTACATCATTTTGATAATTTGGGGTGGTTTGGTTGTTCACTTATTCACTTACGCAGTGAAGAAACGCCAGTCAGCAAGCCCTGTATTACTGAGCTACACTCCTAGACCCAGGCAATTTTGGTTTAAAAAGAACGATGTCTTCTTCCTCATTTTATGTAGATATGAAAGACATTAGCAGGGTATTCTAGTGAATGGAAGGCGTGAGTCTGTTTTTCTCACAGAAAGCTTAATTAATCTGAATTTGTCAGGTTTCTTATTCTGTTCTGTTGTGGCGGTTTGGTCGGGCTTTGGTCTCCCTCCCTCCCTCCCTCCCTCCGTCCCTCCCTTTTGCTTGCTCTCTGTGCTGCTGGGGATCTGCTCTTACCCTGTTTTAATGGTCAAATAATATTTTTACTAATTGTTTAATGTTGTAAATTGCTAGTCATAATATTTGATATCTTCCAAAATTATTTATCGGTAGAATCTTCACCTAATGTTTATACAATTTACTTTTCACATTCACACTATTTGTACAGCATAACATTTTAGATGCCACATTTCTCTAATATACTTTTCCTTCTTAAAAATTAAAACTTATTTTCACCATCTACAGCAACCCTCTCATGCAGCTGTAGCGTAGCTATGACCTAATGCATGGACATCGGTGTTTGCACTTTTCCTATTTGAAGTAATATTGAAAACATCTTCACCCCTGTATCTTGGACCTCTTCACGGGCTACGTGTTAAAGATGGGATGTAGAAGGTGATTGCTGGACAAAGACTAAGCTTTTAAGCTCTTCCTACACATCATCAAATAACTTTAGAGAAGTGTTTTACCAACTGACAGTGCAAACAGCACCATTTAAAAAGGTCTTTTTTAGTACACTGATTTTTTAAAGTAGCTTTATT
>NW_004955404.1:12348136-12371257 GCF_000276665.1 Chinchilla lanigera | reverse complement strand
TTAACCATTGTTTCCTACTATATTGTTTTGAAATTTTGTATCATTGTTTTTCTCTTTAAAATAAAAATTTAAAAAAATAAAATGAGTGGTTATAACTCAGGGTCTGAGTTCACTGAGTTAGTGAGCATCACCGCTATTGAATTTTGGAATGTCTTCCTACCCCTCGGAGCCACTGATAGTTGCTATTCATTACCCGCTCTTGCAGCTAGGAAACACTGATCTACTTCCTGTCCCTGTTCATTTGCCTCTTCTGAAAAGATGACAGCTTATGTATATGTAGCCATAAAATATGTGTCTGGATTCTGTTACTGAATAAGGCTGTCAAGGTTCACACTGCAGCACGTCAATATTTCCTTCCTTTCTATGGCTGACTAATATTCCTTCATATGGACATATCGCGTTTTGTTCATTCCTTCATTTCATGGCCACATTCTTTTTTTTTTTTTTTTTATCTTTTTGAGACAGGATCTCACTATGCAGTTCAGGCTGGCCTTGAGCTCACTTTGTAACCCAAGTTGGCCTCTAACTGGCAGGGGTCCTTCTGCCTCAGCCTCCCGAGTGCTGGGATTACAGGCATGCGCCACCACACCCGGCACATTCATTTTTAATTGATATAAATATGTATTTTTAAAATGAACACACAGTAAATCCACCCTTTTCATCCTTATGAGACTGGATGTATACAATTCTGAATTACCACCACCACAAAGCTCCCTGGTAGCTCTTCGTCCTCCGTCATTACCCTTCTCTCCCCCACAGTCCCTGGCAGGCATGGATGTGCTTCCTGTCCTGCATGTCACCCACAGGAGCCCCTGCAGTGTGTGGCCCCCCGAGAGCAGCGTCTTCCGCTGAGCCTGGTGCTTGCAATCCATCATCCCCTTCCACACAGCATCATTCGCTGTTTTCTGTACGGATAGGCACTCCCTGTAGGAGCTCGGTTTCTCCCACTACCAATGGGCATTTGGGCTGTTTCCGAGTTTGGGTGATTATGAGTGAATCTGCCAAAAGCATTTCGGTATAGAACTTTAAGTGGATGTATTTCTCACTCTCTTGGAAGAAGAGCTGAGTGAGGTACATTTGGGTCACACACGAGGTATAAGTTTGAATGTGTAAGTACAGTACTTGCCTAGCTGGTTTCCAAAGGGGTTGTACCATGACATTCCCGCCAAAACGAGGATTAAAATGAGAATTCTAAGTGCTCCATACCCTTCATCAACACTTCGCACTATCTATATTTTTAAAAGCCATTTCAGTAGATGAAGAGTGGTACCTTGCTGAGGCTCTAAATCGCCCTTCTCTAATGGCTAGATGCTGATCACCTTTTCACATATTTACTTACCAAGCATTTGGTGAAGTCTGTTAAATTCTTTAGCCCACTTTTAACTTAATTTTTTGTTTTGAGATGTAGATTCACATGCAGTTGTGAGAAATAATACAGAGAGGGCTGGAAATATAGCTCAGTGGCCCAAGCACCTGCCTGGCAGGCACCAGGTCCTGAGTTTGATTCCTGGTGCCAAAAAAAAAAACAGAGAGAGAGAGAGAGAAAGAAATAACACAGAGAGATCCTACATAGCCTTTGCTCACTTTCCCCATTGCTGCCATCTTTGTGAAACTATACTGCAAGATCAAAATCCAGATGTGGGCACAGGTACAGTAAGACTGGGCAGTGACACTTGTACACTCCCTTATTACTGTACACCGGTACAGTAACTCTCCCCTCACACTACAAGGGTGCTCCTGGAGCCCTTCTGTAGCGCTGCCCGCTTTCTTCCTGCCTTCTGCCCCGTTACTGTGGTGTCACATCTTCTGTTCAGCTCTACTGTGTTTCAAGTGAACCAGGTATAACAGGGAGGAGAAGGCGGAGGCTGCTTTTTGTGCCTAGGGACATTCAGCACTGCTTGTTGAGAAGAGCACCCTTTTGCCACTGGAGGGCCTTTGTCCTTAGAGATTCTCCATTGTCTGTGTGTCTTTGTCTTAGTAGGGGACTGTCTGCTTGCTGTCTTTACTGTATAAAAAGTCCTGCGGTCAGATAATGTGACTCTTCCAACATTTTTCCTCTTTTTCAAAAGAGTTCTTGGTTATTCTAAGATATTTGTCTTTCCACATAAATTTTAGAAAAAGCTTGTCACCTTCTTTTGTCATTTGTTTTGCGGTGCTGGGGATTGAACCCAGGGCCTTCCCACTGAGCTATGTCTGCAGCCCTTTTTATTTCTTAGTTTTAGACAGAGTCTTACTAAGTCACTAAGTCACCCAGGCTGGACTTCCACTTGCAGTCACCCTGCCTCAGCCTCCCAGAGTGCTGGGAATGTGATACAAGGTGATACAATTATAAGAATGTGATAGCACCTGGCTTAGCTTGTCACTTTCTACAAAATACCCTGCTGAGGTGTTGATTGGAGTTGCATTATATTTTGCGACAGATGTGGGAAGAAATAACATTTTAGCAATAATGAATCTTCTGATCTGCTATCTTCTAGCTTTTAAGTCGTATTTATATTTTTTACTTGTCCCTATTCCACGTGTTTTATATCATTAGGAGTGGTATTTTAACTTCAAGTTTTAATTATTCTTGACTGAGACATAAAAATATTATTGATTTTTGTATACTGACCTTTTATATCACAATCTTGTGAAATGTACTTATTAGTTCTGAAAGTTATATTCTACATAGGCAAACATCTGTCTTCAAATAAAAATAGTTTTATTTGTACTTTGAACTAGTGCTAATTATATAATTAACCTAATACATGATCATTGGCTATCTGGGCAACTTATATGTGGGTCTAAACTTATTGGAGTGCTGAGAGTGGTGGCGCATGCCTGTAATCCCAGCATTCAGGAGGCTGAGACAGGAGGATTGTTGTGAGTTTGAGACTATCCTGGGCTACAAAGTGAGCTCAAGTCCAGCCTGAATTGCATAGCGAGATCCTGTCTCCAAAATGAAAAAAAAAAAAAAACTTATTAGAAGAAGGAGTGGTGAATGTAAAAACAAGCATCTTTTGCTTCTAGGTTGTAAACATTATACAATAGCCATCAATTAACAATGAAAAAGTCCTGTAAGTACCTTTGAGTATTTATCAGTACTTAATCTTTGTTTTTCTGCTTTGTTATTTCAAAGAAATATTTTGAACATTTAAATTAATTTGATGGTGATATCATTACATAGTTAAACATACATAGAATAATCACATTGTATACCTTGACTATATATAATATTTATTTGTCAATAAAATGTTTTCAATTAAAAAAGAAATTATACCCTATAAAAGGGTATAATATAAATCCTGCAATATAGTAGGTCCCTGATGTATGAACATTTGAGTTGCAAACTTTCACAGGTGTACTGTTTAAGACTCACTCTGTCGGCTCACAAATGAATCTGACTCATGAACAATTCTCCCAAAATGGAACTTACTCGTAAGTCAGGGACTTGCTACTGGATTTGATGATGATGCAGCATATGCCAAATATATGCTGTCCAGGAGACCCAGAAGGGGTTACTAAGTTAGCCACAGGTTGTGTTATTTTGTCTTCAGTTAGTCCATTGACCAGCAGGCGCTTTGTGAGTGATCTCTCAGCTAGCTGCCTAATTGCCATCTCCAACCTGGAGGTTGCCTTATCATTGTTTGGGGTCAGAATTCCTATACACTTTTTTAAAGACAGAGTCTCCTTATATAATCCAGGCTGACCTTAAACTCACTATGTAGCCTAGGCTGGCCTCAGACTTGTGGCAATCATCCTGCCTCAGCCTCCCAAGTGCTGGGATTATAGGTGTGTGCTACCATGGGCAGCTAGAATTCCTACACTTTTATAATTTTTGGTTATCTATCATTTTCATGGAGTGCATCTTTCAGTAGCTTTGTAACAAGGATGCATGGAATGTCAAGTCTTTTCAAAGTCTACAATGTCTTGATTCTATCCTCCTGCTTGGCTGGGAGTTGGGCTGGGTATAAGAGTCTAAGTTCGATACCATCTTCCCTACTCTTATTTCTTGACTGTGTTTAGTTTCCAGTGTTACTCCTAAGAAGTCTACTCTTCCGATGTTTAATCCTTTGTCATAAACTAAGCCTCTTCCCATCCACAGTGTACTCAAATTTCAAGATGATGTGTCTTAGTGTGGGTGTAGTCTTCTTTCCTGCCCTGGTATTGGAGAAGACCTTTTTTTTTTTTATTTTAAAGTGAATAAAAAAATAAAAATGATACAGAATTTCAAAACAAGATGATAGGAAATTGACAATTGCTGTTATACTGCATATTGTTATCTTCAAAGTATTTGCTCAGATTACCAGGTGTAGGCATGCAAAATTGATCAAACAATATAAGCACTAACTTTTCCTTTCAATGAACTAATAGAAATTAGTAGTACAATTATCTTAGCTGTCTTGTGTGTGTGTGTGTATGTGTGTGTGTGTGTGTGTGTGTGTGTGTGTGTGTGTATTTCCCCTTCCTTCTTTTCTCCTTTCTCCATCCCAATTGTTCTTTCCTTTTGAGCAGTTTCTTTCCCTTTCAAATATCTATTGTACCTTTTGGATCTTATTTACTCTTTCAGTTTCTTAAGCTAGGGAGACAATATGATATTTAAACATGTGAGTCTGGTTTATGAGTATGGTCTCCAGTTGTATCCATTAACCTTTAAAAGCCTTGAGTTTATCTTTCTTTATAGCTGAGTAATACTCCACTGTATAAAAATATCACACTTTTTTTTATCCATTCCTCAGTTGATGGGCATTTTGGTTGTTTCCAAGATCTAGCTATGACAAATTGTGCTGCCATAAACATGGGAGCACATATATAGCTGTGGTATGATGTTTTTAATTCTTCTGGGAAAATACCCAGAAAGGGGATAGCTGGTCAAATGGGACCTCTAATCCTAAGTTTTTGAGGAATCCCTACACTGATTTCCACAGTGGCTGTAGGAGTCTACACTCCCACCAACAGTGAAGAAGGGTCCATTTTCCCCACAGCCCCTCTAGCATTTGTTGTTGGTTGATTTCTTGATGATAGCCATTCTTTCTGGGGTGAGATGGAACCTGTGTTGTTTTAATTGGCATCTCTCTAATGACCAATGATTTGAACATTTTTTCACATATTTACTTTCCATTTGTGTTTCTTCATCTGAGAAGTGCATATTCATCTCAGATGCCCATTTTTGGACTGGGTCCTTGAATTTGGGGGATCTGACTTTTTTCAATTCTTTATATTTTCTAAACAGAAGTCCTAGAAAATACCTTTTAATGTGAAGGCTTGGCTTCTCCGGGAAAGGTGTTTAGGTTATATCTTCAGTCATTCTTCTCACCTCTATTTTTCTATTCTCTCTTTCCAGAACCTCCATGACTTAGGGAGAATGCTGGGTAACCTATTTTCTTGTTTCCTCCATCTGTCTTTTTGTGTAGATTTCTGAAATATCTTCTCAAATTTATTTTTCCAATTTTCTACTGAGGTTTTTATTTCTGCTCTTCTAAGACTTCTTTTTTGTTCTATAATTTTAAAAAAGTGTATCTTTGTTTCATAGGTTCAATATCTTATTGCAAAGTTTTTAAGATTGTGATAGTCTCTCTCTCTCTCTCTCTCTCTCTCTCTCTCTCTCTCTCTCTCTCTCTCTCTCCTCTTCTCCTTTCCTCCAGGATGGCTTGCTTCCTGTGTTCCTCTTTGCCTGTACACTGGAGGCCTCCTCCAGCTGCTGGGGATGGCTCTCTGATCATAGGGACCCTGTAAGACTGACTCAGTACTGGAGTAGGGGGGCGCTTGCTGACAGTGGGCATCAGGGGAGAGGGTTTGGCTTGGTTTACATCTGTCCCCTTTGTAAGCGTCGTTCTCTTGGGCACGCACATTCCTCTGAGAACTTTATAGTGCCCTGAGAGCAAGGCGGAATGACCCTTGACAGGATGGGGAGCTAGACTCAGGGCTCAGGGGAACATGGCTGGAAAGCTTTGAGCGTCAGTGTGTGAAAGTATTTTTTACGCTCCTCCTGAGGTCTATCGTCCACTTTTTCTGGTGTCCACAGCACAAAGGCAAACAATGGGGGGAAGCAGGGATTTCACTGCTGCACACGCAGTTTTCGAGTCATCCTGCCCATGGCCCCACTGTAGCCCTGTCTCGGATTCGAGAGGAAATGCAGCACTGGATGGAAGAGCCTTGGGGCACACTGAGGTTTTCTCAGCTTTCTCTGCAAGCAGAATACTTACCGTGAAGCACCATTTGTGTTAGTAGCATTTGTTATATCTCCCTTTTACTCAGATAACAAATATGACCTAGTGCATTTTAACTTGTCACATGGCCTGAGAAGTGACAGAGCAAGAGTGCTAGTGTGTCCCATCTGTGACGCTAATGTTCGAAATGTTTTCGTTTTTGTCCCTCACTTTTTACCCTAACTCCTAGCCAGACTGCTGGGAGTCAAACCTGACCTTAAATCCTGCTGTACACTGAAAGTCTGCATTCCTCCTAAGTCCTTATGTGGAAGTCCTTATCCCCACCATGCTGGTATTGGGAAGCGGGGCCTTTGGGCTGTAATGAGGTCATGAGGATGGAGCCCCCATGGATGGGATTGGTGCCTTACAGAAGAGGCTGCAGGAAGTCTCTTCCCCCTTCTGCACATCAGGATAGAGCAAGAAGGTGTCTATGAAACGTGCACCTGACCTTGTGCTTCTTCCCCTGTAGAACCAAGAGAAGGGCTTTCTGTGGTGTGTAAGCCACCCAGTCCGTTCTGTCCTATTACTGGGTAGCAGCATGAACAGAAGAAGACAAACCCCTAACAGAAATAAGAATTCTTATGGAAATGAATTTGCATATTTAGCTGCACGGAGTTATAGGTTTCTGAAACTATAGCATTAGAATAGCTTTTGAGCTATTTGTATGATAAATAAAAGAATTCTCTTCCTTGGTAGTTGTTACACTTGGTTCTAAAACAGTTATTTTTAGTATTTGCTGTACCTGACAAAGCACAAACACATCACCTATAGTAAGTGTACACACTGCTGTTTGAATGGGGCTTCACCCAGCAGACATCCCGAATGTGGCAGCCCAGCTTCCTGGTTCACAGAACCGCGGTTATGACAGATCACAGATAAGTTGCTCCCGCCTCCAGTGCTTTGCATGAGAAATTCATTAAGTCGTTTCTACACTCCCTAGAGAATGGTCAAACTAGCTCATACAGGGAGCTAACCCTAAATGGCATGGCAATCGGACAGTAGAAAATTGTCCCAAGCTGACCATCGAGCCAAGAAGCTCTTCAGGGATTCAGGGAATTAAATTGCTCCTTGGGGATTTACAGGCTCACATCTCAAGATGTCAGCCAGTTTCCTCATTTCCAAAACTGGATGGTGGTGATGGTGGTCCTGTTGCTGTCATTCATAGAGACTGCCTCCCCAGAAATCCAGGTCTTCTGGGACAAAATCCAGGCATTTGCAAGCTAGTCCAGTTGATTTCTGATGCTCAGTTGAATTTGGGGGTCACGAGTCCGGCTTATCTAATTCCATTTGCTAACGTATCTTCCGCTCCTCTAACTGCACTTTAGAGAAGTATCTGGTTAGCTGTTGAACAACAAAGTGCCTCATAATACATTTAAAGATAAACCCAGCTGCATTTATAGCGACTCTATGAATTGTACTATGTGGAACAATAATCCACGTGTTCATCTCTTTCTAGGTTGTAAAAGCTACTTGCCCGTGTCGCAGAGATAGGATGGTGCAGTGGTCAGCTGGGAGTCAGGCTGCTCAGGTTGAAACTTCATCTCAAACTTCCTGGACTGGTTTCCTTTTTTGAAAAATCCTCTCCATGCCCCATCTTCCTCATCTACAAAATGATGGTGCCGAAAGACCCTCATGGGGTGGTTGTAGGGCTCAAAATGAGTTAATGCTTTCGAGCCCTTAAATCAGAGCCTGGCATTTTGTAATTACTTGGCAGATATTAGCTGTTCTTTCATGTGATCTTTACAAGGTATGTTTTCACAATTTTATGATTGTGGAAATTGAAGTTCGGAGAGTTAAAATTACCTGCCCCAGGTCAGATGAAAAAATAGTGCAAACTCAAAACCACATCTCCAGATTCCTCGCTGTCTGGCTTTTAAGTATTTATTATTAAACATTATAGAGCTGTCTATAGCTTTGATTCTTGCCAGGAGGGTTTGTAACAAAGATTTACTATCAACTGACTAAAGGATCCTGGGGAAAAAAAATTTTTTTGGTAGAAAACCAGAAAGATATAAATCAACAGAGGAGAAAACTTATTTCAAAAATAGCTAATGACCAAGTAGGAGAAGCTTAAGCAGTAACAAATAGATTATGAATGCAGGGGATAAGAAACTGAATTAGATAAGGAAGATGATGACAAAAATTAAAGATTGAATTAGATGAGGAAGATTATGATAAAAATTAAATTTTTTTTTTCTAGATCCGCTACAAATGAGAGTAATTGCAAAGTGTAAACAAGAGGGGAAGGCACTTCTCGGGTACCCACTCGCACCCCTTGGAGGCTGCATAGACACTTTCAAGGTCACTGCAAAGACACAGAGACACTCAATCCAGTGTAGTGGATTCAGGTCAACACAGGCGTGAACTTAAACAGAGACCCAATTAGTTTGTTTTTTTGCACCAGGAATCAAACTCACGACCTCACACACGTGACACAAGCGCTGTGCCATTGAGCTATATCCCTGGCTGCAATTAGTACGATCGGGCACGTGGGAACAGAAAATTCCACTCTGGGAAGAGACTTTGATGGAGCTGGAAAATACAGATATTTGCTGCAGTCTACTTTTTTAAAATTAGAAGAAAAAGGGAAGTAGATAGGGTTCTTTGAGCTGACAAGTGTTCAGCCAGCCATTAGTCTCTTCAAATAGACAAGGAAAAGGAAAATATTTACAGATCTGTTACATCAAACTGAAATGAAATCTCTGTTTATCCTGTATCTTTGATGTTAAGGTTGAGCATCTAGGCTCCTTGTTAAGAATGGCAAGGATCTTCCTCACCATCTACAAGGTTACTTATAGTACTTCCGAGAAATATTTACTTGCAATGTGGAATCTAAATATTTGTTATATGAAATTTGGCTTGTGAGGTTTATGTTTTTTATTTTTAGAGACAGGGTCTTGCCATGCAGTTCAGGCTGACCTTGAACTCACTATGTAGCCCAGGCTGGCCTTGAACTCATGATGATCCTCCTGACTCAGCCTCCCGAGTGCTGGGATTACAGGCATGTGCCACCACACTCAGCATGGCTTGTGAGAATTTTTGATGGAGAAAATGATTTGTTTTCTTTAAATTTCTATAACTATGATAAAAGCGGGCTTGATTTTTCCAGGTACTTCCTATTCAGCTCTATTTAACTGAAAGTCTGTGGAGTTCTCTTAAACTTAAAATCAAGAGTAATTCATTTATGAATTGTAAAATTCTTGTGCTTTTTAAAACAAATATAAGCTGGGTGTGGTGGTGCAGGCCTGTATCCAAGCACTTGGGAGACTGAGGCAAGAGGATTGTTGCAAGCTCGAGATCAGCGTGGGCTACGAAATGAGTTCAAGGCCAACCTAAACTGCATAGTGAGACCCTGTCTCAAAAAGACGAAAAATAAAACAATAAAATATAAATATAAATAAAGTGTCTAATTGAGTAAAAATCTTGACATGTATCTCAGAAGCTAGTGCATTATGAGTTGGATGTCTTCACCAAAACACAAAATATCTGTATTTGACTATTGATATCCACTGCACAGAGATCAGCGCAGGGGAGGAGAGACTTAGGGCAATGGAATATGGCTGATTGTGAGCTAATGACAAGCCCGCAGGGTGATGGGACTGCTGGAAGACTGGATGGGTCTTACCTTGTATCAGTGGAGGGGTAGAGGGCAGCTGAGGACAGTGTGCTCCACTTGCATCCCACGTATGACCATTAATCATAACAGATCAATGTGGATGGATTCAGAAACCCTTGGCAGATACCTAAAGCTCCCTTCTGGGCGTGTGTGGATGAGTGACATGGAGGCCAGCAAACTGAGGGGGAAATCCCGCCCCCGCAGAGGGTGACACTAACCAATAGGCTTGTGGCCTGTATGGAATAAAAAGGGAAAGAAGGAAACACTGCAGTCCTACTGAGTGGGTGTGTCCTCTGCTGCCTACACCTTCGGGCATTGGTCTCCAGGTCTCCACCTTCCGCAGCCTTCCATCGCAGACTCACATGGTGACCCTCAGGGAGCTTCGGTACCTCCCACCTTGGACTGGTGTTGCGTCCTCCACCCCTCTTGTTCCGCAGTCCCATCTTCTTGGCTGAGAAATTGCTGCACTCTCTTCCTCCGATCCTGTAAACCTATTTAACAAATCCCCCATAAAATTTTACATATCTTTCGGATTGAAACTGTCCCTGTAGAGACCCCTACCGAACACTCCACCGTGCCCAGAAGGATGGCAGCAGGAAGACGGGCCGCTCTGCCGTCAGTGAGGTTGCGGCCGAGAACACACCATTAACACCGGCAAGCGCACCCACCGAGCGGCCTTCAAGAGGCAAGCTCCTGCTCGGGTGCTCAGAGAGATCGAACATTCGTCATGAAGGAGAGAAAGGGTGCCAGACACGTTCCTGGACCCCAGGCTCCACAAAGCCGTCTGGCGGAAAGGGATGAGGAGGAGGAACGGACGCAGAAAGCCACGCCCCAAGTACCGATTACTTTGATTTCTGCCTTTAATTCAGAATTCAGCTCCCTCTTTTATGGGATGACGCTCTTATACATAGAGCTAAGGAATTTTAAAGGTAGATAATGTGTGAAGAGATTATGTGGGTTGGGGGGCGCTTCTCCCTAGGTTCACATCCGCGGTGGTTCACCAGGGTACCAGACCTCTGTTTTCTGGTTTTTTTCGCAGTGCTGGGGACGGGACCAGGGCCTTCCTACTCAGAAACACCCTCGGCTTTTTTCTTCTGAGACGTGGTTTTGCCAGCTTGGTGGGTGAGGCGGGGCTTGAACGTGCCATCCTTCTGCTCCAGCCTCCCGGAGCACTTTCTCAACCGCATTTATTCTTCGAGCCCATGAAAGGACAGACTAGATCACTAGCTCTGAATATGTGATCCTTCCAATCACTCCACCAAGGAACAGCACGACAGAAACCCAGGACCAGCTGCTTATTAAGATACCAAGACTGGGTGGCCTGAGCCAGAGGAGGTATTTTCTCCCAAGATCAAGGTGTGAGTAGATCTGGTGTCTTGTGAGCCTTCACCACTTGGCTTCTAGGCGCTGCTTTCTTATTTTGTCCTTGGTGACTCTGTCCTGATCGTCTTTCCTTACAAGGACACTGGTCATGTTGGGTTGGGGCCCACCCAGAAGATCTCATTTTAGACGAAGTACCTCATTAAAGACTTTGCGTTCTGCTATGCTTTATGCTGTGAGGTGCTGGGAGTTAAGGCTTTACCATACGAATTCTGGGGGACATATTTCAGCCCATAATAGCTCCCATGGGGAAATAGCCCATCAGAATGCTAATATCAGTCTCAGAGAGCTATCGACTTGGTTTGTCCCATGGGTGTGCCACTAGGCACACAGCCCAATATTTCCAAATAGATATATACATATATATTTTATTAGCGTGTATCCAATTGTCTTTAATATGCATGACTTACTTTTAATATGCAGTTCCCCAGAAACAAGCACCTTAGACGAGGGAGATGTGTCCAGGACACACTGCTCAGGGATGAGTGGCTGAGGCAGGAAAGGAAAGGGAGCTGATGAAAGGAGCATCTGAGACAAGTCATTGCTATGCACAGCCGGGGCTCAGCCCTGCCGGGTGTCTCAGGGCCAGTGGGGAGACCCTAGTCAGAGTTGCCCACCTGCGGGCTGAGAGAGCCAGGGTCTTCCTCCACTCACTGCACCACTGAGGCCTGATTTCTGGGGAGAGTCATTCCCTGGTGTTTCCGCCCAGCCTCTGTGTAGACAGAACAAGTCACTGAAGCGGGGAAAAGCCTCCAGGCAGGGGTGGCAAGGGCAGGCCGTTCAAAGTTGTGCCGGCATTCATGAAAACCGTTCCTCCCAAGGAAACATGCGTGTGGCCCTGACCACGCCTCCCTTGGGTGGAATTTATTTTAGCCACAGTGGAGGGTGCACGGCGTAGAGGGAGCAGGTCACAACTTAGCCTAGAATGTACAGGGCCTGCCCCGCGTAGGAGGCGAGCGGGGCGCACATCAGCCGGGGAAGATGGTTTGTTTCGTGGGACAGACGAGGACTGCCTTTCATGAGGTCAAGGCTGTTCTTCCGAGTGCTTCTATTAAAAACCATTATCATGAGAAAGTGCAATTAAGTGAAGAACAAAATCATCCTGAATGTCATCCTGTCCCCTAAAGTATGTGGCAAGAAACTTCCCCTGCTCAAAGGCGTACTTCCGTGTTAAGTAGAAGATGTAGAGCCTTGTGCTCAGCATGGCTTGTGTTAGCAAAAACAGCCAGGTGCAGAACAGCACGATGAGGACGGGGGCACTGTGTTTTTCAGAGGTGCCTCAAGATGATGTTTATTTACGCAATGCTTGTTTCTAGAAAGAGCCTCAAGTCGTTGGCAGCCGTGGTATTCTGTGGGTTGTTGTCCTGAACTGCAGCAGCCTCATGCAGCTTCCAGCCTTCTCATTCTAAGATGCTGCAGAGGTCAAAGACGGGAACTGCATTCTCAGACTCCGGCAAGTGAGGTTCAGCAAAGGGAAGATGATACAGGAGAGAGAGGCGGGCCCAGGGCATCGTCCCTCGGCTCTTCTCCCCTGGTGAGTGAGGCTGCACCTGTCCTGCGGCTGCAGAAGACAGCTGTGATGTGGCCACTGGACCCTGAACTGCGATCACAGCTCTGGTGGCTGCTCCTGAATGCGTCACTTTGTGGGTTGCCTTTGGACGCCCACTTTTCCAGCCCTTCAGAGATTTTGCTGTCAGTCTCTTTCCGCTTGAACTCTCTCATGCAGCCCTAGAAGTGGGTGGGATGAAGTGGGAGGGAAAATTACTTTTTACTCCATACCTTTTTGCATGAATGAGTATATATATATATGGAGATATATATATATATCTCCATTTCAACTTACGTTGTTGCACAACCTTCATCACCATTCAGAACTTTCTTCCTCTCCCCAAAGGGAAACTCCATGCCCCTTAAACAATTCCTCTTTCTTGCCGGGCGTGGTGGCACATGACTATAATCCCAGCACTTGGGAGGCTGAGGCAGGAGGATCATTGAGATTTCGAGACCAGCCAGAGCTACAAAGTGAGCTCAAGGCCAACCTGAACTGCATAGTGAGACCCTGTCTCAAAAAAGACAAAAAACAAACAAAAAAAATTCCTCTTTCTCACCAACCCCTGGCAACCAGCATTCTACCTACATTCTGCCTCTAAGATGGACCACTCTAGGTTCTTCCTTGCAGGAGTGTTGCACAATATTTGTCCTTTTGTGACAGATCAACTTCACTTAGCACAGTGTCTCCAAGGTTCATCTGTGTTATCCTATGGGTCAGAATTTCCTTCTTGTTTAGGGCTGAATAATATTCCATTGTATGGACAGACCATATTTTGTTCATCCATGTGTCCATCAGTGGACCCTTGGGTTTCCCCTCTGGCTATTGTGAAAAGTGCTGCTATGAACATAAGTGTGCAAGTGTCTCTTCAAGACCCTTCTTTAATTCTTTGGATATATTCTCAAAATGGAATTCCTGGATCCTAAAAATAGTAATTCTATGGCCAATTTTTTGAGGACCCACTACAGTATTTTCCTCACTCTAGACATTTCTATACTATTGGAATGCAGTAGGTAAATTGGAATTTGAAAGACTAACAAAAATTAAGCATGTCTAACCCCATAAGAGAACATCTATCTAGAAGGTGAATAAAAGGATGTCAGTTTTCTTCTATGATGTTTATGAGTTGGAGAGGAATAGGGGGTCCCTCACCCCTAGCCTTAAGGGCTCTTCTCTCCTAGAATCTGCATTGCTCTTCTCTCCCTTCTGAAATGTCTTGTCATTGATCTTCTGTCCACCACTGAAAGTTCCATATGGAATTTGTTCTCTCTTCTGCTCCAAACTTGCCTTTCACTTTGGTTCCCTCTCCCAGCACACAGTTTTCATCATCTGTGCAGAAGGCTGGCCTTTTGCACATAAGATATATGAGTAATAAATACAGTTAATGTTTAAAATTTAGAACAACTTATTATAGTAAAAAATGCCATTAGTTCCCCTCAAAATATACCACCTTGCTTTGAACATTTTTGTCCTGCCCCTCTTGCCACTTTCTGAAGCAGTAGTGGGGGTTTTCTGTTCGTTTGTTTTATCTTTTGAGACAGGGTCTCACTATGTAGCCCAGGCTGGCCTTGAACCCACAGCAATCCTCTTGTTTCAGCCTCCTGAATGCTGGGATCACAAGCGTGCGCCACCACTCAGCCTCTGAAGCGGCTCTGGAAGTCCTCTTTCAGGTCTTTAGTTGCGCTCTGTTGGCTGCTTCAGTGTCCTGAACAGATTCCAAGCGTTTGCCTTTCGTGGTCATTTTGACCTTGAGGAAGAGCCAGAAGTTGCACGGTGCCAGAGCTGGTTAAGAAGGTGGGTGAGGATGCAGAAATTGCCATAGACATTTTGAATATTTCACAATGCATCGCACAGCTCTACAGCTTGGATCCCAAATAAACACAAACCCATTCTGGTCACAATGATGGGCCATGATGAAAAGAGGAAATGGCATGTCCAAACTACAAGCCACTTGTCCAGGAGGACAGTGCACTCTCCTCGGGAGAAGGCTGCCACAGCCTCACAGGGGACGAACGGATCCGCCCTCCAAAACGGCCCTGCCTTTGCTCTAGCTGTTCTGGCCTGCCAGCCTTTGGACCACTCACTTGGCTGCAAGAGCCTTGATGCCTGGAAGTCGGGGTCCAGACTGGATGCCTGAAGCTTCTCCGAGACAGGAGACAAGAGAATTAAATACAGTAGTTGATTTATCACCAGAAGTCAGTAATTTACCATTCTGATTTATATACTGTTAACCTCATCTGATTTCAGTTATTGCTAATCTGACCGCTGTGGGACATGACAAGATTGTGCTTTTATTTATTTATTTTTTATTTTATTTTATGTTATTATTTCTTTGAGACTGCATCTTGCCTTGTAGTCCAGGCTGGACCTGAACTCACACTACGTAGCCCAGGCTGGCCTCAAATTTACAGCGATCCTCCTGCCTCAGCCTCCGGGGTGCTGGGATTACAGGTGTGTGCCACCACACCTAGTTCAAGATTGTGCCTTTAAAACTGTAAAACAGAGAACAAGATTGTGGATTTGGAAAAATTGCTGAGGTGAGGCATGACATACAGCCAGGCTCCTGGAGACAGTCCCTGACTCTCCCTGAGCTTATTTCAAAATACAGCAGAGTGTCACCTTGTTCCTTCTTTAGAAACATCCCAGTGGTGCCTTACAAAAGGACTGCTCTGCAGACAACTTTAAAAGTGAACAGGAAAGAAACCCGTGTCTTAGGCTTTCTTTTATCCTTCAATATTGTCATGCAGGGACATGGGTGAGCCTGTCTCGTCTTTACAAAGGATGGCTGCTTTTTGAAAAAAATGTGAGCAGTTTATAACCACTGAGTTTCATTTTTCTTTCTTCCTAGCTTATAAAGCTGTTGCTTTGAGGACACAGTCTAAAAGGCAAAGTAAAAGGGAAGATATATATTGTGCCAATTATGCTGTCCACTCTGAGTGACATGCTTTTTAAAGGATCGTGAAGTTATCCTTCAGATTAGCAGGCAGTCCTAAAAGCGTGGCCAAGTGTGGCCAGGCTCTAACTCATTAGAGCCCTACCAGGCAAACCTTCAGTTCATTATGTGACATTCCTAAGAATGAGCTAACTCAATGTACTCAAAATAATGTTAACAAACATCTCCAGCATCTTCCCAAAGTCTAAAAGTTACTCCTGTGGGGAGAAATTATTCTTTCATTATCCTGCTTTTCAAAAGTATTAGATTTTTATGTAACATTTAAAGGAAGAACTCCTCAATTAGTTGAAAGTAAAAGAGAAGACCTGGCTTGCTTCCCTGCCCTCTCTTATTAATGCAGTGTGCTTGCCTTGCTGAGCAGGAAACCTTTCTCACAGGAATACTTGCTAAATTCCTCCCCAAACACTAAATGTCTTTAAAGGTTCTCTAACTACTGACTGCCTTATTCATAGCTCCATTTAAATTGGTTAAATGAGCTGGTTTATAGAACAGGTAGTAATACACATTTGAATTCTATTAAAACTGCTAAAAAATAAAATTGTTATTGAAGAAATCTGGTTTCAGTGCATTACTATAATCTAATTTTCTTGGAAAAAAGGAATTTGACCCAGAGGTATAGTTAAAGCATTGCAGGAAGGGACTCATATCCCTTGTTATTTGAAAATGAGAGAGATTTTTTTTTTCCCCCTGTACCTTACTTCAGGGAAAATTGAATTTACTTCTAAGAAGGAAAAAATAGTAAAGCACTGCCAGGCTTGTGCTCTCTGTGTTGCTTGGTATCCATTGTCTTTTTAAAGTTTTCCAGACAGAATTAATTGGTCCTTAACAAGCTGAGGTAATTTCTCCTAGGTTCCAGAACATTCTGGAAAGTCCAAGAATTTTGGATTAGAATATGTTTTTCAGATTACTATGTGAGAATGTTTGTCAAGGTAGGAGAGCAGAATATACTTCATTTAGGACTTCATTTGCTTGGTTATAACTGTTTGACATTTAGCCCCATGGAATGTGAACCGCCATTAACTTCCCTCAGATTTATGGACTGAAAATTCACAAGGCCCCGGTGAGCGTGAAAGCTAGAATCTGTCCCAGGGAGTTACTCCTACAGCCACCTTCTTTCTGCTTGTCTGTGCTCTTTCTCTTCTAAAATACACTGTATACTGGTTTAATTTGCTAGAGCTGCCTGAATAGGCAGCCCAAACTGGGTGGCTTAATTCGTAGATATTTATTCTCCCACAGACCTGGAGGCTGGAAGTCTGAAATCAAGGTGTGGTCAGGGCAGGTTCAGAGAGCGAATGTGTCCCAGACCTCTAGCCCAGCTCTTAGCGTTTGCTGGCGGTAATCTTTGGCATTCCTTGGCCTCTGCCTTCACTTGATGTTCTCCCTGTTTTTGCCTCTGTCTCTTGTCCTCTTATGAGAACACAAGTCATATTAGGATTAGGGCCTGATATGGTCTCATCTCAGCCTCATTGTACTGCAAAGCCCTGTTCCAAATACGGTCCCTGAGAACTCCTACTGGGAGTTAGGACTTGAGCATATCTTTCTGGGCGGTGCAGTACACCCACAGCACACTTCTCGACTTTAGCCCACTTGATTGCCTCCTTGGATGCCTCCGTCAGAACTTTGAACATCAACGCAGGTGCAGAGCTGCAGTGACTATAGGAACAGCTCTGTGGCCCCTCAGGGACTTTTATACCTTCTAGCAGACGCAGGTGCACACCTCACGGTGCAGAAAGCTCGGATTGCCTCTTTTTGAGGTTGCTGGACCCAGGCAGTATGGGTCGTAGAGTCACCATAGACGCTTGCCCAGAAATAGATTCAGTAGGCTTTTAGGATCATTGTTAGATACTGTTGCTACCAAGGGAAATCTAGTCATCAACAAACCTAAAAAATATTTCATTACAGAAAATTTCAAAAAAGACACCAAAGCAGGGCACGTAGTAGAATAAATCCTTGTGCATCCATTCTCCAGCAGGGCCGGCTTTTACAAGGCCTGCATTTTCACTTGCACTTGGAAATTATGTATCCAGTCCATCTTCTCAGATGCTTAGTTGTCAGTCTTAGTCAACAAAATTTTATTGAGGGCCTACTATGTGCCAAATATAGTAGGAGGTTGAGTTTAGGGGACAGATAATGCAAGATCCTGGTTTGCAAGGCCCATATACCCTAGTACAGACAAGTAAAGCTGCTAGATTTAGCAAAGAAAACCACAGAAACTTGTTAAATAATGTTTCAGCATAAACATACCTCATTGTCATTTATGGTAGCTACCGTTCTATTTTCTGTTTGTACGGATTGGTCAATGTCAGATACGTCATACAAGTGGGATTGCATAGTGTTTTGCTTTCTATAACTGGCTTATTTCACTTGGCAGGTTTTACCTGTGTTGTATGTGGGATGAGAATTCCTACATTTTAAGGCTGAAAAATATTATTTGTGTGTGTATACCACACTGTGTTTATCCGTTCCTCTTACCCACAGGCACTTGGGTTGTTTCATCTTCTTGGCTGTTGTGAATAATGGACTATCTTGTACCTACCCCAAAGAGATGATTTTAGGCTTAGATGAGATAATGCACTTTGAAGTGGGTAAAGGTGTATATAACAGTAGAAGTGCAACACCTTTTTGTGTGTGTGGCCTTTCTGGTCTCTATTTCCTTCAGTTCCATTGCACTCTATGTTCTCACCTCCACTAACAAGGTGAAGGACACCCCTCTCTGTGCTCCACGAATCCCTTCTTTACCACTCCGCCTTTGTTCCTGTGGGTGTTTTATTTCTTCTTTGTGGTTCTCTGCCTATTTTTCCTATACCTCTCCCTTTGCCATTATGATTTCTATCTAGATGTCCCCCAAGAGCCTCATGTGCTCATAGGCGAGGCTTTTGGACAGTGATTGGATATAATTGTGCATGCTGTGTGGAGCGGGAGGATGGGTCAGAAGAGTCAGGTGGCTGGGGCTGTGACCTGGAAGGGTTTAGCACTTCCCTTCTCTCTCCTTCCTGGCCACCATGGCAGAAGTAGCTTTTCTCCAGGCCCTTCCTCCACACCTTCCTGCCTTGGAGTCAGCCAACTACGGACTGAGAACATGGGCCAAAATAACCCCCTCTTCCTCTCTTTAAGTCGTGGGTGTCAGGGGTTTTGTCCCAACAATAAGAAAGGGACTAAGACATGTCCCCCTTCCTTATGGTGTGTTCTAAGATTATGTCCAGGGTTTAATGTAAGAGATATGGCTGAGTGGGTGACAGGGATAGCCCAGTGCCACTGAAAGAAGAATGTGTCTCCTACATTAGTTTGAATGCCCTCCACCATCCCGTGCAGCACCACAGGCGGAGCATCGGGCTGGGCAGGAGGACAGGCTTGAGGGCAGAACCTTGGCCAGAGCCTTCACTGAGTTTCCCCAGAAGATAGGCAAGATAGAGACAGCCTAGGATTGGCTACTTTGAGTCATGGGGGTAGGCCTTGGACTGAGGGGTGCCTGGAGGAGGTCCTAGGGTGCCTCAGGGTAGGCCAGGAGAAATACTGGGTTGGTGTGAGAGTCTGTGAAGAAGGTATGGGGTGGGGCATGGTCTTGGATTGGCCCGTCCAGTATCCATGTATGTATGAAGTGGGAGGTTCCAGGGAAAGGATTTGGTTCCTTTCCTAAGGCCGGAGGAAGGAATGCTGCACAGAGGCGAAAAGGAATCTACAGAGACAGGCTCCAGCCTAGGGTGGTGGTGCACACCTATACTCCCAGCACGCTGGGAAGCTGAGGCAGGAGGATCACAAATAAGCCCAGCCTGGGCAATTTAGCAAAACTCTTCTCAAAAGAAAAAATTTGAAAGGCTGGAGATGTCACTCAGTCTGCAAGTGGGTTCAATGCCCTACACTGCAGATTAACAGACAGATAGGTAGACAGGTAGACAGGCAGACAGACAGACAGACAGACAGATAGACAGACAGATAGGTAGACAGACAGGCGGACAGGCTTTGCAGGTTTCCCTACCCAGTTTCTGGAGCGTGGCCTGTCCAAAGGGGCCATGGATTCCTTTCCCCTTGGCCTCACCTGGTGCATCACTTTAGCTGTACCTTTTTTAAGGTACAGCTGTACATCTGTGATGAACCAGGTTCTGTGAGCTGAACCGGAGGAGACAGCTGTGGGAAGCCCTGTTTATAGCTGGTCAGTCAGATGCACAGCGAAACAACTCGGGGCTTAGGATTGGCTCCCCACCTGTGCGATGTGATGCTATGTCCAAGTAGAGAACGCCAGAGCTGAACTCAATGAGAAGACACCCTCCCGCCCCCCAGTGTGCACTGCAGAATGGACGGCTGGCTCAAAGGAAATGCCTGCCACTTTTTAGGGTCACAGGTGTCGTCTGTGTTGGTTGTGCTGTGACAACAGAGGGAAAACAGATTCTTTGTCTTTTTCTGACGCACTACCCCAAAAGATGCCACTTTAACACACTGATTCCTCAGAGCAGCAGGCATTGAGAAGCAGAGGCTCCAGAAGGGCTCCTCCGCCCCCTTTCTGCCCTTTGCCCATGACAAAGATGGCCGCCCTGCACCAGGAAGAGAAGAGCGTTCGTATTTCCAAGGTCAGGAGTTGATGGTTAAGGGAACCAATGCAACACACTAACTAAGCTAAACCTTATCTCCCTTTGGTTTTCCTCTACATATTTCCTACTCACTGTCACACAATGTGCTGCCCTGCCCCAAGTCTCGTTGTGCATGTCACAGACCCACAATTTATCACTCTTTATGTGTAAAGTTATAGAAGCTCTTGGGCCCAACACCTTTTGGGGATCTCCATTTTCCTCCTGAAGGGTTCTCCTGAAGGTGTATGTAAAAATATTAAATGAATTCTACTGTTTGTTTCTTGTTAATCTATTTTATATTTGTTTAATTTTCAACCCCAGTCACAGAACCTAAGAGAGTAGAAAGAAGGTTTTCCTTCTCTATACCTTTCCTGGAGCAGAGAGCCAGCCCTGGGAGGGGCAGTCTGTCCCCAGGCAAGTAAGGTCCCCCAAGATATGTCACAACATCATAAGACACAAAGTAGAGAACCTAATTAATACTGGGGTGAAGCCAGCCAGTCCCACTGGGCTCTCCCCTGCAGTTTTCCCACAGCCAGGCTCAGAGCTGCTGCCTGGCTATCCCTGGACAGCTGTGGGGTTGTGGCCTTGCCCAAGTTTTGTCACTGGGACACATGAAGCCATCTCCCGAGGAAGTAGGGCCTGGCTGCCTATGTATGTATTATTAATGCATTCTACTTGCTGTGAGGTCTCAGGCCTAATTAATTATCCTTTCAGGAAGGGTCTGCTCATCTTCCTGCCGTGGCCTTAGGGGGCGAAGATCCCTAAGTCCCCGAGTTTGGAGAGCTGTATGTGTGGCAGTGCCAGTTTTTTCTATGGCTGGAGTTGATTCCCTCTGTTACTGTCTAGGTGGCTGTGAATTTGAGTGTTGCTGCATCTCCAGCCATAGAAGTAGAGGCTGCTAATAAATCACTTCAGGGGAGCTGTGGTGGCTGTTGCACTGCCCAGGGATGGGAGCGGGATCACCACGGAAGATTCACCCTTCATCCATGCTTACTAGATGCTGATGTTAGGATGCGGCTACAACTCACCCCCTCTTGGGGCACCTGCAGTGTGGATCTTCATAGAGGAGTGGAAACGCTTTCTTCTCTTACCCCACTAAGTCACTTACATGAAGGGGAGAAAAAAGAATGGCCAATTCCCTGGATTGGACCAGGTACAGCCCCCTACCTTTGGAGGCTGGATTAGCTGAGGGCATGGTCCCATCATATCTCAAAGCTTCCTTTTGCCTTGCCTGGCTTTCAGCCTCACTGCTGATAGCCTCAGGAGACTGTGCCTTAGAGTTGCGCATTCTGAAATCGCTTGCTTGCTTTACCCCAGGGCTCTTTCTCATTATGCAACATTTAAAAATCCTTCCTATCTCTTTTCCTGTCACCTAGTATTTTTCACGGTTGTTTCTTTGAAAAGTAATTATACTGGGAAAGCTTTTTAAAAATAGCTGTGTGCCAGGCAAGGTGGCGCATGCCTGTAAACCCAGCACTCGGGAGGCTGACGCAGGAGGATAGCTGTGAGTTCAAGGCTGGTCTGGGCTACAAAGTGAGCTCAAGGTCAGCCTGAACTGCATAGTGAAACCCTGAACTGCGAAATAAAATAAAAATAAAAATAGCTGTGTAGGTTCAGGTCAGGTACCCTAAAGGTTTAGAATGAGAGAGACCATGTCACAGATCAACTATGTTAAAATTCATGGATCTATATTGCAACTACATTAAAAAATATAACAACTTCCCTGTCCTGCGGAGTCCTGTGGCACTGAATTATTATTTCCAAAACTGGTAAATATGGAGAAAAGAATGGATTGTTTGGTCTGCTTTTCTAATATGAACTGTGCTGCTCTGGAAATTTTATTCAGCTGCAGCTGAAATAAATGAAGAGTGGTAGAACATCTGTAAATATCTGAATGTACGTCTCTAAAAGGTAAACACTCTTCTTGTAAGCCATGTAACCATGACTGAATTACCACATTTAAAAACACTCAGTTAGTACTGAGATGTTTGCAAATGAAATGAAATGAAAAAGAAGTTATACAAAGATCATCAGTGGACACAAGCTAGGTAAAATGAGAACAGAGATAACCAACCTTCCGCTAGAAGTTTACCACATCCACTTATAAAGAAGTCCTGCCCCTCCCCACTGAACTGAATCAGACTGTCTTTAAATCTGATCACCAGTTACCAAAAACACAGGAGTCAGAGGTGCGTACTAATATCAGGAGAATGTGGTCAGGAAAATCAAGAATGTGGGAAACTCTCCCAGGCAAATGACCTGCTCAGGTAAAAAATGGGAACCAGACCCTTTAGTTTAAAATTTGAGAGACTTAAAGAGACATATCCATGAAATGCCTTGAACAAACCAATGGTTCAAAGCATTTCTGAGACCTGTAGGATGGCAGAATGTGAATATTAATAGGGTTATGATCATATCTCAGAATAGACTCAGAGGTACACTACAGGTATGTATATAGAGATATAGATTTATAATACCAAAATATTTACAGATATAAGAATATGACATTGAGGGTTTGTTTCAAATATCGCTGATTATGTGTTCCAGGGAGGTACCTGCATTGCTTACCAAAGATACGATTGGCCAGGATTGGTGAGGTATTGAAACTGCCTGATGGGGGTTTATTGTATTGTTCTCTCCACTTCTATGTGTATCTGAAATTTTCCATGGTTAGAAGTAAAATGGAGGAGTGAACAAGCAAACAAACCCTCTGCTCCACGCTTCCCGGGTGGGTGAGTGGGTGGACAAGGGTTCTTTATCAATTCTATAAATAGGTTTAAGGGGCTGGGGATTTAGCTCAGCGGCAAAGCGCCTGCCTGGCAAGCGCAAGGTCGTGAGTTCGGTTCCCGGTACCGGAGAAAAACCAAAAA
>NW_004955404.1:12317753-12348036 GCF_000276665.1 Chinchilla lanigera | reverse complement strand
AAAAAAAAAAAAAAAAAAAAAAAAAAAAAAAAAATAGGTTTAAAATTAGGTCTCAGAAACATCTGCTCTTTTTTCTGCATTGAGTTCCACCGCAGCTGTCGGGAAGCTCAGTTCTCTCAAGAGCTCTGTACCGCATTATGGTGTCAGCAGCTCAATCAGCTGTGCGCCCGTGGACCGTGGCCCTTGATGTGCAGTAACTTTGCTCGGGAGGCAGAGCAAGGTCAAAACATGCCCCCAAGGTGACAGTATCTAAAGATGGTCCTGCCATTTGTCCTGGCTGGTGACGGTCATCCAGCCTAATTGTCTTGCTCCTATCACCAAGGGCTTGAGTCACTTAGAACAAAAATCTGTATTGAGAAAAACCACATCAACCTTTCAAGGCAATTAAATATATATACCACAGAGCAGACTCAATCTATTCCTAAAGACCATGTGGTTCTTAAATATTTAATATTCCTCTCTGCAGGCCTTAAAAACATTCACTATTTTCACTGTGGCTCATCTGCATATAAATATTTTTCCTTGTGTGAAACAACATTTTTACTATTAACCTGCTCAGAAATTAGGTCAGCTTTTGTATTTTGGGGGCTGATTTTTATTCCTTCTGTGCTCCTCATGCCCATGCCATTGGCCTAGTTAGTTTTGTTGATGATGTCTTTCAGGCCACTTTGAGGGATCCTACTAAATTCTTGCCATTGAAGCGGACCTTGTTATTTTTCTGGCTTCCACCAAAAGACCCGAAGGCTACGCACAAAGGCTGGTGCTGTCTTGCTTCAGAACAGCAAGGTAGAAAACGTAGGAGAAAGACGAAGAAATGTTGCTGACATTTTTCCCTGAATTAAAGAGTTGAATCTTAAAAGACTGTTAATTTTTTAAAGCAACAAAGATGTGAGAGATTCTTTTAAATGAGAGGCACAAAAAGAAATTCTTTCTTGGTGATACTTTTTAATGTTTCTTTGTTGTGCTGAAGAAAAAGACCATCCCCAAATGCAATAAAAAACTACATCCAAGCAAGGAATAGTCACAGCATAATACTTTTTAATTGAAGTAAGCAGCTATTTTCTAGACTTTAAATTTTATGAAAAATGAACCCTCAAATCCTTTTAGAGACTAATTTATTTTAAAAGTAGCACTCATTGAGTTAATAAAAGCACACATTAGTTTAACACTTTCATATTCTAATTTAAGAAATATTCATGAGAAATGTTAAAATATTCCACTGCGTTTGAAGTGGGAGTACAGACTGAAAAAACAGAGACTTTTTAAAAATAGTTTTGATTCTATTTTTGTATTTTAATTTGATGCAATAAATGCTCCATTTTAACTTTTTCTTTTAAAATTCTCTGAACTATGGGCAACGGTCACGGTTTTGAGACTAAGAGGTACCCAGAATGCACCTTGCTTTGCAGGGTGGGATGTTATGCTGTGATTCACCAATAATTACATCCTTGTTCTGAATGAGTTTTATTGTTGTGTCACCCTCCAAATTCCCTCTGCGTTTATTAGCAATATTTGAGATTTTTATGGAGCAAACAAGCAAAGAATCTAAATCTCAGTGAATGGTGTTTTCACTTTATTTATTTATTTATCTTTCTGAGACAGAGTCCCATTGTGCAGTTCAGGCTGGCTTTGAGCTCACTTTGTAGCCCAGGCTGATCTCAAACTCTAAATGATCCTCCTGCCTCAGCCTCCCAAGTGCAAAGATTACAAGCATATGCCACCATGCCCAACTTCACTTCTTATCAGTCTGTAGACCAACCCATTTGGCAATGACTGCTAGGAAACTGTACGGACCAACTCACCAGACATCGTATGAAATTCAGCCCATCTGCCTTTTTTGGAGGTGACTCTCAGTTGATGGTACATTAATACTGGAGGCTAGGTCCCTCATTTCACCAGGCAAGAGATATGCTCTTTCAGGTCACAAGGTAGAGAAACGTGAGGCTTGGGATAAGGAGGCCTTAAGAGAAGTTAAGCTAAGAAGTTGATGCACGCCTGGGTTGCATAGGGGGATACATTAACTTCGGGGTTTCCGGGAGGCGCTGTCAGGCCCGGCCTATGTGATTCCTCCTAGGGACCTCGTATGAAAGGAACACAAGTCTGTTTGTCAACGTTTTCCTTCTTTTATTTTCAAAATAAATTTTAAAAAAAGAAAGGAGCACACAGACATGCAGCAGACATTTATCAACTCTGCAGGTGACTCAAAGAAAGGAGAAGAAAGTACCATGATGGAAGACAGTCCAACTCTCAAATGATGGTGATAGCTTGGAACCCTGGTCTAGGGCTAACAGGAAGACACTTAATGTTTTTAATGTTTAATAATTTACCTGGGATTTTCTTTAATTGAGTATGGTAAGACACACAGGTCTGGCAATTAGTATCATGAAGGCGGAGGTTTTGGTGATATCCACAGTCCCCTAGAAATGGGGAGCACATCACTGGGGCCACCTGGGAAGGCTCCAGGAGGCAGAGAGAGCCAGGACACATAGGCAGAAGCCTCTTCAGAGCTCCTCCTTCCCACCCTGTTGGGTACCCATCCCCACCTCCACTCACTCCTGAGGATGTTAGATCAACATCTTTGCTATCTGAAATAGTAAGTGGTACTTATCTCTCTGCTTGGCTGACATCTGTCTAGACATGTGAGCTAGAACGTAAGCTCTGTTCACAGCTGTCTCCTCAGCCTTGAGAACAGGGCCTGGCAGAGAGAGTAGGCCCTCAGTAAATAACTGCCGAGTGAACAAATGCAGCGCTGGGGGGAAATGCAGTAGCGTCTTCAGCTGAATCCTAGTTATTGACCACAGGGAAAAAAAATTAGTTCTGTTAGTGAATACCAAGCACATGACATCAAATTTTGGAAGCTTGTCTTAGTCACTTGTCTCAACAATGGGACAAAATGCTCAACACCCACAACTTGAAGGAGGAGAAGTTTATTTTGGCTCACATTTTCAGTCCATGCTTGGCTGGTACCAAAGAAGAAAGAGCACAGCTGAGGGACCTGGCGGAGGAAGGGCTGCTCACATCATGACGGCCAGGAAGTGGAGAGAGGAGGGAGAAGCCAGCAGGGAGAGAGTCCTTCCAAGTCGCATCTCCAGTGCTGCCCTTCTCACCAAGCCCTGTGTCCTGATGTCACATTTAGCTGTGGGCTCCATGATTCAATCACCTCTGAAAGTCTTGCCCGTGGTGAGCACCCCAGGCCTTGGAAAGACATCTAGATATAAATACTGACAGTGGCACCCCTTTTAAAGAAAACACTGACACACTAAAGAGACCAGTGCATAGAGAAGCACACTAGGATAGTCTACATACTGTTCCTTATGGGATCTAGGGAAAATGAATGGACATTTAACTAGCAGCTATTGTGTGCCAAGAACTATGTCAGGTTGTGAAGATGCAAATTTCTGCTTGCCCCATGCAGAGAGCTTGCCTGGCTGGGGTTAAGTGTGAGGGTACCCATAGCAGGGAGGCTCCACGTGTGGGGGCTTTGGGTCAGCTTGGCTTGAGGTCATGCTTTGGGAAGACGGCACTCGTAGACTTACCTCAGACCCTGTCAACTTCACCCAGCTGTTCCACAGCCCACTTATGCCCTGCAGGATACGAATGGAGACCAGCTTCTCTGGATCTAGAGGACATGTTTCTTGGGCTCCTCTGCCAGTGATGGTCAGTTTCATATGTCACCTAGGCCAGGCCATGATTGTGTAGGCATGTATTATCTCAAATCAGTTGACTTTAGATAAAGATTATGCTAGAGAATCTGGCTGGGCCTCCTCTAATCAGTCAAAGGCCTTACAAGCCATCCCAGGATTTCCCCCCAAAAAGAAGGAATTCTGCCTCGGAATGGCAGTATCGGCTCCTTCCCAAGAGTTCTAGCCTGCTAACTTGCCCTGAAGATTTCAGCCTTGCCAGCCCCGCATTATTCTGTGAGCCAATGTCCTAAAATA
This sequence comes from Chinchilla lanigera, assembly GCF_000276665.1. Taxonomy (NCBI): domain Eukaryota; kingdom Metazoa; phylum Chordata; class Mammalia; order Rodentia; family Chinchillidae; genus Chinchilla; species Chinchilla lanigera. The sequence goes on along the minus strand of NW_004955404.1, from coordinate 12,344,098 downwards.
AATCTAATGTGACACCCACACACCCACGGATGGCTCTGTTTCTTGGGGATCATGGATGGATCTGCTGCCCATGGTGCTCCACGGACAGGCACTCGAGAGTGCTCCCCTCTCTTGTTGCTGGGCTTAGAACGAGCCATACCTGCGTCTGGCCTGGTGAGATCCTACCCACTCACATCAGCTCCCAGGTTCATGAATTCTTCCCACCGCCCACGCCATGTTCAAGCCTGCCTCATCCCCCCAGGGTCAGGGGCTCAGTCTACACAGATTTTCCCAGGAGACAATCATGCGTATGTGCTGTCACAGCTTGTCCTGGGAGACTCTGCAGGGAGGGGACTCAGGGAGATGGCATCTGGCTTGCCCCAACTTTGCCTGTGCCTTTTCTTCGGCTGGTTTTGCCGTGGTTTCTCCATCATAAATCACTGGTGTGAGCTGCCCATACACTGAGTCCTGTGAATGATAGTGCATCACTGCACCTGGGCTGGTGTTGGGGATCTTGACACACCCTCTGCCATCTGCTCTGGATGCCTATCTGACTTGCCACCTCCCCTGTCCCCAACTCTGTTCTCTCCACACTTATGGACTCAGCCTGTTCCCTCCATCTGGAACATCTTGCACACGTGGCTCTGTGACCTATTCCCTTACCATGTGTAGGACATGTACACAGCGAGAAATTGATAACAAGGAATTGGCTCACACAACTATGGAGGCTGACATGGCCCAAGATCTTTAGGGTGAGCTGCAGATATGTTCATATGTATTTCTTTATTGGTTTATTGCACTCTCAGGATTAGAAACCTCCATAAAGCAGGGGGTTTTAATTTTGTTCCTGATTTGAGCAAACTGTCTTGAGGATGCATATCTGTGATGACATGATGTCTGGGACTGGCTTTAAAGACTGTCAAATAAAAATAACCTGCCATGCCCAAGAGCCCTGCAAACTCACCTGAGAAACAGCCTAATGCAGTATGCTTGCTCAAGTCTATGTTATTATCACATGATAAAGACAGGCTATCATGTGATAATTACTACTGGTGTTTTGCTAACATGTATTTTAAAAATTTACCATCAACATTTTCAAACAAAAGTGGAAAGGAGAGTTCATTCCCATAAAAGAAAACCTAGGTTAAATTACCATCAAAATTTTGCCATGTTTGCTTCCTTTTTCCTCTTTGTTCTAGTATTTTGAAGCAAATTTCAGATTTCTTGACATTTCACTCCTACTTACTTCATTATGCATCTGTAAAATCTATGGGCTTTCTCTTACACAAGCACAAGGCCATTTATTACACCTAACAAAATTAACAGTGATTCTTGGAACCAGAACACCCAGACCATAATCAAAACTCCTGGCTGTCTCAAAAATGTCTTTCTACATCTGTCTTGCCTGAGTCAGAATCCAGCCAACTTCCACACACATTCTTCTGCTCTCTCTCAAGTCTCTTTAAATGTAGAGCAGTCCCTTCCTTTCTTTTCCCAGCCATTTGTTGCATAATATGGGTTTTTAAAAAAGAAAAAAAACTAAAATGTTTATTTTAGAAACACAGACGAAAACAAATGAGGAAACAAAAATGAATTTGCATGTACAGTGGAAATATGGTGTTGTTAAGAACATGTGGAAACCCAGAACTGGGAAATAAGGGTGTTATGGTCTAGATCTAGCATGTTCCTCAAAAGTTCTCTGGGTTCAGAGGTGGAGCTTCCGGAAGGTGAACAGAGTACCTGGAGGCTCACGGGCGCTCTGTACTCTTTGGTGGACTCATCCATTGCTGCACTGATAGCTGACTGTGCTGTTAGGAGGTGAGGCCTGGTTCAAAGAGGCAGGCCGCTGCGGGCATGACCCGGAAGGGCTTCTCTCCCTCCCTGCTCCTCCCTCCTCACTCTGCTTCCTGGCCACCATGATGTGAGCAGCCTTCCTCTGACAGACCCTCCCACTTTGTACTTCCTGCCTTGGAGCCAACTGGCTATTGGCTGGAAATGAGAGCCAAAACCAACCTCCCATTTAGCTTGTGTGCCTATGAGCAAAAGTGACTAAGACAAAGGGTCATCTCGGTTTGTTGCACAGAGCTTGCTATTGGAACCTTGAATGAATTACAGTCATTTATGCTTTTCTAAAGATAACAATGATCTTGCTTTGTGCATTTGTAAGGCAGGGGAAGTTTTTGTTTCTGGAACATTTCAGTTAGTAGCTGGTTCAGTTCAGTTAGTAGCTGGTACAGGAGGCTCTTTGTGTACCACTGAAAAATCAGATGATTTCACCAAAAGACATTTAAAGTGGTGTATCAGGGCTTTGACTTACTATTGAATGGGACTGCCAGAAGTTAGTCATGGAATGTGGTCAGTTGGGATAACGAGAACTCACTTCCTGTCTCACGCCTGCTGTTTTTGAGTTTGGGTGAGTTAGTCTTCCAGCTCAGTTTCTTCATCCATAGCATGATTTACAAACACTAAATTTTAAAATGCAACTATATCTTTGGCATTTTCAGATGGAGTAGAACAGGGCCTTAAAACCTACTGCTAGCAGATGACAACCAGACCTGCAGCCTGGTTGTTAGATGCATCCTTTTAGTACTCATCCTCTCCCACCCCTCCGGGGCTTCATAAAGAAATGTAAAAGCTGTATCATGACTCAGATGCGATAAGGATAAACAATAATGGGGCTGGACTGTGTCTAGCATATTAATTAGAAGCAGCTCCGACGAGCTTGTGTAATAACGGACTTTATTACTGGAGTCCGGGGGACGCTCAAAGCCCAATGCAGTGAGCTCTTAGGGATGGGATCAGCGTCCATCCAGTGCAAAGAAGCAAGGTGAAGCAATCCTTCGGGTTGAATTACGGACTCCAGAAAGAGATGTCGAAACCCTAACCCTCGGAACCTGTGAATGTGTCTGTATTTGGAAACACAGATGGTCTCCAACTTACGCTGTTCCGACTTAGGGTTTTTGACCTTATGATGGCACAGAAGAGATAGGAATTCAGGAGAAAATGTGCTTGCAATTCAACCTTGGATCTTTCCCAGGCTGGCACTGTGCAATGCGATCCTCTCTCAAGATGTTGGACCATGACAGCAGCAGCTGGTGCAGCCCCCAGCCCTGCAGTCACAGGGGAAAGGACCAACACCCTACAGTGTGCTGATACGGAGCAAGGATGTTGGAGAGGACAGGGGTATGAAATGCAATCATCGTTTTTAAATTTTAGGTTATTGGTTTTTGTTTTTTTCAGACAGGGTCTCGCTATGCAGTTCAGGGGCTGGGCTTGAACTCACTATGTAGCCCGGACTGGCCTGGAACTCATGGCAATCCTGCCTCAGCCTCCCAGGTGCTGGCATTACATGCATGCACCATCATGCTCGGCTCTGAAATGCATTTTAAAAATGGTACTTGGGATAGAACATAGGACCTTTCCATTGTGTTACATCCCAATCCTTATTGCCTTTAAAAAAAAGCTTGAAGCAAGATCTCACGAAGTCTCTAAACTGCCCAGCCTGGCCTTGAGCATGGAATCCTCCTGCCTCAGCCCACCAGAGTGCTGGGATTACAGACAGGTGCCACATAGCCAGCATGTTTTTAGCTTGTGATGGTAAGGCAAACTGCGTGGTCAGTGAAGGAGCCGCTGTAGTCTTTGCAGATGTAACAAAGGTGAGAATGAGCTCATACTCGATCCAGGTGGGCCTAACCCGGCGTGACTGGCGGCCTCATACGGAAAGGAGAGAGATAGAATGACACAGGGAGGAAGGAACACATATGAAGACAGAGGTGGGGACGAGGGACGTCTGCAAACCAGGTGCCCAAGGGTCACCAGTGAATCCCAAAAGATGAGACAAAGACACTGAACTGATTCTCCCCAGGTGTTCGGATTCTCCCCAGGCGTTCAGAGGGAGCACGGCCCGGCTGACACCTTGGGTTCTGGCTTCCAGGCTCCGGAATAGACAGTAAGTTCCTGCTGTTCAAAGCCACCCAGCCCCTGACGCTTCGTCCCAGCAGCCCAGGGAACGAATGCCCCCGTGTCCCTGGCCTCGGCTGCACTCTGCATGTCTGTGGCAAACAGCATGCATCAGTTTCCCAGTTTCCATGGACGAGAACAGTGGCCGGCAATGCCCTGAGGTCTGCCTGCAGCCGCAGAGAAGCAGAGAGACCAAGTGGCTGCTCCTGTCCCCACTCCCGTGGTGGGTGTCAAAGCGGGAGCCCCTCTAAGGGCCCTCAAATGCCACCTAGCTGGGCGGTTTTGGATGGCATCTTTGGAGAGCTGAGGCTGGTGGCAGAATAACCAAGCCAATGCCCACTGCACTGCTCCCAGGGACAAGGATCAAAGCTGGTGTGGTCCCCACCATGAGAACACCCCAAGGGGAAGGGACTAGGGACACAGGGCCGGGTCAGCCGCTGCCTCCAATGGGGTGACAGCCTCCTTGGACTTCTGAGGCTTTTCTTTTCCTTTTCTTCTTTCCCCCTTTCTATTGGTGTATGTTTGCAATACGTAGTACATGCATTCACGGTGGGAACTCGTACATACACTCCGCGCATCTCATCCTCCTTCCTTCTCCCCCGCTCCCATCTCGCCTTCATCATCCTCATCCTAAGAGAAAGCTGCTTCATGTCCGTCCCGGCTTTAGTCGTGTAGTTTCATTCGTCCTCCCAAAGTCACCCGAGGAAGCCATCTGCCTCTCCACACAGTGCAGAAACAAAGGCTATGAGAAATGAGGTTAGATGCCCAAGGTTTCCCTTTCAGCCAAGACAGAACTCAGCAGAGAAGCTCTGGATGCTGTTGGGGAAGCTGATTAGCATAGCTTTTGTGGCCTGTCCCCACTCTCAACATTCTAGTAATGTTGATTCATAGCAATTGTAATCATTTCTGCTTTTACACATCTTTTTACGAGTATCTTAAAGTACTTTTCATATATTTATTTTTTATTTTATATACCATCTTAAGAAGATTTTATGATTTAATATAAAAATACTTTTTAAAAGGAAACTAAACCAGGCACGGTGGCAGGGGCTGGTAATTCCAGCACTCAGGGAGGCTGAAGCAGGAGGATCTCAAGTTTGAGCCCAGCCCAGGGAATTTAGCAACTTAGCAAGACAGTATCTCAAAATAAAAACATTTTTAAAATGGGCTGGGAATGTAACTCAATGCTGAGGTCCTGGGTTCAATCCCTAGTACCACCAAAAAAATTAATAATCATTTCCTGATCTAATTTCCCAGAGGCATTGGTTTTAATGGAAATGTATTTATTTCAAATGTTTCTACTGCAGTAACCCCTGCTTATCTGAAGGGAATATGTTCCAAGACCCCCACGGATTCCTGAAAGCTTGAGAGTCTTGAACCATGTCTATGATAAAGTTTAGTTTATAAGGTAGCCGTGGTAAGAGATTAACAATAGTAACACATAGTAAAATAAAAGTTATGACAATATACCGTCATAAAATTACCAGCATCACTATTCTTTCACTTTGGGCCCATTATTAAGTAAAATAAGGACCCCTTAGACACAACCACTGTGATCCCACAGCAGCGGATCTAACAAGCAAGATGGCTGCCGAGTGACGGAAGGGCAGGTGGTGCAGACAGCGTGCAGAAGCGGGACAAATGCTGGTTCCGCTCCTGGGCAGGACGGAGCCACCGGCCCGAGATCTCATCACACTGCTCAGAATGCTGTGTAATTTAAACTTAGGAATTGTTTCCTTCTGGAATTCTCCATGTAATATTTCACACCACGACTGATCCTGGTTATCTGAAGTCATGGAAAGTAAAATTATGGGTAAAGGGAGGTTTCTGTATTTATCTTCTAAATGTCAAATTTTCCAACTCTAATAATAAGAAAGTACCTATCTTTTTTTTGGTCTTTTTGAGACAGGGTCTCGCTATGCAGTTCAGGCTGGCCTTGAGCTCACTTTGTAGCCCAGGCTGGTCTCAAACTCACCATGATCCTCCTGCCTCAGCCTCCCAAGTGCTGGAAAGTACCTATCTTAGGAACTCTCTTCCTCAGACCTCTTCTATTGAATCTCTGAGTTTTTTTCTTATTTTTCTTTTGGCCTGGATTACAAGGTTGAGATCAGATTCCAGATTTTGTTTCTGTTTGGTTTTGTTGGGTTTTCTTTGAGATTTCCATTGGTCCCTGGGCCATTCTCCAACGCCACTTTCTCATATTCCTGGGAGCAGGGACTTACAAGACTTGCTGGTCTCCTCTGCAACCCATGAGTAGCTGTCAGTGTAAAGCCCAGTCCCCACTCCACAAGCCCCAGGCCTAGGTTTCAGTTCTCCACTGCTCTGAGCTGTGCTATTTGGGCCCGTGATTTTCTGCTGTAGAAAAAAATCAGTTGAGGATACACTCAAAGCAAAGGATGTTGTGCTCATTTACTGACACAGTGATATGGTAGAGAGACTAAGTGACTTGGCCAATTTTGTGACTAAAACAAACCCATCCCAGCTCATGCATCCTCTTTGCGGGACTTGAATTTTCTCAGCACCTCTGAAGTTGAACCTCACGTGACTCCATGCAAAGGCAGAGTAAAGGAAGATCACCTCCTGTGCAAAAGTCGCAGGGCAGTATTTTGCTGTGGAGCAGTTAAGGAATTGGCATCTGCCCATCCATCCCACCCTTTTCTGATACTGGTCATGCCTTCCCAGGCCGATGTGTGGCTGTGATTCCATAACCCTGGCCTTTGAATGAAATGCCCGAGCACCAAAGGCCAAGCTGGGGGCCATTCATTCATCTCGTGTGCCCCTGCAGTGTCCCCAGAAGTGAGGGCCCCTTTACCAGGCAAGACTGGAGCCTGAAGGGCTTCACATGCCTCTGTCTCATTCATGGAAGGAAGTTTTATGGCTACTTTTTTTTTTGCGGGGGTGGGGGTGTGGGTGGTGGTGTCTTTCTATGCAGTGCGGGGGCTGGGCTTGAACTCACTATGTAGTTCAGCCTGGCCTTGAACTCTCAGAGATCCTCCTGCCTCAGCCTCCTGAGTGCTGGAATTACAGGCATGTGCCACCATGCCTGGCCGTGACTACTTCTTCTTGGGTCCTAACTCCGAGAATGTGACAGTATTTGGGGACAGGATCTTTAAAGAGGTGATTAAATGTAAATGAAGTAATCAGATAGGCTCTAATCCAACAGGGCTGGCATCCTTGGAAGAGGAGATTCTGATGCACACACACTGAAGGAAGAAAGGCCGTGAGAGGACACTGGGCGGGGGGCGGGGCAGCCGGTCATCTGCAAGCCCAGGACGGGGCCTCAGGAGAGGAAGCCCCCACTGACACCTTCATCTCAGACTTCCCGCCTCCAGAGCTGGGAGGAAACACATTTCCGTTCACGCCCCCTTGGTACTGTGTCCCGGAAGTCCTCGAAACGAAGAAATGGAGGTTGCCCTCATATTTGAAGATCCTTAAATCAGCATCCGATTAAAAATCAAAGAAGCACTACAATATGAGGCTTCTGGAAGTGGCTCTCCGTAGCCACACCTGTTCTTCTTTCCATGTGGCGCAGGTACCGCTAACTCTGGATGACTTAGTGGCCTGAAAATCAGTGGATCTCAGGCCTCATTTCCTAACCTCTGATCAGTTCAGTCCCCAAGACTCAGTCCTTGCCCGTCTGCTTCCACCTGCTCTAACAGGAACTTGTCAGGGCCTAGCCTTTACATGCTACATATAAGGCTACGAGGTGTGACCAAAAAATACAGGGGATGTTTAAATTTTTAAAATTTATTATGTAAAGGACACACTGTTATTAATCTCTCCCAAGACTTATCCCATTGTTCTTGCCACTTTCTGAAGCCTTTCTGGAAGTTCTCTTTCAAAGGATATACCATTTACTATAAAAATGGTTTTTTAAATTTAAACATTCTCCCTCTATACTGATCACACCTTGTATTAACTTCTGCCTTCATCTGTGTAGGCTGCCATGATAAAATACTATCGGCCATGGGGCCTAACCAATAGCCATGTCTTAGACGCTGTTCTGAAGGCTGGCAAGGCCATGAGCAGAGAGCTGGCAGACTTGTTTTCCGGTGACAGCCCCCTTCTCACCTTCTCACTGTGTCCTCAGTGGCCTTTCCTTAATGTGTGGACGTGGAGAGAGAGGCAAGGGTGAGGGGAGAGGAGAGGCGGAGAACTCCTCCTCTTCTTATGAGGGCACTAATCCTATTGTCGGGGGCCCACTCACATGGCCCCACCCGACCTTACTCACCTTCAGAAGGCCCCATCTCCAAGCGTGATCACTTTGGGGATTAGAGTCTAACATAAATTTTGAGGGGACGCGAACATTCAGTCCATAACCACTTCCAGTTTTTTAACTTATGGGCCTCCTCCTTAAAACCCTATGTCCAGCTGCCTCCTGTCCCCTCTCCTTGGACACTGAATTGGTAACCCGGCCACAGTCCATGAGCAACACCAAGATCTGTCCCCTCAAAGCTGCTCCTTCCCCAGTCTCCAACTCAGTCAATGGCAACTCTATTTGTTCAGGTGCTAGAAAGCTTGGAGTCCTCTTTGCACCCTCCCTGTCCCCCGAGCATTGTCTGGCTCTGTTCTCTCGGCCATCTGGACTTTGACCACCTCAGGCCAGGCCGCTACCAGACCACCCCTTGTCTGGACTTCTGCTGGGTCATTGTGCTCCGATCTCAACATGGCCACCAGCGAGGCCCTGGTGAAATAAGCCAGGCCGTGTCTCTCCTCCGTTGAAAGCTTTGTCTGAGTCACTTCCCACTCACTCTGCATCAAGCTGAGTCCTCTCATTACCCTTCACCTCCGTGCGCTCGGCTCCTGCAAATCCAGCCCCGGCACCTGGCCCCCATCGGTGCCCCTGCCCTGCCTAGGCCGCTCTTCCCCGCATCTCCACACAACTACTTCTGCCATTTCTTTTAATTATGGATATTTCTCATACTTTTCCTTCACTTCATTCTGGAATGGGTCCTTTTCCTACAGCCTCCTGGTCACCCTATTCAAAGTTGCAGGCTCCAAGCACACTCCCTTCCTACCCATTTTAGTGTTTGCTCCCTTGTAAGATTCACTGGCCTCTACGTTGCTACAGGTTTCGCTTATACGGTCTATGTATTGTTTTCCTCAGTGCTAGAATATCAGCTGTCTGAGGTGAAAAATTTTTGTCTGTTGTATTCACTGTCCTGTTCTAGGTACTTGAAATGATACCTGGCATATAGAAGATGCCCAGTAAATATTCAGGAAATAGTTGAGTAATCTTTTTCTGTCCCTAGGGGGGCAGGAAGTTGAGGAGAAGGTAGATGTGGTAGGTACAGTAGTAACTCCTCCAAAGATGTCCTTGTTCTAACCCCCGGAGCCTGTGACTGACACACCTTCCCCGGTCACAAGGGACCTCAAAGATGTGACTGACCCAAGGGTCTTGAGCCAGAGAGATTATCTGGGTGGGCCCAATGTCACCACAGTAATATTACTAATTATAAAAGCAAGGCAGCCGAGTCAAAGAGCAAGGAGCTGATGTGAGAAGAGGCAGAGGTCAGAGTTAAAAGGATGTTGGGGGTGTTAGGCAAGGAAGGCTGCCTGGGAAAGTAGGAAATCATTTTCCCTGGAGCTTCCAGGCAGGGCAACCTTGATGACTGACATACTGTACTTTAGTTTTAAAACTTCTGGCCTTTAGAACTGTGAGACCACAAACTTGTATTGGTTAAGCCAGTAAGTCTGTGGTCATTTGTGTTTGGTTTTGTTTTTCTCCATACTGGAGATGAACCCAGGGCCTCACCTGAGCTACATCCCCACACTTTTTATTTTTTGTTCTGAGGCAGATTCTTACTGAGTTACCCAGACCTGCCTCAAACTTGTGGTCCTCCTGCCTCAGCCTCCCAGGTAGCTGGGAATTACAGGTGTGGACCGCTGCATGTGGCTAGTTTGTGGTAGTGTATTTCAGCAGCCCAAGGGAGCTAATGAAATGGGCTCAGGCCTTGGTCAGCGGGCAGGTGCTGCCTTGCTGTCCAAACACCTCTTGCCGGCCTCTCTCTGAAGGAAACTCACTGGGTTCCCAGGAAATTTTGCAGTGTTTTTTGTTCAAAAGTTCAGATGATTGATGGAATCTGTACAGGGATGGCGACTCAGACTCATGGGGGTAGAATCGGGTCCCAGGCATCTAGTCTGGCTTTGTCCATCCCGCCAGGGGCCTGGCATCCTCGGGTAGCAGCCTGGTGGGGTCCCACAGGCACATGCTCACGCTACCTCGAGAACAGCATTTGCTCCCTAACGTGGCACCTTTCCTTCACTTCCTTCAGCGCTCTCTTTAGCCCCTTCTCTGATCCACCTTCTCCCTCTACCTGGTTTTTCACGTCGGGACCTGGGCTCTCTGTGGGAGCGATGAGGCCCCAGAGCCCTCTGAGTTGCCCCTGTGTCCTGTGCATTTTGAAGTCTCAGCCCTCATTCACTGGCTTTTCCCTTTGGTCCAATAACAGAGACCCTAAAGCAGGAGTGGGTTTTGGTCCAGCATCTTTTGGCTTCCTGGGAGAAAGATGAGCTTGCTCCTGACTGGGGCGACGAGGGAAGCGGTTGGGACATTTCTGAAGATGTTCAGGTTTTCCGAAGCTGAGATCCTGACTAGCTTCTCTGTGACCACAGACGAACAGGAGGTAACGCCCGCCCTGGAAAGAAAGGAGAAAAGGGAATGAATTTTGTTCGCCCTAGAAGCAAAGAGAGGGGCTGGCAGTAGAGCAAAATGGTAAGCATCTGTCCAGGATGTCCGAGGCTCTGGGGTCAATCCCCAGCATCACCAAAACGTTTCACAAATTAAAAAAATTAAAAATGGAAAGAGGGTCTGTGGTCTCATGGACAGCAGGCAGATCCCCTCTCCCGTGGTCCCCAGCTTCACCCAAGCAGGGGACAGAAGTCACCGAGCAGTTACCTCTGCGGTTGCACAGGGCCTCCTAATGCCTGGATGCCGCCAAGGTACAGCAGAAGCTGTAACTAAACGCCGAGTGGCTGCGGTGGTTTCCTCCTGTCTGCTGGCATGAGGTTTAGAATAAAGATTAGCTTTCAGTGATATTTCTTTCATCCCTGAATTTGGAAATATTTATTTAAATGGGAAAGAAATATAGAGTGTTTCCACCATAGGAAATACTCAAAGTCTGTTAATACCACCGTGAAAAAAAAAATCAAAGTCACAAGTTAATTACACTGTGAATCTGTTTTGATGACTAATCATGAGAACTGAAGAAAAAATTAGGAGTAATCAGCATCAAATTACATGAAGCTGGTCAGTGAGATCATTTTCAGATGATAGGTGGTAGAAAGTTATTTTAATGACCAGATCATAAATATAGGAATGGGAGAAATATTGAGAAAATGGAAGGTCTTTCTTTGGAAATGTTTTCAAACAGGAAAGATTGATAATCTCTGTCCAGCGAGGAGCCTGGGGGATCGACCAGATGCCATTAGAAAATCCTTATTAGGTCTTCTAAATTACACAGAGAGAAACCAAGCTAAATAAGAACAGAAACACATAAAATTCCCAAGTCAGAAAAAGCTTGGGAGGAATAGTAGAGCATGTCAGGAATTTTTCTACTTTACATGGTGGAAAAGATTTCCACAGTGTTAAGGTCCCATATGTAGGAGCATGGTTTCAAAGAATATTTTAGATAATTAGCTCTGATTGGTATAACTTAATATAGGGAAATTTGAAAAGTATGAAATGGTAGTTTAATTACGGCTAATGATGTTATAATTGCCAATCAATACCCATAAAAAAGAAAGATGTAGGATAGCAGTAGAAAGACGTCTACAATTATAATGTAGTTTTGAACAATACATCCTAATTCTTTTGTTCTTGTGGTTTCATCTGTGGGATATGCTTTGCAGATGGTAGGCATTTAATTAGTATTAGTGGAATGGACGAGATGTGGTGCGCAAGGACGCTTGGACACTAAACAGTGCCGGTCCCCTTTGTCCAGGACTGGAACTTCCACCTCTCCCTACCTCTTCACCCACCTGTTTGCTCCTCTGCAGAACTGCTGACTCACCAGATCTCTGGAGAGTAGGTGAAGCCCCAGGCTCTGGGGACATCTGATCTTTCTCCTATGCTGCTGGTGAGTCACAAAGAGAAATGTTTGAACACTGATATGAAAGAATCTCAAGCACAAGAAGAAACACACAGGTTCACAAGTAAGAAAAGCAAACTCAAGTACCCTGAGATATATTTTAAATATAAGATGGCAGAAAGAAACTTGAAAGTGTGACAACTCCATCTGGGGTGAGGCAGTTGGAGAGGAGAAATCTTTTTTTTGAGGCGGGGTCCACTATGTAGTACAGGCTGGCGTCTAACTCACAGGGATCCTCCTGCCTCAGGCTCCCGAATGCTGAGATTACAGCCACACCATGCTCAGTGAGAATTCTTATTTGATGCAGCGATGCAAATATAAATCACAACCACCTGTGAGGACAATTTCTCAAAGTCGATAAAAATTATAAATGCACAAAATTTTGACTCTGTAATACTGTTGAAAGGATTTTATAATACCCTTCTGGTCACTACCAAGACTGTGCTCTTAAATTTTTATTTCATTTCCTTTGTCATGTCTCTATCAGTCAACATTATTAGTTAATGTGCTTCAAGGTCCGAGCTATCTTCCCTTAAATACTCCTGCGTGTAAGTCATAAACTATACACTTCCAAGTTTGCTTAGTTTCACTTCTTGTAAGGTAATGTTTACATGAAATGCCTGAATCTTAAGTGTACATTTACTAAATTTTGACAAATTCATCTGTACAACCCAAACCGCTAGCAAGATAAGTAGCTTACCATTGTTCCAGAACATTCTCTCAGATATCCTCTCAACAAATTCCCACAGAGGCCATTCAGACATGTTCTCCAGTCTTATTTTTTTCATCTGTTTCATGAGCCCATTGTAAAACTTTATACAAGTGGAAAAAAAGTGTGTGTACTATTTATGTGAAGTTCCTTTCACTCGGCAAAATGTCTTTGAGATTCACCCACGCTGTTGCCTATACGAGTAGTTCATTCTTTTTTATTGTTGAGTAGCAAGTCCTTTGTGGATGAATTCACTGTAGTTTGTTTCCCCGGTCTCCTGAGGACAGACACTTGTTTTCCTTATCCCCCCCATTTTTAGATTTATAAATATAGCTGTAATGAACATTTTTGTACAAGTCTTTTGTGGACATGTTTTCATTTTTCTTGAGTAGACACACAAGAGTGGAATTTCTTGCTTTTCCTGCGCATGTTTAACTTTATAAAACAAAAAAATCCCAGAACTTCTCCCTAAGTGATTGTGCCATTTTACATTCTCACCAGCAACGTATGAGCTGCAGTTTCGCATGCAATTTGGTGCTGGTGGCCTTTTTAATTTGAGCATTTCTAGCAGGTATATGCATTGCATGTGGCTTTCATTTGTGTTTCCTTGTTCAACAATGAGCTCTATAATCATTTACTGTTCATGTGACCTATTTTACAAAGAGTCTGTTCTAACTTTTAAATTGCTAATATATTTTTAAATTTTTTGTTATCCTATTTGATGGGGTAATCTTGAAGAATTGCTGAAATAAACCAATATCCCTTCTATTTTAAGAATTTCCAAGAAAGGAAAAGTCTATCTCATTATTGTCTCTGGGTATCGTGTAACTTCCGTAAGGATGAACTTAACTGACTCCAAATTACTGTCACTTAAGCTCTTCTCTCTTAGTTACTCTTCATTTCAGTTACTGAGTTAAAACAGAAATATTTAAACATAATTTATGAGTAGGCATTGCATGCTTATTTAGGTTATGATTGAATATGGGATAAGGATTTCAGTTTGCTAAAGGGAAGAAATTATTTCATAAATGATATGCTTTTATCTCTTTCCCTGTGGTATTCTCAGTCTGTCTGGAAAGGATAAAAAGGAGTAATATAAGCAAATACTACCAGTTCATGGTTATATTTGTCCACCTTGAAACCCTTTTACTACTGAGCTGAAATCCAGGGTTGCTTTTGCTGGGAAAAGCAATATCCCATTGCTTAGGACAAAACAATGGTATGATTTAGGACTCAATTTATTTTCTAGGTTTAGAAGTTGTATTTGAACAGAATCCATCCCATACAGTAGGACTGAAGAAGCTGCGGACAGACACCCTGTTTATCAAAACAAGAGGAAACGAACAAACCAAACCTGGAGTTGGTGGTGGTGTGGGGACGGACCGCCCTCAGCCCAGTGGAGCTGAGACCAACAGAGAAGAGGGTGAAGGCTGGTGATGCAGGTGTCCAAGTGCCAGCCCCCCTCCTGCTGCTTGGGCAGGGACTGGAGGGGGTGACTTCGTTCAACTCATGCTTCTATCCCTCCACACGCACCCTCAGCAACAACTGTTGGGGGAAAAGAGAACATTTGTCTTTATTTCTTGCCCAAGGAGAAGAGCTATCTTGATTATGGACACAGTACTTCCCTTTCCTCCATCCCTCTGTCCCTCTGTCTCTCTCTCTCATCTATCCACTATCTACAATATACCTATATTTTCCCATTCAGATTCCTATTTCAACTCTCCATGTACGTTTTTGTTCGTTGTGAAAAGTTACACAATATAACATGTGCTCTCTTACTATTTCTAAGTGTACAGTTCGGAAATGTTAAGCATATTCACGTTGTGATACAATAGAGATCCAGAAACCCTTTTATTTTTGTAAAACTGAAACTCTACACCCATTGAACACCTCTCCAGTACCCATCTCCAGCTAGCAATCACCATTTTACTTTGTTTCCAATGTGACCACTTCAGCTACCTCACACAAGTGGAATCATATAGGGTTTATCTTTTTATGTCTGGTTATTATTTCACTCAGCATTCTTCAGGGTTCATCCATGTTATAGTATGAGTCACATTTTCCTTCTTTAAAAAGGCTGAATCGAAGCCAGGCATGGTGGCGCACGCCTATAATTTCAGCACTTGGGAGGCTGAGGCAGGAGGATCTTTACAAGTTATAGACCAGCCTGGGGTACAAAGTGAGCTCAAGGCCAGCCTGAACTGCATAATGAGACCCTGTCTCAAAAAGACTAAAAAAATTTAAAAAGTAAAAGGCTGAATCATATCCTATGTATTTATGTAGCACATTTTGTTTACCTGTGCATATGTCAATGGACATTTGGGTTGTTTGTACCTTGTGACTATTGTGAATAAAGTAGTAATGCACATGAAGTGTGCAAACACACCTCATATCAAAAGCAGGAGAGGGCTGGGGATTTAGCTCAGTGGCACAGGGCCTGCCTGGCAAGCGCAAAGTTTAATTCTCGGTACCGGAAAGAAAAAAAAAAAAAAAAAGAAAAGAAAAAAGAAAGCAGGTGGAAGACCCTGCTTTCAAGTTGCTGGATGTGTACCCAAAAGTGGGATTCCTGGATCATACAGTGGTTCTATTTTTAATTCTTTGAGAAACCACTTAAAAAGCCTATGAATAATGCAGAAGGGTTTCACTTTTTTCTTTTCTTTGCAAACACCTATTTTCTCTTTCTTTTTTAAACTTAGCCACCTTAATGGATATAAGGTACTTGATATATTGAAAATTTTTGTAAATTTAATTGACACATAAAAATTATATGTATTTACAGGGTGTCATGTGATGTTTTGAATGTATATATGTGTAATATCAAAGATAGATAAAAAAATTATTATAGTAAAAGACACGTTGGCATTAATCCCCTTCAAATACTTCCCCTCACTTTGAACACACTTACCTCACTGTCTTTGCCATTTTCAGGAGGAGTTCTGGAAGTTGTCTTTGGTGTATACCGTTAGTTGCATGCTCAGGGCTACCTCCACATCCTGAATTGATTCAAAATGTGGACCTTTGTTATGGTTGATACATTGTCTCAACTTGAAGAGTCTCAAGGCTTGGCTAAGTGACTCAGTAGTTCTGCATCCTGGGGTGAAAAGGACACCCCTGGCCCCCTCTGGGACGTCCTTCATTGTGTCAATGTGAGAAGTGTAGAAGGTTAACTATGTGACTCAGCAGGGAGCCAGGGTGCTTACTTTGTATTCATCCTGAGCCTGTGCAAGGGGAAGGCATGGAGGTTATGTGAGTGCTACACCTGCCCTGGATGGGGGCAGCCTGCTTACAATATAGGGGAGGGAAAGAGGCTTGTTTCCCCGCTTTGCTCTTGCTGCTTTGGCTGTTTTCTGCCACCATGAACTGTTGCCCTCTGCCATGTGCCACTCTGCCTTGGAGCCAGCCACCTGGACTGAAACCTCCACAAACTGAGAGCTAAATAAACCTTTCCTTCCTTAATTTTGGAGGTCAGGTATTTTTGTCTCAGCAACCAGAGTAAAGTAACCAAGACAACTTTCGTGGCCATTTTGACCTTTGGGAAGAGCCAGGAGTCTCATGGGGCCCTCCTGTTGAATGTCACTCAGCCATAGTATTCACTGTATTGTTTTTTGAAAACACTCACTCTGCGAAGACACTCACAAAAAAGGATTTGCAGAACAGCTTCAAAAAGTAGTAAAAATGAGGGGATAAGTGTGTTCAAAATGAGAGGAAGTATTCTGAGAGGGATTAATGGAGCTATTATCTATTATTGTAATACATTTAAAAATTTTAAATATTCACCATGTATTTTGATCACATCTTTTTTTATACATATGTGTATATCATGGAATAGCTGTCTGGTGAGTATATCTATCTCTTCAAATTTTTATCATTTCTTTGTGGTGGGAACTTGCCAACATTTTCTTCTAGCTTTTTCTGAAATGTCCGGTACATTGTCATGACCTTTGGCCTCCCTGCTGTGCAACACCTCACCGGAACTTAGATCTCCTCTGTAACTGTGACTCAGCACCTGCTGACCACCCTTCCCCACACCTCCTCTGCCCTCTGTGCCCTAGCCTCTGCACACCACTCTCTGTCCTCAACTTCTATGACATCAATTTTTAAAAATTTCTTATGAGTGAGATCATGCACAATTTGTGAGAAAGCCAGAAAGCCAACCCCCTTTATTTTTTTTTTGAGAGAAGGTCTCATTATGTATCAGGCTAGCCTCAAACTTACAGGTGATCCTCCTGCCTCAGCCTCCCAAATGCTGGGATTACAGGCGTGAGCCACCACACCTGGCCTAAGGTAACCCTTTCTGAACAACGAAAATACTTCGGTAACCATCAAAAATAATATACCTTCCCCTATGTATTATTTCATTCTCCAAAAATCAAAAGATGAGATAACAGACCAGATTCAAAAAGACTGCAGCCTGTGATCTGGTTTCCTTCTACATTTCTTATTTTCAAAATTAAGCAGGAGGGGAAAAAAAGACCCACAAGGCCTTGCTTTTTATCCTATTGTATTTTCTAAACTAAAATAAGTATTTTTTTATACATTTCTCCAGCTGTGCTAGATTTCTGAATACTGAGGTACAAGACAAGACCTTTAAGAAGTTGGCCTCTGGAGGCAACTGCCTAAGTCAGAATCTCTTCCTCCATCATTTACTAGCTGTGTGACCCTGGGTAAATTACTCAGCCTTTCTGGGCTGTTTCTTTTTGGTTTTTTGTTTGTTTGTTTGTTTGTTTGTTTGTTTTTCTTCCGGTACCAGGAATTGAACTCACAACCTCATGCTTGCCAGGCAGGTGCTGTGCCACTGAACTAAATCCCCAGCCCCCTGGGCTGTTTCTTCTGCTGCAAAATAGGAATAATAATGCAATTCCTACTTCACAGGAAGAGTTTGATTAAATGGGTCAACATTCAATAAGGTAATGAAATCTCAATATGTTTCAACTGCTATTATTAGAAACAGAAAAGAAGAAACTCTGGAAAGAGTGGAGATTGAAAGCTAAAATTTCAAAACAATTTTAATCAAAAATTGTAAGAGAGTGGCTGCGGATGTGGCTCAATGGTAGAGTTCTGTCCTTGCACGTACAAGGCCCTGGGTTCCATCCCCAGCACCACACACACACACACACACACACACACACATTGTCACAGGGTTATTTTAAGCACTTTATACTAAAATTCATTTGGAAAAACAAACAAGAGCAGTCACGAGAACCCTTGAACAGCAACATGTGGTACAAGCTCTGTCAGATAGTGCAACACACTGTGAAGTTATAAATAAACATCTCAGCCCTGGGTCAGGGACAGACAGGGTGGTGGAGAGGATATGACTACTGTACAACAGAGGCGGCATTTCAGGGCAGCACGAAAGAGATGGGTTGTTCAAATGATAGCTACCTAGCCACTGCGGAAAAAAGAAAAATTAGACCCATATCTTATTTCTTATGCCAAGATAAATACCAGATCGATCAATGATAAAATATAAAACAAAACTGTTAAAATGTGATATCATGGTTTTTTTTTTTTCTTTTTGGCTTTTTTTTTCCGGTATCAGGAATCGAACTCACGACCTTGAGCTTGCCAGGCAGGCGCTGTGCCACTGAGCTAAATCCCCAGCCCTGATGCCATGGTATTTTTAAAGTCTTGAAATGGGGAAGACTTTTTTAACGAAAAATATTTTTTAAAAAACACTGAAAAACTTGAGAGAATAAAATTGAGAATTTGCTACATAAAAAGTACCATAAACAAAATAAACAACAACAACCACAAACCTATTCACTACAACGTGGAAGACCACCTGGGCGACTCTCCTTGAAAGAGGAGCGTTATCTCCATTTTGGCTGAGCCCAACCCTACTGCGATGTATTGACATGTACAGGGCTGGCTAGGACTTTTCCTTATCCCTTCAGTTGGTTTTAAGCAATGCGTATCGGTCCAGCCGAGGTGCTGATGGTCGTCTTTGAAGACCGCAGGTGTGTTTCCCTGGACATCGCCCCCTTGTTCCCATATGTGAGCCGGGACGAGGCGGGATGTGTGAGCCATTGCTCCACACTGTTGGCTGGGATTGAGCCTTGAGAGAGAGGCTGTGACTTCCTGGGACTTGACAGATTACACATCAGAACTGGACCCCAAAACATTAGACACTGTCTCAGTTGTGTTGTGCAGATTACTTTTTCTGCAGATCCTTCTCTCTGCTGATTGCTGAGGTGGTTTCAGGCCTCCTACCTAGCCCAGCTCACGGCACTCACGTACTTCCTGCCTTCCTCACAGTCACTCATCCTCAAGCCACTCCTTTCTTCGCTAATTAATAAAACCCGAGTTCAGCCTTGGGTCGAGGCCTTTGTTCCCAACGGCCATCATCATGGCTGGACTTAGGACCCCTTGGTTCCCCATAACTACAAATATGCCTTAGTGTCTCTATTCTCACCATGGGTTGCACTAGAAGTGGTAGATCAGCATTAACCCATTAGAATCCCAACAACTCTCCTATGGGATTACAAATACAAACTTCCTGGGCTGCAAAGGGACCGGGAAGGCTCTCTACACTACAGGATTTCAAAGGCTGATTTCCTCAACAACTAACAGATATTATGAATCAGCAAGAAAGAGACAAAAAATGGCAAAATGAGCAAAGGACATAAAAGGCAGTTCAGGGAAGATAAAAACCAATGGACGGTAAAAAACACGACAGCCTGTTTCCCCCATAAGAATAAGTATTCGCGGTGCGCCAGCAGCCAGCGAGATGCAGCACTGTCAGTTAGATGAGTCTGTATTCACTGTCGCGGGGCAAATACATGGAAGTCACGTTCTCCAGCCCTGCTAGTGGGTTTCTTCGTCATCTAACCCTTCGAGCAAGCTGCGCAGAGATGCACACCGGGAAATACCCAGCGCACTGCAGATGAGGGAATACCAGACTTAGTGTCCATCGGGAATGTGGAGGCGCAACCACGATGCTGCTCTGCTCTGCGCGGCAGTGGCAGCTAGTACGACCCAAACGGTGGGTGAAGAGGAGAAGGGCTGGGCTGCTGACAGTGGGAGGGCACACTGGGGAACCCACGCCCCCAGTGGCTGCTTCCTCATATCCTGGCCCGCGGGCTGGAGTGGCTGAAAGACAGCTCATGTTCAACGGTCAGTGAAGCATTTCCAGCAGAGCGTCTTGGGCATGGCAGTCTCGAGAGAGCTGAGAGCTCTCACAGGAACAGGCCCCCTAAAGCAGCCTGCTGAGAGTGAGCTTGGAGCTGCCCGGCCTTCCCTGAGCTGGCTGTGCACACACAGCATCTCTTCATGGTACTCTATCAACCAGAAGCACACAAGCCTGTGCAGCCTCAAAGGGCAGGGACATAACCCGACTCTCAACGGAAGGAGTGGCCAATCCCTGGTGGCCACGTTCAAAACCTCTGCAGCGGAAGGATGAGCCACTGGAGGGTCTTTGGGAGGTGATTTCACAAGGTCCACCAAAACTTAGTGTGCAACTACCTTTTGAACCAAAGGTGTCCTACACAGACATTTCCTTGAGCCCTATTTTCCTACCCATGCCTCCAAAACCCTGCTGTCCTTAAGCTTATCTCTGTCTGGGTTCTGTTACTGCCATCGCCTCCCCTCCCCTCCAGGTCTAGAATGCTCTTTGCAAAAGAGTCAAAGTCTCATCCAAGGTCCCACCCAGAGGTCAAGTTCTCCAAGCTCAGGTCAGCTGCTCTCTATGCAGCCCGGTTTCTGCAGGCCCCCTGAGAGCAGCTACCGTGAGGGTGGGCCAGCTCTGGCACTGTGGGCCGCAGGGGTCCAGAATGGGGTTACTGAAATTCAACACCGTTCAAAATCCCAAGATTTCCCACTGATTATAAGCCGTGGTCAAAATACACCGAAAATGTCTAAGTTAAACAAAGTCATTACAGTAAAAGACACACTGCCACGAATCCCCCTCGTCCATACTCCACCTCGCTTCGAACCCATTCCTGTCCCTTTCTGAAGCAGTTCTGGGAGTCCTCTTTCCTGGCTTCATAAGGTGTGATCAAGAATACAGTGAATCGTGCTGCTGAGCACCATCCAATGTAAAGATGCCTAGTGTGCGACATCTGCTCTTCCCCCAGTTCAAAATCACCGTAAAAGGTAAAAGTTTTGAATGAATTCAGGACATCAAGGCCACCACAACAGTGCGTTAAAGGCACTCCCCAAAGAGGACTTCCTAAACGGCTTCAGAGAGCGGCAAGAACGACGGGATGTGTGTTTGAAGCAAGGGGGAGTATTTTGAGGGGGCCTCATGGCGATGTGTCTTTTACTGTAATGTATTTTTTAAAAAATTTAAACACTCACTGTAGTTTTTCATTGAACTTCCTCTGCAAGGACACACAGATTCTTTCAGCTGACATCATGTTGATCCTGCTTCTGCTAACACTCCTCCTCCTACCACATCACGCTGTGTGAGTTGGCTGTTGCCGCAAAGCAAGCCACTCCAAAACACAGCAGTTTAGCCCGACGTGTCTCATCGTTTTTATTTTACGAAAAATAAAACAAAATTCATGACAAATAAGAGAATAATAATAGTTAATAAAGTGTTACCATAACCTTAAAAGTAGTTACTGGGAGTACAAGACACAGACAAGAAATACTCTTACAAAGAAACAAACAGACAATAGCACAAAACTTTCTTTTCAATGAACTAAGAGAAACTGGTAGTGTAAATTAAATTAGCATATATATTCCATTTGACCCAGCTACCCCCCTTCTGGGTATCTTCCCAACAAGAGTTAAAATCCTCAGATTACAGGGATAAACGCACACCCATATTTACCACAGCACAATTTAGAATAGCTAGATCTCGGAAGCGGCTTATATGTCCAACAGATGAACACATAAGGAAAATGTGTTCACATGTGAGAGTACTACTCTGCAACATTTCTCAACTTGGCTTCATTCTGATATAGGGGAAAAAAAACTCCCAACCTGAACGATATCTGAGACAAGTTCGTGATCTCTAAAATCGAAGAATGAATTTTAGGAACAACGGAAGTTAAGAGCAGAATATATTTACTAAGGGAAAGAAAGCTTCTGTCCAAGAGAGGGACAGAAGGGAGCCTGAGTGGGTTGCCCAGGAACCTGTCTTTTCTAGGGACTTTTATAGAGCAAAAACACAAGGTGAGGAGGGTCCAAGGTAGAAAACATGGGAACTCGCTAGGTGGGCATGAGGTGGGATAAAACTATGGTCAGCCAATAAGATTACAAGTATAGTTGTTCAGGTAAAATTGATTAAATCTGGATCAAATGGGGAGGTGAGTCACATAGCAAGTGGGCATGAATACAGAACAGGGGCTTTTCCTGTAGGGGGTTGGGCTAGTGACTCTTCCTGGCTTTTTCAAGGTGATGGCTACCTATTTAGAATATCAATCCCTGAGGTCCATCCCTAGGGAAGTATGTGGACTCATCTGTTTAATCTTTTGTCCATAGCTGGAGGTGTTTGTCTCTCCTACAGCTGCAAGGTATCTCATCTTCCACACTGGCTCCTTTGAGGGCCTGGCCCTGTCTGACTGCCTATAATATTTCTAATTCAGCTGCCTGTAACAATTCCATGTGTTGAGAATCTAGGCATTGCGTAGCTGGGTCCCCTGGCTCTGGTCTCTCGAGAGGCAGTGGTCGTTACCAGTTCACCCTCCTGACTGGCGGCAGGACTCAGGGCCTCAGGCTGTTGCCCTGGGGGCCTCATTTTCTCAGGAGTGGCCGCCTCTCCACCTGGCAGCTGGATTCATCAAGGCAAGTCATCGAGGGCAAGTGCATGTCACCAAGAGAAAGAATGCTAGCAAGCTGGAAGTCAGTTTTGTAATCTAATCATGATCTTGACCTTACCTCCCTCCTCCCGAGGGGGTTACACAGGATATGAATACCAGTTCTGCCCGGCACAACTGCTCAGGGCTCTGGGCAAACCTACCCTTGCTTGAGTAGGGGCTGTGTGCAGGCTCCCTCAGTTCCTAACAGAACATTCTTCATGTCCAGCGAGCACTGATCCCCTAAACCCGGAGTCTGCTGACCCAAGAATGATGTATTGTTGAGAGACACAGTGAGCTAAAAAGTTTTACTTCACTGTGACACATAAGCTCCTCACAGAGAAGATGTGCGCGCCACCACTTTGCCTACAGGTATAAGACCAGAAAACAGCCAGGTGTGGTGGTGCGCGCTGCTCACCCCAACCTTCTTGGAGGA
This sequence comes from Chinchilla lanigera, assembly GCF_000276665.1. Classification (NCBI taxonomy): domain Eukaryota; kingdom Metazoa; phylum Chordata; class Mammalia; order Rodentia; family Chinchillidae; genus Chinchilla; species Chinchilla lanigera. Next base: position 12,321,181 of record NW_004955404.1, on the reverse strand, counting down.
TGAGGCAGGAGGATTGTAAATTTGAGTTCAGACTGGGCTACTCAGCAACTTAGTGAGACTTAGTCTCAAAAAAAAAAAAAAAAAAAGGGTTGGGGATATAGCTCAATGTGCTATATAGGCCCTGGGTTCAATACTCAAGTACCACAAAAACCAAAACCCAAACAAAAACCCAGACAATATCAGGAAGTCTAAAAGCTATCGGGAAAACTATCTGCAGGCAGTGGTGCTGAGGCTGGAAGGTTGGGTCCCTCACCAGTGTTACTCAGTATGCTTCTTATGGCTTGGTTTTTAGGCTTTGCCATGCATACACACTTGCGTTACAGTTTTTAAAAAGTTAAAATTAACAAATGGAGGGTTAAGAGGAGCTGACCACTGAATTTAGAAATATTTCATACCATGCAGCCTAAGATAACAAGCAGACCCAGGTCACTATAAATGTTTATATTCTGAAAGTTAAGCATAAACGCTCCACAAGGGGAAGGACACACATTTTTCAGGGGTTAATTTTGCAGGCTGTGAAATTTCCAAGCTAAGTGCTCGAGCCGGCCTTGAACTTTTGATCCTTGAGTAGCCTGGATCACTGACCTGGCCTTAAACTTTTGATCCTCCCAAGTAGCTGGGATCACAGGCATGTACCGCTTTGCCAGACTAGGGAAAGAAATGTAAGAATACTTCCTGTTATATAAGTTTCCATCCAACCAAAGAATGTTAGTGAGATGCAGAGAGACCAGGGGAGGTTCTCTAGTTCCACCCCATTCTTTCCCAGCCCCCCTTGTACAGTACCTCGCTCTCCACAGGCTCCTCCTTTTAACATTTGACCTCTCTGATTGTTTTTTCTTTTCTTTCTTTCCCTTTCCTTTCTTTCCTTTCCCTTTCCCCTTCCCCTTCCCCTCTTCCTTTCCTTTCCTTTCCTTTCCTTTCCTTTCCTTTCCTTTCCTTTCCTTTCCTTTCCTTTCCTCTTTCCTTTCCTTTCCACTTGCAATGATCCTCCTGCCTCAGTCTCCTGAGTGCTGGAATTACAAGTGTGTGCCATGACACCCCCGCTTGATTGTTTCTTTTAAGAGAACCACCTTCAGACTTGAAGATGTGATCATAAGACAGCAGGTTATGCTACGCCTGTGAGATGATCATCAATCTGTCAAGAGTGAATCAACCCAACCACATTTCAGACCTACAGAGGAGATGAAAGAAACAACATTGTTATGGTTTAGATCGAGAATCATCCCCAAAAGGCTCCCGTGTACAGAGGCGGGGCTGTGGGATGGTGGCTGGATCATGGGGGAGCGGTATTGATCAGGCGATTCATCTGAGGAATCTGCAGCCCACCCTGCCACCTGGTCAGATGAGGCAGCTTACTAAGTGGTGACCTCAGAGGGCGGGTCTCCCTCGCTTCCTCCTCAACTTGAGGCCAGCCACTGTCCCGCCCCCGCCAGGCCCTTCCTGCCTTGGAGCTGGCTGATCATGGCCTAAGTCCTCTGAAAAACTGTGTGCCGAAACAAACCTCTGCTCCTTTAAACTGTGGGGGTCAGGCATTTTGTCCCAGCGAAGAGAAAGTGACTACGGCAAACATGTAGAAAGTGTTGTCCTCCAACGAGGGCGACTGGGAAAACACTGCTTTTCTCCTTTCTACTTGTGATCTGTCTGCCTGTCATTTTAGGTGTGAGGTGTGACACAACACCTGACCCCTCTGTGTTGTCCTGGACCAGGCAGAAACACATCCCCTGAGTGCGTGTAGGACAACCTCAGCCTGAGTCACAGTCTGCACCGCAACACGAGTCCAGGGGATTCTCACATAGATTGCCGTCTATCAGGATTGCTCTCAAGCCTGGACACACACTGCTGCCAACCGCAGAACGTTAACAATACTGATGCCTGGGCTCCAACCCCGGGAATCTTTATCTCTTGGGTTGGGGTGCAGCCTGGACTTTGTTTTTTGTTGCTGTTTTTAGTCTTAGGAGATTCTGTGAATCTGAGACCTGCTACTGCAGTACAGTAGTTCTCTGTGTGTGGCCCCAGGGTTAGGGGAAGGCATTTTCTGGGAACGAGTGAGAAATGCAGATCCTACCCAGACCTACTGAATCAGAAACTCTCAGGGATCTATTTCATTACTTATTTTTCACTCTTTTTCTTTTTTTCATACCAAGGATTGAACCCAGGGCCTTTGCACTGAGCTACATCCCCAACTACTTTAGTTTCCTTCTTTGAGACAGGGTCTTGCTAAATTCCCAGAAGAGGCCTGAATTTGCTATCTTCCTGCCTCAGCCTCCCAGAGGGATTAGAGGTCTGTGACGTCTCTCCCAGTCAGGGGATCTACCTTAATTAGCCCTGGGGGAGATTCTGCTGCCACTGTGGGTAGAGAACCTGATGGGTTGGTCCTTCTGGGCGGGACCTTCAGGAACTGGCATTTTCATGGATGCTGGGTAGGTGCTGCTGTGAGGACCACACTTTGTACATTACTGGCTAAAACATACGAGCCACATGTGTCTAAAGCCACACAGCTGGCCGGTGACTGAGCCAAGCCTCAAATGCACCATTTGTTTTGAACACAAACTGCCTAGCCCTGCACCTCCTTAGGCCGAGTCTACATGATCCCGCCTTTGCCAAATGCGTGGGCACTGGACAGTTTGGCTCTGATTCAGCGCGCTGCCTGTGGTCGCCCCTGGAGCCCCCTCCCGGGTCTGACCCACAACTGCCCGTCCTCTTGGCCATCTTTTCGGGTCGCTAAGCTCAGTTGTGGCCTCTCCCTGGGAATGTGCCTCCCAGCTGGAGGTCAGCAAACGCCTGCAGGGTGCAAAGTGACCAGGCTTCCGAGCCAGCGGCCTTCAGAGGTGGGGACAGTGGCCTCGCAATGGAGCAGAATAGCCTCAGCCCTCAAATGTGCTGCCCAAGATCGTCTCCAGCTCGCGCAAAAAGGAGCCAAAGGCAAAGGATGGAGAAAAGAAAGCGGCATCTGGTGGGTGGGGGACAGTGTCTGGTCCCCTACTGTCCCTGTCCTTAGGTCCTGAGTCTTGATCCTGTTCCATAAAGCTCCCAAGTCGCCAAAGGCGATCAGGTATCTGCAGGTCACTCCTAACCTCACCCGCGCCCTTGTCCGAGGGGCACTGCTCTGTCCCGGGAGTGGCAAGGCTGGCACCGTTGTGGGTTTCATTCTGCTCGTGGACACCGGGCCGGGTTGACCGCAGAGGTGGCAACTGTCCCTTGGAACCAAGGTAGTGCCGAAGCCCACGCCCATGGTCCTGGGGAGGGGCGACTCGTGGGTCCCTGAACGGCACGACGTCTAGCCCCCTGCAGGGCTTCAAAAGGCGACCTGCGGCGTCCGCGCCCCGGTCCCTGGCTTCGCAGTGCGCCGGGCCGCGTTCTTCTCGCTTCGCTTTTCCGCGCCGCGCCCGGGCCCGCGGTGCCCTGGCGGCGCCTCCCGCGCTCGTTCG
>NW_004955404.1:12289694-12317039 GCF_000276665.1 Chinchilla lanigera | reverse complement strand
GTCCCGCCCGGAGGAGGCCGGGCTCGGCAGCTCCGCAACAATAGCGGGGGATCGGGCCTCGGCGCTCCGCGCCGCCCTTTGAACCCTTCTCCCACCTCGCACCTCGGCCTCCCGGCGCCGAGCCTCTCTCCCTGACCCCGGGCGCCCTTCCCCCGCTTCCGCTCATCCCACCCCGCCGCCGGCTGACAGCGCCTGCCCGCCGCCGCTTCCGGACCCGCGCTGCAATCTCGGCCCCCGGGGCCGGCCGCCGGCCAGGAGGTGGCTGCTGACCCGGGTGCCACCGCGCCGCCGTGCGCCTGCAGCTCGCCCACGCGTGGCGCGAGCCTCCGGTGGGTGACAAAGAGGAACACACCCTCTGCCCAAGTTAGATTTTTGTCTCTCTGTTGCGTGACTTTAAGGGGGCAAAGTTTGAGGTTTTCTTCTTATACATATTTTTTGAAGCCAAGGGCAGATTGTGTGTGTGTGTGTGTGTGTGCTGTTTCAAAACAACTTCTGGTCGTGGTTTTACGATTTAAGTTCCGAAACTTTAGCTGTGTGATCCGCCCGGCCCCTGCATGTGTGTGTGAGCGTGAGTGTGTGTGTGCTGCACTGGGGGGATCTCGATGAGTTCCGTGTAGCGAGCCCGGATCCCACGCATGGCGGCTGGAGGTTACGCGGGTCCCCAGGAAGGAGGGACGCGGGCTCACAAAGAAACGAGGACTCGGCGCTCAGCGGCCCGCCGCGCGGTGGGCGCGATCGCCTCCCATCTGGAGCGGTTTTGCCGCCCCAGCCTCCCGGCCTGCCCTCGCGTCCCTCTCCCAGGGAGCGCGGCGGCCTCGGGCTCTTCCATTTTATTGCTCTTCAAGCCGCCTCCTCGTTAGTTTCCCGGGTTCTACTCGCTCAGCCCGCTCGGCCCCGCGCCTGCTCTGCGCACCCGGACCTCTTCCCCTCCCCTGCCCTGGCGAGGGAGCAGCTTCGGAGCCCAGTCCCGGCCAGCCCGGGCTGTGCTTGCCGCGCTTTGCACGTGGGGACTTGCCACGCCCGTTTCTGAGCAGCCCCCAGCCTCATCTTGCTCTTCTCTTTCCACTGCACAAGGAGCAATGGAGAAAGAAAAGCCTTTTTGGTGCTGAGAGCTTGAGGGGGAGTTACCCTGAAAGCGGTGCTGGTTTTTCAGCCAAGGCGGGGCCCATCTGAAGTCTGTGTGTTTGGCCTTCTTCCCCGACTTGGCTGCGAGCTTGCCGGGGGCTGACCCTGCGCTCTTCCCTGGGTCGCTTTGCAGCATGACAGCTCCTGCGCGTGCACTTCATCTGTGGGTCCAGCATCCGCATGGCTCACTTTATATTCCTATAGCATCTTTCTGCAGCAGGGCACCAATATTGGAGTCACTCCAAGCACAACGAAACGTTTGTGTTTTTACAATGCCTGGCTAATGGATCTGCTTCTGGGTGGAATAAATAGACGCGTTAGTGGGCAGTGCCTGGTTTACTGGAGGCATGGTTGGTGGGGGGCCCGAGCAGAGGCCCGTGTCGCTCAGGGCCCCCAGATGGCGTGTTTCCTTCTGTGGACTGAAACTGGAAATGCTTGGGGGTGAGGCATAGGTGGGGCCTGGGTTCTATGCTGACTTGGGGTGGGCTGTTCCCTTTGGAAGGAGCTCTGTCATGGTGGGGACCCTAAAGTTAGGTCCATAATGCTCCTTTCCACGTTGATAATCTCTTGCCTCGAGTCGATACAGGAGCATATTAGAATACTATTGCTGCTCTGAGGCCATGCTTCCCGAAAGAAAAATGCAAGACCTATCCTAGACGAGTTTCTTGCTGGGTTATGGTTTTGGATTTTTTGGGTTTTTTTTTTGAGACCGGGTCTTGCTGTGCAGTGCAGGCTGGCCTTGAACTCACTGCCTCAGCCTCTCCAGTTCTGGGATTACAGGCCTGCGTCACCATGCCTAGCTTTGCTGGGGTATTGCAATTATTTTAGAATTATCTTGAGTGTTTTTTAAAGAAACTGTCCAAAGAATTTTTTTTGTTTTTAAGTTTTTTGAGACAGCCTCTAATTCAAGCTGGCCTTGAACTTAACGTGTAGTCCAGCCATCCTCCAGCCTCAGACTCCCAAGTGCTGGCATTGTAGACCAGCACCACTATGCCTGGCTTTTCTAGGGGAATTTTTTAAAAGCTAAGAATATAGGGCCGGGTGTGGTGGCGCGTTCCTGTGATCTGAGCGCTCCTGTAGTCCCTGCGCTCAGGACACTGAGGCAGGCCAGCCTGGGCTCCATTTGAAAGGGTTACTTTTTAAAAATAGCTTTCGAAGTCTGATATTCAGTGAGCATGTCAGAGTTTACTTGACGTGAAAAATGAGTGGAGGAGGCGACTTGTGAGTAAACGTCAAATGTTAACTTTGTCCATCGTTGAGGACAGGGAACAGGAGACAAAAAGATAAGAACCCTGTTTTTTGTGTGTGTGTTGAATCTGCTTAGGAAAATTGGTCTTGTGATAAGTGAACTTTCTCTCTAATGGGTAGATGGGTGGCGGGAGGAGGAGGTGCCCATAACCCGGTAACGAGGGTCTTCCAGTCCTTTCTGCCTAAGGCGGCCTGCTGCTCCCTGCCTTGGCTACCACTGGCCCGGGAGAGGAGGGACCCAGGCGTCAGGTCCTGGGGCTCTGTCTCTCCTGTTGTTCAATGCTTTTGATCGAAAGGAGAGCTGTGCGCGGGGATGATAGGTGGTTCACCAACTCCTTGCTTTTCAGGGCGCATGCAGGGACATTACCTGACTCTGGTCCTCTGGCCGGCCATGGCGACACAGGTTGGCTGTGACCTCTTGGCCATCTCCTTGTGGCCAGGTAGCTGCGAGCCGACTGGGCTCCATTCAGAGGACCTGAAATACTGATTTGTCCTGTCCCATTGTGAAAAAAAGTGGGTAGCTGAGAGGATTATTAAGACGTGGTCTCCTAGCACTGCTATCTGGGAAGTGAACCAGAGGACCATCAGTACAATGAGACGAAAAGCGAGCACTGGCTCAGTGCTGGTTATGAACTTTTAACCCAGCACTGCAGTTTTCTCATTTTACACTGACATGGACAGTACAAAAAATCTGCAAGATTTGCAATTAACAGGACTTTACTGTTAATATCCAGTTGACTTCATGTCTACAACTGTTAGCAGGGTACAGTGGCGCGTGCCTGTAACTGGCACTCTAGGAGGCTGAGGCAGCGGGATTGCAGATTCTAGCCCAGCCTGGGCACTTGGAAGGGATTTTTTGTCAAAGTAAAAAAGTGATACAGGGGCCCTGGATGTAGCTTAGTGCAAAGGCCCTGGGTTCAGTCCCGGTTCCACGGCCAAGCCACACAGCAAAGTGGAGCCTGTTGGTCTTTGTTGGTGATGCTATTCCTTACCACAGGGTAACTTTGCCTGAGGATTTTTGGCAAAAGCTCTTCCTATGAAGGGACCTTATTATCAGTTTCAAAAGAAGACTTGAGTCCAGCCTTATGACTTTCACTTTTTGTACTCATTCTATTCATTCCAGATTAGTATAGTGCTTGGAACATTTCAAACCCTGGCAAATACTTACTGAGTGAATAAACACACCTGGCTTTGAATGTCCTTTCAAATTAGTCTTTAGGGCTTTTAAGGGATGACTGGCTTTAGCGCTGATTGGTTGCAGGTCTAGAAATTTGCAAATTTAATACTGCATCCATTTTATTCAAATTTAGCCTTTGGTTCTTAAACACAGACTTTTTTTTTTTTGTAATTTCAAAAGAAGAAAGTCAATAAAAGCTTGAAGAAGCAAGTCGATCTCCCCTGACACCCCACACCTACTCCTGACTCCTGCTGGTAATATTTTGGCATCTGTTCTGCGCGCCTCCTCCTTGCCTGGCCTCCCCCGACGCTGGCGGCCGTGCTGCTGCCTTAGACAGTTCTCGTCTTCCCAGCTCGCCTGTGGTTCCCCGTCTTGGACGCTGCAGCTTGCTTCTGGGGCCGTTTTCCTGCTTCCCGGGGTGCGTCGTTCAGAATTCCACGAGTGAGCATCTGCTAGGGTAACCTCGGTTTTGGTCGCCTTAAACATCTTTGTTCCCGAACGAGCCATGGTTTGCAGTTCTAGGAGGTTCCCGAGTCGCTCCCCGTCTGCAGTTTCTCTATAATGTGTGTGGGTCTCATTTCTTTCTCCTTTATTTCTGTTCTCTCTGCTCTCCTCCCTCCTGCCCTCCTCCGCCGCCTCCGTGTCTGCCTCTCACTCTGTGAAGAGCTTGCTCCTTTCTCATCCTTGGTAACGCTTCAGTGTCTGGGTGGGCTGTGCTTTGCTTGTCCATTTGTTTTTATGAGTGTATGGTTTTGTTTGTTTGTTTGTTTTTTGTACCGGGAGTTGAACTCAGGACCTTGTGCTTGGCAGGCAGGCGCTGTGCCACTGAGCTATATCCCCAGCTCTCCATTCGTTTCTTTGGTCCTTGGGCTGTTTTAGGTTTTGCCTGTTGTGGCTAAAGCTGTGAGTGTTTGTGAACAGTGTTTTGTGTTTTTTTTTTGCGAACAGTGCTTGTGTGGAGATGTCTTTTCACTTTTTTTGCTGTACGCCTACAGTATGTGCATATTTAACTGCTGTTTCCTAAGCGCTTGTGCCCTTTGCTTTCCTATGTGCAGTCTAGGAGACTTGCAGTAACTGTGATCCTCACCAGCACTTGGAATGATCAGTCTTTTTTATTTAAGCCTTTTTGGTGGATGTGATAGGTCACTGTGGGTTCATTTTCTATTTTCCTGCTCACTAATGATACCTTATGTGCTTACTGATCAGTTAATTGTACATCATCTTTGGCAACATCTGTTACATCTTTTGTCTTTTCTGTTTGTTTTTGAGACAGGGTCCATTCTGTAATTCAGGCTGGCCTTGAACTCACTGTGTAGTCCTGGCTGGCCTTGAACTCACAGCGATCCACCTGCCTCAGCCTCCTGAGTGCTGGATTCACATGTGTGCACCACCATGCTGGCACGTCTTTTGTCTTTGTTTTCTGTTTGCCTTACATAACTTTATTGAGTATACCTGCACATCCAAATGGCATCGCATCTTGCAGTTGCAGAAGTTATTTATATATTCTGATGCATAAAGATAACAATTTGGAAATCTTTTGTTGGGTCTGTGCCATATGAATATTTTCACCTACTTGTTTTTTACCTCTTCATTTTTTAATTGGTATCTTGGAACGCTGAGGTTATTAAGAAGACATGTGGCATGGCATAGTTACTGAATGTGTTAATGGCCAGGGAGTTTATTTAACTTAGGACAAATGCCCTATTTGTTGTGTAAAAAGAAGGCATAGACTAGTACTGCTGGATGCGAGAAGTCAGACTGGGCCTGGAGGGCGCTGGCTAGTTTTTCCTCCCTAACTAAACTCACTGGGAAAACCCTGAAGGTGAAAACAAACTTATTTTGAAAACATGGGCAAGTCAGTGTTTAAGATTGTGAACAAAGAGATAGATTTCTAAAAAAAAAAAAAAAAAAAAAAAAAAAATCCCAAGTTCCCAAGAAGGATCATGAGAAAGAAATATTTTTTGAAATCAATACAAATACACAAACTGAAACGCCAGGTAAAATATGTCACGTTCTGAAGAGAGGTCACTCTGGCGGTGGGCGTGGCTGGGGAAGGACCCCAGTTCCTCTGTCTTGGCAGTGATTATATCTTCCTATCTGTGTTCTGCTTAGTTTCTAGATCAGATAGCAAGTATTGTGAGGTCAGGAAGTATGCTTTGCTAATTCTCCGCTGTCCTGCCCGTAGACGGTAAACAGTGAACACTGTTGATTAGAATTTGCAAAGTGAGCCTTCTCTGTGGCATTTGAGAATACAGAGAACAAGGTGGTGGAAAGAGTTGGGAATATTCGCATGGAAGTGGGACAGACCTGCCCCGAGACCTCTTCCCTTGTGATGTGGGGCAGGGCAGATATGGTTCTCTTTCCCTAAAACCTCCAGAGAATATGCAGTCAGCCAGGGAATATGCAGTCAGTCAGTCAGCCTGATACGACGGTGCTCACCTGTAATCCCACCTGCTTGCAAGGCTGAGGCAGGAGGATCGCAAATTCGGGGCCAGCCCGGTCAACTTCATAAGACCCTGTTTGAAAAAAAAGTTTGTCTTTTTTATACTGCTGGGTGTAACTTAGTAGTGGAGTGCTTGCCTAGTATGTGTGAGACTCTGCCTTCTATCCCCGGTACTGGGTTAAAAAAAGGTACATTTATTTGCAAGTGGCAGAATACCTAATTAGCAATTAAGCCATCAAATATTTGGTTGCCTGAAATAATTAGAGGAGGAGGCTCCCATTTCATGTCTCAGCTGACATTGTCATTAAGAACTCAGGTGCTTTCTGTCCCCTCCTTGTCATCCTCAGGAAGCTGCTTTTTGACTTCGCTTATTGCGTGGTGTTTAATTAGACTGCAGCAGCCTGATTAGCTATTATGGCCGATGACTACTGCAACTCAGGCTTCAGACTCTCATATGTTTGTTGTCAGATCAGTAGAGATCAGGCTGTTGTAAGCTCCTTTCTCACTGAGCAAAATCCTTCCCAGAAGCTTCCAGCATCTGGGACCTTTTCAAAGGCTGTACTGGGGAATGTTTCTGAGCGCTTGTAAAAAAGATCTAAAGACTAGATGGAATGCCTGGAATCACAGCAGCCATATTGTGATCTGAGTAAGAGGAAGACAGAACTGCAAGGTGGAACCAGAGCCCATAAGTGATCTCTGAGTCTTTAGATCTTCCTGGATCTGACAGTGAGTATGCTAAACAGGATTAATCTGGGACACTAAATGTGTTTGTTTTCTAATCTTGTTGGTTGGAATTTTCTGTTATTGTCATAAAAAGCATCATGACTGATATATTAGTTGGAGGGTTTGTTTTTCACCTGCCACTTTGTATTATCTTTGAGAAGGCTGCCTTCTCTCTGTCTCCTGTGGAAAGTGGTTCTTGTTTGCATACCATGTCACTCTGAGAGATGAACTGTGTTTGCAGACTTCTGGTATTCATAATGTATCCAAAACATGTGCCTAAGTCTCCATGAACTTGACCTCCTCTTAAGGTGGCCTTGCAGGGCTTCTTAGCAGAATCGCTGTTTAGCAGTTTGGCTTACAGAACACACCTGCGAGTATCACTGCATTTCTTTTAGAAAAAGATAACGGCAGTGCTGCCCTTTCTCTCTCTCTTTCTTTCCTTTTTTCTTTTTGAGACAGAATCTTGCTATGTTGTGCAGGCTGGCCTCAAACTCACAGCGATCCACCTGCCTCAGCCTCCTGAGTGCTGGGATTACAGGTATGCCCTACTATGCCCTGCAGTGCTGCCATTTCTGTCAGCCTAGCATGACATTTCTGTGCACATTTTACATTGCTTGGGAGATTTGTGAGGATGCCTGTAAGCAGGGCTTTAATATATTTCTTTACAATCTTGCTGCATTCTCGGGCACCATATCCTGGTAGGGGCCATGGTGAATCCAAGTGGAGTAAGCCACTTGCAAGTGGTAGAAATTGGGGGAAACCAGAGGTTTCCTAAGTTTGGCAAATGTGCCTCTGAATCCGTGAAGAAAAGAGAAAGAATTTCATTACCTTAATGTCAATCCATGCAAATGAATTGAATTTAAGACATCCAGGTTAAAAAAATTTGAGAATACAGAGCAGCAGTATTCCCATCTTTTTTGCTGAATGGAGCTCATCTTTAAAAGGAAATCTGAGTTCTTTTACGCTCACCACCCTGGCCTACTGAGAAGGCTAATTTACATTTCCACTGCAGCTTTATTTTTAGTTCAGTTTATGTAGGGGCTTATCAAGCCCGCCGTTGTTTACTGAGTGAGTTCTTTCAATGTGGAGGCTCCTGCTGGTTCCCACAAACGAACTCAGCCCCTGCCCTCAGAGCAGAGAGCATGGGGCTGATGGGAGAAATGGATCATATTTATAAGAGAAGCGCACCAGCAATGCTGGGGGCATTCAGGACAGCAGATGCAGGCCGTCAGACGTGCTAGATGGCACAAGTGGCATTTGAGTTGAGCCTCGAATAAACGAGCATGGTCTTCTTTGTGTACATGTTTGTTTATTTTAGTGCTTACTATGTGGCACGTGTATTGTAATGGAATTCTGAAAATATCAAGTCTAAAATGGAAAGGAGAAACCCTTTGTTCTCTTGCCATTCAGAGAGGATAAACATTAAAATTTGGTTTATATTCATTGGACTTTTGGCATATTGGTTATAGCGCCAGGGTTTTACCCCCTTGCCTACACATACTTTTAGAACAGTTGGTAGGATGGTCCATGTCCACCCAGAAGGCACCTTTTCCTTAGTATTGTCTGAGTTTTTCCTTTTTTTTTTTTTTTTCTTTTTTGTCTTTTTGAGACAGGGTCTCGCTATGCAGTTCAGGCTGGCATTGAGCTCACTTTGTAGCCTGGGCTGATCTTGAACTTGCAACGATCCTCCTGCCTCAGCCTCCCGAGTGCTGGGATTACAGGTGTGCATCACCACGCCTGGCTTGTCTGAGTTTTTCCAGATTGAGTTTTCTTTGATGTTAAAGTGCTTGGCAGCTGTGGAATATTTCATTGTAGATTCTCCAAAAGGTGCTCAGCACTGTCCAGGCTTGGCTGTGTGTTCTGTGTGTTCTGCCTGCAGTGGCCTCTGATTCACAGCTCTTTTTTTTTTTTTTGGTAACAAAGGGCAGAAGCCCAGTGGGAGCCCTGGGAAGTAGAATGGGGAATTCTTAGATCTGGATACCAGCCCGGGTGTTGATGTGAATCAGCTTGGGCACAGAGACTGGATTCAAAGTTTCAGGGCCCCGTGGGTGCTTCTCTCAGCGTCTGCTTTCTGCGCTGGGTCTCGATGTCTTCTGCTTTTCTCTCTCTCTCTCTCTCTTTCTCTTTCTTTTGGTTTTTTGAGACAGGGTCTTGTTTTGTAGTTCAGGCTGACCCTGAACTCAGTATGTAGCCCAGGCTGGCCTCGATCTCACGGCAATCCTCCTGCCACAGCCTCCCGAGTACTGGGATTACAGGCATGCGCCGCCACTCCCGCTGGCGCCATTTTTCTTGGTGCCTTGCCTGCTACCCCTCGGAGCCCGCAGCCTGGTGTCGTGATCTTGGGGGCGGGCAGGCTGTCCTGTACCTCACAGAAAACGGAGTGTGCCTGGGGTGCGCCCTAGATGGACGCTGACCCTCCTCCCTCCCCCAGCTGTTGATACCAGCTGTGCGCGCTTTCGGCTCTCTCGGGAGAAAAGCTGCCCCCCTCCTGATGCACTGAGATCCCTGCCATGCCCTTTGCACTCCCTGCCTGAGAAGGACCCCCATTTAGTGCTGGGGAGCGGAGCTCTGGGGTCCATGTGGTGACAGATGTAGAAGGAATGAAGGGTGGAGACTGTGCCTGGACAGCAGTCGCCCTTCCACACAGACATGTGCGAGGTGCAGTAAGGAAAGACGCGGCTCCGTGGGGGACGGGCCAGCGGGACCCCGGGGCTGGGGACACACAGAGGAGAAACCTCTCTGCTCCCCTCTTAGCGGTGCCAGAGCCCGAGCAGTTTGCGGTCACATCAGGGCCGGCGTCTGCACTGCACAGGCAGCAGTTTGGACCTGACATCCCTTGGGGGCCGTCCTAAGTCGTCTGTCACCTGTGCCATATCATCCCTGTGACAGTGGTGACAGTGTTCCTCATCTACTCAGACACACCCTCAGGGTTGGTTTTAAGCATAGTGTTAGTGCTTGCCCAGACTGACTCTGCGGCAGCCTCTCGGGAAGGTCGGGAATGGGCCAGGTCCCCTCCGGAGCCTGACTGTCCCCTGTCCCATTGCTCTGTTTGTTAGAAGCACTGAGGGACTGAAGTTGCATCCTCTCAGCCCGCATCCGAGAGCGACAGCGTCAGTGTGCTGACCGGGAAGAGGCATGGCCACGCCTCGCCAGGGAGCAGAGCTGCAGGGAAAGGGTTTGATCCTGGCTTCCGGGGGCGCAGCTTGGAGACCTGGAGGTGTCGGTGTTTTGCACAGTTAATCCTTGATTTCTGAGTTCTGCCTTTTTCACCTGTCAGCACTCACGTCCCAGGCTTCTGTTGCATCTTACGAGTATTTTAAAGAGCCTTTCTTTGGTTGCTGAATAAAAGTCATAGATCATGGGCTCGTAGGTGGCTGGGAAATAAACTCTGTTCATTTCCCAGTAGGTCTTCACAAGGTGGAAAGCACAAAGCTGGTATTTTAAGCAGAGATCTGTGGAGTATCTTCCACAAGATGGGTATACTCTTTTTACGTTAGTAAATAAAGCTGAGCAGAAAAGTTCATGTTCTTGGGGAGGTCACATACATTTTTTTTTTCTTTGAATTGAGACATTTTTCTTACATTGAGAGGAGTAGTACCAGCATGTTGTGCCAGGGCAAAAGTTCAAGGTATCGGCTGCCCTAGTGCTCGCAGAGCTTCAGAGGCGTGTCCAGGGCTGTGTGGTAGGGAGGAGCTTCTCCTGAGATCATGAGACCAATGGTCCAGTACGTATTTATCGAAAACCTCTGCAATTATGTCTGGTTGATTGATTGATTTTTTTTTTTTTTTTTTTTTTTCTCCTCCAGTACCGGGAACCGAACTCACGACCTTGCACTTGCCAGGCAGGCGCTTTGCCGCTGAGCTAAATCCCCAGCCCCTTGATTGATTTTTGAAGGTGACGCGCTGGGAGTCAAACCCAGGTCCTCGCGCATGCCAGACATGTGTTCTGCAACCGAGCTGTTTCCCTCGCTCCTGTGTCTGTGCTCTTTATAAAGATCTTGTGTTCCCAAGGAAGAGCGTTTACAGGGAGTGTAGCAGATTTCTGCTCACCTATGGAGAAAGATAACGGATGTGAATTGTCTGAAAGAAGGTGGAATACAGAGAAACAAATCATGGATTTTTTTTGTCTTTTTTTGAGACAAGGTCTTGAGACAGGGTCTTGCTACGCAGTTCAGGGTGGACTTGAGCTCACTTTGTAGCCCAGGCTGGCCACAAACTCCCAGGGAACCTCCTGCCTCAGCCTCCTGAGTGCTGGCATTACAAGCATGCGCCACCACGCCCTGCCAACTCATGGGTTCTAAATAATTTGACATCAGCACTTTTTTTCTTAAGATTTCAAAATCAAGAGGACCTAGGCCTTGAAGGTGATTTAACAAGTAGATATATATCTCTTTGAGGGAAAAATAAGTAGTAATTGCTTCTAAAAGAGGATATATATGTTTTTATTTTTAAAATTAACAGAGTAAAACTGACTTCTTTTTTTTCTGTCTTGGGGGTTACAGCTCTGTTGGTTTAATACCCGCTCGTGTCTGTGTGACCCGATCCCCGGTCAGGATATGACAAACATTTACGTCCCCTGGAAATACTCCCTTTGTTGTCCCCCCCAACCCCTGTTAACCGGAGTTTTCCCCAGTCACTAAGTGTAGTTGGTCTTTTCCAGAATGTCGTGTGTATCGAACCTTGGCCGAGGTAACCTCTGAAGCAGGCTTCTGCTGGAAGTGTTGGGATTCTTCCGTGTGTGCAGGGAATGGCTTCTTTTGTCCCTGAGGCGGTTTGTTCACCTGCTGCAGGCCAGCTGGGTTTCCAGTTTGGGACCATCCCGAGCAAGGTGGCTGTCAGCACCCAGCTGCTGGACGCTTTCTCACGCCAGTCTAGATGTGGACTTGTTTTTGACTTCTCCTGGGTGAACACTCAGAAGAGGAGTTTGCCAGCACTTTGATACTGTCAGACATTTTCTTAAAAAGCTATTTAAATCGGTATTTAGTGGTATCTTATCGTTACTATTATTATTATTAGTGTTATTTTGATTTTTTGAGACAGGGTCTGTCTGTGTAGTTCAGGCTGGCCTTGACTTGTGGCGATCCTCTTGCCTCAGCCTCCCCAGGACTGGGATTACAGGTGAGCGCCAGCACACCCAGCTTTAAAAAAAAAAAAAAGCAGAGAAAAACGTTAACCGAAGGTGGTTAATTAGGTTCCTGGCCTGTCCAGCAGGGGCACAAGGAGCTCTGCTGGCCGCTGTGTTGTAAAGGGAAGGTCGGAAAGGGCAATGTGTGCATAGAAGCCGAGGCCCAGAACGTGCAGCTCCGACGTGAGGCGGGATTTGGGGTGGAGAAGTCAGGCCCGGGTTCTCTTATCTCAGAGGCTGGCAGGGAATATAGATTGCATTTCAGTGGCTCTTGTGTTAATGTTCTACATAAGCGCACAGTGGTAACAATAACATTACCGAAGCAGTGTGGGTGTGGAGGAAGCACGCAGTCATCAGAGCATGTATGGTTAGCGCCGCACCACCAGTGTAGTAGCTCAAAACAAGGAGAAACTGAAAGAGCAAATAAAATCCGAAAGGTACAATAGATACCGTGAAAGGGAAAGAAACTGCTCAAAAGGACAGAACAGCTGGGATGGGGGAAAGGAGAAAAGAAAGAAGGAAGGGGAAAAAATACATATGTACATACACAAGATGCTAAGATAATTGTACTACTAATTTCTCTTGGTTTATTGAAAGGAACAGTTAATGCTTAATTGTTTGATCAGTCTTACGTGGTATATCTGGTAATCTGAGCAACTGCTTTGAAGATAACAATATGCAATATAAAAACCACTGTTCATGTCCTGTCATCTTGCTTTGAAATTCTGTATCATTTTTATGGTTTTTTATAATTTTTATTCTCTTTAAAATTAAAAAAAAAAAACAAAACAGTAAATACTGTGTTTGGGTTTCTTTGGGCCAGGACTTTGGGAGTAGCTGACATGTGACGTGGTTTTGGCTCAGATGTCTGCAGTAGAGATGTCCCCTGGAGCCGGCCAGAAGACTGGCTTCCAGGGAACCTGTAACTTCCCTGGGCGGGCTGCTTGAGTGTCCTCACAGCATGGCGCTGGCTTCTCCCAGCATGAGTGATGCGTGAGGAGAGCAGGGTAGAGACTGCCATGGCTTCTTTGAGCTAGTCTGGGAGTCAGACGCTGTCACTTCCACAGTGTTTTCGGTCATGATTCAATGACTTCCAAAAAGTGTGGATGCCAGGAGTGGAAGCTTCTTGGGCACCATCTTGGAAGCTGGTTTCCAGGGGGCCTGAGGGACCTGTGTTCAAGTTTCAGCTTTGCTGCCAAAAAGTTGTGTGATCTAGAGAAGATCATTTCATTTCTGAGTCCCAACCCTGCACCCCCATCTCTGTCTGTTTTTGGTACTGGAGAATAGAATCCAGGGATGCTTTTCCATTTAGCTGTATCTCCACTCCACCACCCCACCCCTTTATTTTGAGACAGATTCTTACTAACTGCCTGTCCAGACTGGACTTGAATTTGCAATCCCCCTGCCTCAGCCTCCCTAAGTGCTGGGATTGTAGGCATGTGCTACCACACCCGGCTCCTCCCATATTTTTTAAAAATCAAGGTAATACCTACAATACCTACTGAGTGATACCTACTAGGATACAAATCATAAATTTTAAATAACTTGCTTATAAAAGCCCTTGTGATCAGCATTTTGAAGATTTGGATTTTTTTTGAGAATTGCACATAATCGATAACAAGGGACTCTGACAATTTATAAAAAAGCTTTTAGTATGGTAGCTGTTATTTTTGTTATTAACTGAGAACACTTTGACTCTTCACTGTGCAGAACATGTAAACGGAGATAAACACATCAAGGAATAATACTCATTTTAGTGGGAGAGGTTGACTCAGGCTCCTTATACTTTTAGGATTATAGATGATTTTGATTTTTTTCTGTCCTGGAATGGAAGGAATCCAATCATCGTGAATTAGCAAAGACCACAGTCCTCATCTATCCTTGTTCTCAGATCTTTATTTTTAGCAGCCTTGCAGATAAGACATATGCAGCAGCATGTGGCCTGCCAGGCTGGGCCGGGAGGGCTTGGAGACCGCGTGGGTGAGCAGATAGGAGGGTCCCTGCACAACACCCCTTTCCCTTTGTGGAGATGTCAGAATGCCCGAGTCAGCAGCCTTGGACTTTATTGACCTGGTCAACACTGGGACTGGTTGTCATGTGCGATACTGTAAGTGATACACCTGAGGGTGGGTGGAGGACACCTGGTGTCTTTGACCCACTTCCTTCCTCCTGGACGCCCCCATCCTGCTGCCTGCCCCCTGCCCGGGCTAGTCTAGGCCAGTTTCCTTTAGTCTTCCTGTCTCACTGCTTCCCATCTCCCCCACTGCTGTGCTCTGGCCCACTTGGCCTCACACCCACTGGCTCAGGCCTACTCGACCATGTTTTTGCTAGCTTCCCCACGGATTCTGGTTATCGGAGCGCTGCTGAATCCCAGGCTGAGTTCTAGTTGCTTTACATCTACAAACTCATTTAGGCAGCTTGACCCATCTGATCTGTTGCCCTGTTATGCAGAACAGGGACCAGAAGAGCAGAGCCATCAAGTGATTTGTCTAAGGTCACACAGCTTATAATTGACAAGGCTGGAGTAGAAGCTCAGGAAGTCTTTCTCCACAGAGAAAGCAACTTCTGTTTAAGTGTGTTACACCCCTGCACTCCCTGTGCCTAGAAAAGGGCCTGGGATATGTAGCTGCTCAGTACATATAGAAGGTGGTTGCAATATACAGTGAATAGTTAAACAATGTACAGTAAAACCCTTTGCTGTTAATCTGTCTCATAGTACTCCCCCTTGCTTTGAACACACTTTCTTTTTGGAGAGAGGATCTTACCATGTAGTTCAGGTTGACTTTGAACTCACTGTGTAGCCCAGGCTGGCCTTGAACTCACAGCAATCTTCCTCCTGCTGCAGCCTTCTGAGTGCTGGGATTACAGGAGTGCATCACCCTGCCCAGCTTGAACACACTTATCCCATCGTTCTTGCAGCTTTCTGAAGCAGCTCTGGAAGTCCTCTTCTGTGAGTGTCTTCATGAGCTGTGATAAAAAATGTGAATACAGCTGCTGAATGCCACCCAGTAGAAAGACACCTCATTCGCTGAGTCTGAGAACGTGTGACTCTTGGCTGCCTCCCAAAGTCAAAATGATCATGAAAGGTAAATGTTTTGAGTCAACTCAAGACATGGAGGCAGCCACGAGAGCACAGCTAAAGACACGCACAAAGGAGAACTTCCAGAGCTGCTTCAGAAAGTGGCACGAACAATGGGATGAATGTGTTGGAAGCAAGGATGGGTGTTTTGTGAGAGATTAGTAGCAGTGAGTGAAATTTACTGTAATAAATTTCTCATGGCTTTCTGCAGGATGCAGAGGGCTGAGTTATTCCCAAAGCTCGTCCTTGGCCCTCCTGTGCCTGGAGGTTTCTTACTACTTCTTCTGTGATTATGCTCTTAGTTTGCTACTTAAAAGATGAGCTCATTTGTTTAAAATTTTACAGCGCCTGCCTGGCAAGCACAAGGTCCTGAGTTCAATTCCCGGTACCAAAAAAAAAATTTTTATGCAAGGTATATACTTACATGCATTGAGAAAAATGTTAATTATGGTTTCTTTCGGATAGGACCAACACCAGTGGTTTTTATTTTCTCCTTTGAACTTTTCTCTGTTTTCTAGAATTCCCATGATGAACTTTTATTGCTTGTATAATTAAAAAATCATGTTACTTATAATGTGAAGAGTAAACTATTTTTCAGAGACTCATGAAAAGGAAAATCTTTGAAAAGTTCTTCCTCTCCTGTGGATTACACTAAATTCGCACACATGTAAACAATCATGTGTGACATGCTCTTGGCTGCGGAACATGGCATTGCAAATGCATCCCTGCTGTGCTTTCAAAGCCTTTTTCTTGGAGATCATTTTCTTTCTAGTAGTGTGTCCAGGGCACGTAACGAATATAGATGTGCTGGACCCTTGGGAGAGGGGTGATTTTGGGGGAGAAGGTGGGTATCTCAAGAAATTTCTTTTCTTGTGGTTTGAAAGTTCAGAGTCCTGAGGTTCGTTTGGATGCTTTGGTTCAGGAGGTAGAAGCGTGAGCCCAGGCCCTAGGTACCATTTCAGAATAGTAATTCCAAAGGCACCTAAGCACACCTCAGTGTGCGTGAGGCTCAGAGTTGGTGGGGGAGCCAGGGGCAGGGAGCTGGGTTGGGGAACAACTGCCTGCTTCTCTGGGGTTGTTAGCGGAGTCACTTCCAAAAAATTGCCTGAACGTCCATGCAGGAACTACAGGGCCCCACAGCATGTAGGAACTCCTTCTGGCTTATCTCCGGAGTCAGGACTCTCTGTGGGATGCTGTCCTGGCTGCCACTTTGGTGCCGGTCGTGTGCTAGACATTGTGCCTGGCACTTGGCGTATATTTTTCATGCTCATATATTCAGTGGGTGTGGTATTGTTTTCCTTTTTCACCAGAGAAACAGAGGCTGCTGGGGAGCGTGCGCAAGGCCACACAGTTCACGAGTGGGAGCGGGTTTTCCTCGGGCTCAGTCTGGGGCATCTCCTCACCCCACCGTACCCGAGGTGCCTCACTAGGGTGGAGGGAGGTGAATCCTGCTCAGATTTCCTCTTGATTGAAAATTGCGTTGTCTTTTTCAGCTGGGTTTTAAAAATGACTTTTGATTTTTCAAGGGGTAGTCATTAAAATAATTATCTGTTTAATTACTGTGTGATTAAACAGATTCCCCCTTCAGCCTTGCAACCAGGGAGAGTGCTTCACCGGTGTCAGCCTGGTGTCCGGTAGTGAGTAGCGGTGGAGTCGCAAACACGGAAATCATCAGCCACCAGACCATTTTGTCATCAGTTTTGGCTCTGTAGTAGCACATAGACACAGACAGACACAGACACACAGACACACAGACACATACAGACACGGGCACACACGCACACCTTCAGAGCTTTTTTGGGGATGAGTATGGTCTTGTGCTTAATGTCACTTTTCGGGATGCTGCTCTGGTGAACAGTACAGTTCTTGATATCCTAGTCAGATACAGTGATTTAGCTTTGGGAAACTGAAGCCTCACCTTGTGGAAGCCCAGAGAGCCACTGCGTTTTGTGGCGTGGTGACAGTGGTCAGCCTGGGGGCTGAGTGGTGGTGGCAATGGAAGGTATCCTCCTGAAAGAGTTAAAGACACCATATCACAGCGATCCATGCATGCCATGTGTACATCAGCACAACTCATAATAGCTAAATCAGCTGGGTGTGGTGGCACATCCTGTACTCCCAGCACTGGAGAGGATGAGGCAGGAGAATGGCCCTGAGTTCGAGGCCAGCCTGGGCTACATGAGTTCAAGGCCAGCCTGCACTACATAGTGAGATCCTGCCTCCAAAAAAGCAAAAACAAAACATAATAGCTAAATCTTGGAAGCAGTGGCCTATATGTGTATGAACAGATGAATGGATAAAGAACTTGTGTTATGTACAGTGGAGCACTACTCTGCCATAAAGAAAGATACACTGGAGACGTTTTTAGGAAAATGAATGCGCCTTGAGACCATAGTCTTAAGTGAAATAAATCAGACACACAAGTTTAGATATGGCCTGGCTTCACTTATGTGAAAACTCAAAATATAAAAGAAGAGAATAGAAAATATAAAAGATAGATGCTAGAAAATAGATCTTTTGCAGAAAGGAACAGGGTAACCGAGAGATGGAGGGATGGGGGAGGAAGAGGAGGGAAAGGGGGTGAAAAAAAATATGTGCAATGCACCCACTCCCCACGAGGAATGTAATCATTATGTATGGCAGATGTGTACTAATAAAAATAAAAAGCAAAGCTACCTGGTGCAACGGCTGTGAAATGAGGTCTTCTCTGGCCAGTGTTGTCACAGGCTTTGGGTCTGTTGCTGTCTGCTGAGTTGTCGCAGGATGACCTGGGTAGACCAGCTGTCCCAGGTAGATCCTGGTGTGGCCCAGTATATTCCACATGGGAATTTGCTGTTTAACCAAGACTTACTTTTTAAAAATAAACAATGTTTGAATATACAGAACAAAATGTTTTTAAAAAGTGAAGAATGGAATCAGGCAAAAATACCCGCATGTACTTTATTAACTACTGGGACTCTCCACACAGATTGCTTTCCTCAGATTTACCTTATTTAGATTTCTTTCACGTCCTTAGCTGTTTAAAAATAGATCTGATTTTTAGAGTAATTTGGGGTTCATAGCAAGTGGAGCAGAAGCTAGTGACCATATGTCCTCCATCAGCATCCTGCATGTTCCTTAATTTTTAAGTTTTTTGCGATGTTTCTTTTCCTCCGATGTATAATATATCCTGCATGTGTTCTGTGGATTTCTTTCCCTCCTGTAATCTTGCCTCAGTAATCCTTAAGTCAACATGATAAGGTCAGAGGTCCTGTGAGGTCATTTCCTGTTGACCTTTCCTTAGAGGAATGTGCTCTGTTCACACGATGGGGAGGGGTTCCCAGATGACTCCTCTTTGAATGTTTATCATGTGGAGATTTCCCAGAATGAGCTGGAAGAATGTAGGGCCTGCAAGGTCTCTCTTTTGTCACTTAGCTTTTTTCAAAATGGTGTTTGGGGGAGGGAGTTTGGGATTCATTTGCTGTTAAAAGGGTTCAGCTTTCCTTATGAATTAACGAACAGTACTGTCACAGGGCGTTTCTAGAAAAATCTTGAGTGTGAAAGGAGTGTGTGAGTCAGAGGAATGCTTGTGGCAGTTCCAACTCCTGTGGGCCCTGGTGGCTGTGAGCTTGGGCAGAGCAGTGTGGGCAGGCGAGCATTGATGATGCTGCCTGTCCTGGTTTGTGTCTGATGTCCTCCCAAAGCCTCATGCGGTCATGGGGCGGGCTTTTAGAGTTTGACATTGACTCATGGTCCATGGCTGGGATTATGGCGGTGAGTGCTACACCTGCCCAGGGGTGGACAGTTTGTGTACAATATAAGGGAGGGAAAGAGGTTTGCTCTTCCCTCTGCCACTCCTTCTTTTGCTCTTGTTGCTTTTTGCTGCTTTGTACCGCCATGAATAATTGCCCTTTGCCATGTGCCACTCTGCCTTGGAACCAGCCCAGTATGGACTGAAACCGCCACAAACTGAGCTAAATAAACCTTTCTCTCTTTAATTCTGGGCATTGGGTATTTTTTCCCAGCAGCAAGAGAAAAGTAACCAAGACACTGCCTTCCAAGACACTGTGTGAGTGCCCTGTGTAGCTATGGACTCTGGCCTGAGTTACGCACTTCTGAGCACTACTGCCTAGCGAAGGGCACGGCCCATAGTAGGTGCTCATTAAATCTTGGTGGAGTGAGTGAAGGTGGGGCCCTGTCTTGGAGTTTCTAGTAAAAGTGCCATGAACCTCTCAGACCTGAGCTGACCTCAGGGCTCTTTGGCCTCTGGTCTGTAAAATCCTTGGATTTAGAGTCACAAGTGTTTGGCAAGTCTAAATCTATTCCTGGTTCTAGCTCTTGGGGGCTGTTTATTTCCCTCCATCCTTCTTAGCATCTAAGTTCTTCCTCTCTCCCTCCCTCTCTCTTTTTCTGTGTCTCTCTTAGGTACAGGCCAGGTGAGTCTGGCAGGGGCAGAAATGCTTTAACAACCTTTTTGCAAGTCGTGAGCTACAAGATCTTAAAAACAAATACCCATTTAGAGAGGGGAAAATGCTTCTGTGGTGCTATATCATGCATTATTGGCCTATAAATTAAACTTAGCGTGACCTTTGCAAACAGCCCCTGATTACCATCTTCAGCGCAATTCGGAGTAAATTGCCAGATTGCCCGGCTGCCTTTATGAGTCACACTGCTGGCTGTGGCCTTAGGTGCAGGGAGCAGTGCACCTTGGAGCCTTGAAGTTTGTTGTGGGCCGGCGGGGCTGAGAGGCTCAGGAGACTGCCCCGCAGCCTTGGCCTCCAGTACAGTTGTTTCGCTGGCGGTCACGGTGCCTTTCGAGAGCATGGCATTTGCCTGAGCTACCTGGGCCTGGAGGGAACATCTGGATCTGTTTGCCTGACAGCCACTGGGCAGCACTTCGGGGTCCTCTCCTTTGGAGGAGGTGGAAAGAGGTACTTTTGTTCTTGGCTGAGAGAGTTGGGGAATCTGGGGCACCCTGGGCCTGTGCACAAGCAAAAGACTTCTGATTCTTCCTCATGGAATCCCTTGGCTGAAGACTCGTTTGATTTGTATTTGACTGAATGACAATGTGACACGTGGGTGCATCCATTGAAAGCATTATTAGACCTTTAGCGAGCTTAGATTTTTGTTCAATATGAAACAAGCCCCTGTTCGTTATTGTTTTAAGATGTTGCCATCCTCACTGTTGCTTTTTCTCCCTCCTGTGTGCCCTAATGTGTGCATTTGTGGGTGAGGAGGGGATCTCAGAATGGGAGCCAAGCTCTAGGAGGGCCAAGAGGGTATCTAAACTGCCTGAGGTTGGTGTCTTTCATCTTGAAGATACTAGAAGTTTGGTTGACTTTAAGATGCTAACATTTGAGTCTATTTTTAAACTTTAAAACCATTTAACCTGGGAATAGTGGTGCATTCCTAAAATCCCAGCACTTGAGAGACTGAGGCAGGAGGATCTCCAAGAGCCTAAGGTCAGCGTGGGCTACCTAGTGAGCTCAGGAAGGCTAGCCTGGAATAGGTAGCAAGCTTCTGCCTCAACAAAACAAACCAAAACAAAATTAAAATTATACTGTAACTTCGTATATTATATTCATACTACAGGGAATGAAATTTTTTTGTTGTTGTTTTGAGAAAAAAGTCCATGTTTACATTACAGTGGGACGAAAGCTTGTTAAGCAAATAGTGAAAGTCAGATGACGTGGGGAAAGTTCATGGGAGAGAACAGGCTTTTCCAACACGTTAGCATCAGCAGGAATTCTCACCCAGCAGAGCAGGCCCGGAGAGAGTTAACACGCCGATCTCCCATCATCTAAAAAGCGTCCTTCCAGCACTGTGGCACACATAGACGTCTGACACCCGTGGTGGTGTTCCTCATTCTGCATCACCCTCCTTCTCTTCATGCTGCTGTGCTCTGCATGTTGTTCTAGGTTGTGCATTCGGACTTGCTGTCCTCTCTTGATTCCACATAAAAAGAGAGGTCCCGTTAACTATCTGCAAAGTTTTCTTATTGGTGGACATTTTGTTGTTTTGAATATTTCAAAGGTGTAAGCAAAGTTGCAGTAAATATCCTTTGCAAGTACATCTGAAATATAAATTCCCAAGAGTAGGGTCCGGGGTCAATTTTTAATTTTTTTTTGAGGGGGGGTACTGGGAATCAAACTCAGGACCTTGAGCTTGCCAGGCAGGTTCTGTGCTGCTGAGCCATCTCCCCAGCCCTGTCAATTGGTTTTAAGTACAGATGTTGCTGTATTGTCCTCCAAGAGTTTATGTCTCCCTGTTCATTTGCTTTACAAACTCTTATGTCATGCTGACTTCATGCTAGGAAATCTTTCAGAGGTTTTACAGATATTTGTTAAATCTGCAGAGCAGTCTTTAAAGGAGAGACATTACCATGACAGTTTTTGTCAGTGAGGAAACTGAGGCAGGAGAGATGATGTGTGTGTGTGTATGTGTGTATGTGTGTGTGTCAATTTATAGGGGTTCCTTTGTATCTGAAGGAAATCAGTCCTTTGTTGTATATATTTCAACCGCCTTTCTCTACCTAGTAGTGTGCTGCTTGGTTTTATCCTTTATTGTCTTTTCCTTTATGGTGTCTAGGATTTAAGTCACGTTTAAAGAGATCGTCTCAGTTTGAGAGAGCATTTAAAAATCTCGCATTTTCTTCTAAGCTTTATGGTTTATGGTTTTTTAAATTAAACTCTTTCTTTTTTTGTCACTGGGAATTGAACTCAGGACCTCACGCTTGCCAGGCATGCACTATACCACTGAGCTGTATACCTGGCCCCCTGTTTTATGTTTTAAATTTATGTTGGTTCCAAGAGGAGCATGATCTCTTTTATCTCTAATAATGATCAGAATGTACAGCAATAATATACAGCTTTGCAAGAATAACAGACCTGCCAGTAGGTGAGGATGCGGTGTCCTGCTGTTGCAGTGGACTCTGCTCTGACTGCTGACAGTGAGTGGTGTGGGGAGCCATGAGGCTCCTGTGTGTACCATGACTAATTTCCCTTTGTTGCCCAATGGTGTTTTCCTTGGAGTCAGTATTTGTCTTGCATTCCCTTTGCTTCATTTTCCAAGTACTTACCTCATTCTCCCTGAAGTTCTCGCCTGAGGTCTGAGCCCCCTTTGTCTATTCAGATTCCTCAGCTCTTCCCGTCCTCTATGCTGTCCTCCAGGAGCTCTGGTCCAGAGCTTGCCTGAGCTTTTCCACATGGGCTGGGATTCTTGCAGATGTGGGATCTCCAGACTTTACCCTGGGGGTCGCCTTTGCTTCTCGTTCCTGAACTCTGTCTCCTGGAGACTCTTTTGGGGTATCTGCATCTTCTCCCTTGTCTGTGGAGCCCCTCCTCCGGAACATGCACTGGCAAATACAGTGAGACCCCACGGGCTGAGCAGAGAGCTGAATAGCACAGTGCACTGCCAGGCTCTTGAAGGGGTGGTGGCAGCATCTGTCTACGTCCCTTAGTTCCTGCGGGTGGGCTCTTAACACCTCACCTGCCCATGGGACTCCAGGCTGTCCTTAGTGAGCCGAGGGTTGGAGGGTGCATTGTGGGACTGTGTGGTGGGGTTCATTGCTGAGCCAGTTACCGCCAGGTGACTGTTTCTTAAAAACCTTATTTTTCCTGGAAGTAACTTACTTTTTATAGTTTGCTTGACTCTGTGTTTTGGAAAGGTGTCCTTTAAAAGGCCTGGCTGTTAAAGGCTTGGTCTCCAAGGCGACATTATTCACAGCTTTCCTAGTCTGATCTTTCAAGAGGTGGACGCTCTGGGGAGCCCCATGTCACCAGTCACTAGGGACCTGCTCCTAGCGCAGGAGACTGGAGGGCCCCAGTGTCCGTCTCTGTGTTCTGGCTCTGGGTGGAAGTGGTTTTCTCCATGAGGCCCAAAGCACTGCAGCCACCTGATCTTGGTCCAGAACTTCAGAAACCTGAGCAAAACAGACCCTTTCTCTTTACAGGTTAATTAGCTCAGGTATTTCATTATAGTAAGGGGAAGCTGACTTGATTTTTCTATGTACCTATTGCTCATTTCCCCCCAAGTAAGTTCAAAAAGCTTGTCCGTTTTCTTTCAACTAGTGTTTACCGAATCCTAAACCACACGTAACTGTGAGGCTGCCCCAGTGTCTTTTTGCCCAGGCCCCCACTTTTTGCAGTGCCCTGTCTTCGAGTGCCTGTCTGCATGGCCGTGGTGCAGGGACTTTCCTCTGCTCTTCCTTCTCCTCGGACCTGCTGTCTTCTGGAGTCCAGATCATCACATTTTAATTTTTGTTTTGACAGAACACATGCTCCAGTAGCTTTCTCAGGGAGGCTAATAGGGAGCCACATTTTTTGTGAACCTTTACGTGTAAGGAGATCTGTAATGTGTACTTAGTTTTACGTGCTAGTTTTCCCATATTCGGAATTAGAAATAGAAGTGATTATCCTTGAAATTTCACGACACTCCTGCATTGCCTGTGAACATCTTTCCTGTGTGATTCTCCTTACACTCTTTGGAACGTTTTTAGAGTCTTCATTTTAATTTTGCCTATTTTAAATACCACAGTGGGGGTCCTTTTAAAATTATATATGCAGGGGATTTGCTTTTTCCTTTCAGTCTGGAGACCCTTGTCTGTCAGCCAGGGACGTTTTTTGACTTTTTTAAAAACAGCACTCTGAGTATTAGGCTGTCTGGGAAATTCTCTACATTTCTGCCTTAAACATTTTTCATCTATTTATATTTTGCCCTACTTCCTAGGAATGCTCTTCTAATTAACCTTTCAACTAACTATATAAATAAAGATTTCAGTTATCCATATTGCTAACTCCCAACAGCTACTTGGTCTTTTCTCAGAGTATCTCTTCCTGTGTTTTGGAGGAAATAATCTCTCTGGGGATTGTCTGGATTTTAGAAAATCTCCTTCTGCTCCCTAGAATGTGTGTGCTGAGAGGGCTTTTTGCCTCCTCTTGGTAACTCTGATCTTCAGGCTTTCCTTAAACATTTGCTGATCTGTGGCCATTAGAGTAGGTTTGAAGAATAAGGTCCTAAAATCAGATTTGAATCTTTATGCATGTGGCTGGGGCTTGTCTGCTGTGATTTTTCTCTCCAGTGATAAAACAGCAGCTAGTTTTTATTTGTCTGTCTGTGGAAACCCTCACACGTCAGCATTGTGTTCATTGAGATTCTCCGAGAAGAGTTCCAGCTGCCTCCCTGGGATCAGCCTAGATCAGCCGAGTGTTCTGGAAGCAGCTAGAGGAGTGGGGACTGCGGGCCCTTGCTGTAGCGAGCAGACTCTTCCTTAATTCCCACCATGTCTTCACTCATTTTCAGCTCTGAATCACACCCTCTTTCTCATTGTGTCTGATGTGTGCGGGATTCTGACCTCCCTGGCTTAATTGCTTTGGATCATAAGCCTCTTCCTGGGGCTGGGGCAGCTGGGAAAGGCCCTCTTTGTGCAGAGGTCTCTTCTCTTTGTACACTGCCCCGCACCCTGTCCCCCCGCCACCCACCCCCCTTCAGCTGATGCTCTAGGGCTTGGGGAGGACTGGCCTGTGGCTTGGAGGCCCTCTGAGCACCCCTTGGATTACGGGTCAGTACTTACTTCTCCCCACCTTCCCGCAGCCAACAGTCAGTGGGCTGCTTTGTCTGTTCTTTGTCTTAAAAAAAAAAATGGCCACTGTCATTTTAGCAGGAGTTTGGGTGGGAGAGGTGGTAACTGAGTTTCATTGTCAGGTTCATGGAGGTGTATTTTATTTTACCAAGGATTTGGAAATTTACTGTTGAGGCTGTAATAATAGCAGACCGAAATTACTTAAAGATCATACAAAATTTTGAGGTATGTGTAGGTTAGAGGAACTTACACGACGTGCTTAGGCCCCCTCTGCCTTCCGTGAGAGGCAGCCTTTGAGATAGCGCGTCAGCGTGAGTACGTGCCTGGATCTGCCATTCGCATGTACTTGTGCCCCTGGTGTGTCTGCACAAGTACTTGTTCGAATTTTTCTATCTCCTTCTCCTCCCTATCATACAGAAAATCACATTCAGCCCGAGAGGGTTTTTTCTTTTGGTTAGTCTCTTGACTCCAGCTGTTTTCGCTCTCCCTGTGGGTGTTTGCGAGCGTCGTGTCACTGTAGTGGTTTTCTTCTGGATGGAACAAAGGAGAGATGTCCCTGTCGACTCCGGCTGTGGAAATCCTGCCTGGTCTTCCTGTGCTCCGCTCCAGCCTGGGTAGGGTGGGAAAAAGGAAGGGAATGAGACCCAGGAGGGGTCCCCTAGCGGAGGCCAGGGTGTGGCTACTGATTTAATTTGTGCCACCTGGCGGGACTTGGTGACCTTTGACACTGTTGGAAAGAAGGAAGGAGAAACTAGCAGGATGGACAAGGTCCTGGGAATGGGTGTTTTGGGGATTGGTGTGGCCGACAGGACTGGCCTCAGACTGTGCCATGGGCCCGTTCCATGGCCAGCTGGGATTCTGGAGTCCTGACCCACTCTAAATCTCCCATGACCTCACCTCCCCAAGGGTCTTAGCCAAGAGAAAGAACCACAGAGCTGCCTCTAGCACAGCACCCTGAAAAGACCCTCAAAACGAACAGCTCCTGAGCGTCGGGCGTAAAGGAACGGAGCAGTTACCTGGTGTTGGCCCTTGCTGACCCACTTCCCCTTTATTTTAAGCATAGGCGATGCGATGGTTTCCATGTTTGTTTGTTCAGTGTTTTTGGAAGTGGAGAGGAGGGAAAGAGAAGGAAGTGAGCTCATCACCAGCTTTTCCATCACACTGCTGACTTTTGCATTTCTTTGTACACATTTTGCCAGGCCCTCGACATGCATTTCAAGAAAATGCAGTCTTTCTCCTTGAACATCTGTGCAGATCAGCTGGGATGGGGGTCTCGAGCCCAGGGAAAGAGTAGGATAATTTAACACATTTCTGAAAGCTGGAACGAGAGACGACGGAGCCACACCATTGTATTGCACTGGCAGCAACCCAACGGCAAAGGCAGACCGAGAAATTATGCCAGAAAGATGCGTTCCTGGTGCCGCATAATCACATTTTGAGAAATGTACAGTAGGTGAGGGAGGAAATATGCATTCTGGTTGCTTCATAAATAAAAGTAGTTAAGCATGTCGGCTAGTCTCACATTTTTAGGTCTGGGTTAGATATGCACACGAAAAAAAGTAGGCCTAATTCGCTCAATCAGCTTGGCACAGGGCCCTCTCCGATTCGGCATCATTTCATCGCACTGCAGTCTTCTGCATAGCTGTTAGCCAAGAAATCTCAGGTTTAATTAGGTCATTTATTTTTCAGAGTTCTGTTCCTGCAAAGCAGGGGAGGGGTTTTTATGGGCAGTTGGCATACATAAAAAGTCAACAGCAGATTGTTCCCTCATTCGCTCACCTTTCGGGTGGTACTTATGAAAATTCCTTAGGAAGGACTTTGTGTATTTCAGGGTATCAGTCAACCTGGGTCAAAATTCTTCAGGTTTCAATTTTCATTTACTTGAGGGTTTTGCTTCTCAACCTGGAGCCTTTGGATCCTGAGGGGTTTTGCGACCCTGGAATGCAGGCCTGTGAAGTATTTTTAGGATTTCAGAAGGCCAAGCTGGCGTCCTGCAGTCCTGCAGTCCCGCAGGGGAGGCTGCCACAGTAAATTGCTGCCAGTGAAGGAAAGCGGCAAAGCATTGTTTGGTTTTCCCCATTTTCCTTACTTTGCTATAGTGCAGCTCGGGTCTCTGCTACTAGGACTTCCTGAACGGTACATGTGCCTTTCATAGACAGGAGTTCGCGTTAGTGTTTCTTAATTGCAGCCTGGCTGGGGTATCCTTGTGATGGAGACTGGGGGCCAAGGCTGGGGACTAGTGACAGGTCTCTCATCTAGATACTGTAAAGCAGCAGAAACCACTGTGGTCCTGAATAAAGCACAGCTTTGTCCGCATACTGCTGTGGTCACCTCCCGAGCACATTGCATATAAGATTGGGCATTGCTGGTGGGGACTGTCCTCATCCCTATTCACAGCAACTCCAGCACAGGCTGAGGGGTCCTCTGTAGCTTGTGACCTTAAATAGTGGA
Organism: Chinchilla lanigera; assembly: GCF_000276665.1. NCBI lineage: Eukaryota > Metazoa > Chordata > Mammalia > Rodentia > Chinchillidae > Chinchilla > Chinchilla lanigera. Next base: position 12,290,110 of record NW_004955404.1, on the reverse strand, counting down.
GACATAACGGGGACCTTGATCCAGACATAACGAAGGACTCTGACTGCAGAATCCTTGGAGTCTTGGCTTGTTCCTTTCCTTCCAACTCCAGTGTGTTCATTTTATATATTAAAGTGGTACTGAGAGAAAAGACTGGAAGGAAGTTATCCAAGATGTGAGAGAAAAGACTGGAAGGAAGTTATCCAAGATGTGACGGAAAAGACTGGAAGGAAGTTGAGTCAGATGAGACAGAAAAGACCTGGAGGAAGTTGACCAAGATAAGAGAGAAAAGACTGAGAGGAAGTTGACCAAGATGAGAGAGAAAGGACTGGGAGGAAGTTGACCAAGATGAGAGAGAAAAGACTGGAAGGAAGTTGACCAAGAGGAGAGAGAAAAGACTGGGAGGAAGTTGACCAAGATGTGAGAGAAAAGACTGG
>NW_004955404.1:12254291-12289393 GCF_000276665.1 Chinchilla lanigera | reverse complement strand
CAAGATGTGAGAGAAAAGACTGGAAAGAAGTTGACAAAGCTATGAGAGAAAAGACCAGGAAGAAGCCAACCGAGACATGAGAGAAAACATTCAGAGGAAGGTTGACCAAGATGTTCCCAGTTCGGCTCATACACTAGCAAGCCAAATTAGACTTAGCAGTGCTTAGCCATAATTACCTGTCAGCTTAATTTTGCAAATGATCAGTAAACCAAGTGCTGTGATTTAAAAATGGAATAAGATATATAGACATAGATATAACTGTTTATCTCCCGACCCATACATAGGTGTATTTTGGGAAAGATTTCAAAGGCTGGTGACTTGGAGCGCTTGCTGACAGTGCACGGGTGTCCTCCATCAAGCACAAGTCAGGAGTTCCGAATCGCTTGTGAGGTGCGGTGAGGAGACTCTGGTGTGAATTTCGAGAGTCCTGGAGAAGCCGCTCAGAATTTGTGCTTATGAGTGTCTGAAAGTTTCATATTTCTTTGGTGCAGATTCCAAATGTCGTTGGAAGGCTAGCAAGTAAATACAATAACCCATTGACAGAACGGACAAAAACTGAGGGATTCAGATGAGGGCTCAAGCAGTCATTGTACACAGTGCTGTATTGTTAGCTTTGGCCAAGACAGTTCTTGGAAAGGCTGTGTATGAAATACAGGACAGAGGCTCACTTTTATGTGGTGCTCAGGCTGTCTGCTTTGTCTGCATGTCCGTCTTGTCTCTCAAGTTGTCGCATTCCATTTGAATGATAAATAAGCAATGCTATTCTAGCACATAGTGTAGGGTGGGCATTGTTGAAGAGCTTTACATATGTTAGTTTGTTTTCTAAAAAAAAAGTTGAGCATTCCATATTTCTATATATGAGGAAATAAACACAGACAGGTAAAGTAGTATGCCCCAAACCACACTGCTGATAATTGGTAGAGCCATGATGTGAAGGCAGCTTGGCTCCTGGATTTATGCCCTCCACATGTACCATCTATGTTGCCTTGATTCTGACCCACACCATGGGGACGAGTGGGTGTGGTTCAAGTGAGGTGGATTCCCCTCACTCAGTGGCAGACACTGGGTAGGTCGATTTGACTTTTCAGGAACCAGCTACTTTTTACTGCAGCATCTGTTCTGTTGGCCACTCAGAAACAGGAGGTGCGAGACATGGTTTCTGTCTTCAAGGAGTTCACAGCCAAGGTTGAGCTATGAGATGTGTTCTTATGAAAATGTGCATATATCCAAGACACAGTTCCTATAAGGAACCCAGCTCTGAGGAGCTCACTGTGGGTTTTTGATGAAGAAGAATAAGTTGGCTGGCTGTCATAAACTAGAGAATGTTAACATCAGCCAATCCAAAGCAACCTGAACCATCTGCAGATGTGCCTTACTTATTTTTTGAGACAGGGCCTTGCTATGCGGTTCAGGCTGGTCTTGAACTCGTTATGTAGTGCAGGCTGCCTTGAATTTATGGCAATCCTCCTGCCTCGGTCTCCTGAGTGCTGGGATTACAGGTGTGCACCACCATGCCCAACTTCAAATGTGCCTGGGTCTTTCATCGAGTCCCTTTTGGGTCTTTCGGTAATGCTTGAGCCTCGTTTGCTTCTCTGCCCTGGACTTGGTTTTGATAGTCACTTCTCTGCTGTTTTTTGTTTTCGCTTTTTTGAAAAAGAATTGTAATAACCACATAATATAAAACTCACCCTCTTGACCATTTTTAAGTGTCCAGTTTGATGGTGTTAACTGTGAGCCCATTGTTGCATAACAGATCTCTAGACCTTTCTTATCAAAAAATGGAAACTCCGCACCCACTGAATGAACACCAGCTCCCCTTTTCCTTCCCGGAGCCCTTGGCAGTCACCATCTACTGTCGGGTTCCAGATTTCGACAGCTTTAGATCCCTTATAGAAGTGGAATCAAAGGGTGTGTGCCCTTTTGTGTCTGGCTTATTTCACGTAGCATAATATCTTAAAGAGTCATCCACGTTGTACCATGATGGGATTTCCCTCCCTTTAAGGCTGGGTGACAGCCCAGGGCGTGTGGGTCACACTCTGCCCATCCAGTGTGGGAGATGCGGCAGTCCCCACCTCCCGTCCCCGTGCTGAATCCTGCGGGGACCCTGGGTGAGCAGACCCTGCTGGCAGTTCTTCCAGATGTCTTAGTTGATAAGTTGAGTTAAGCTTGTCCCATGTTAGCAAGCAAAAGGAAATTAAATTCTTTCCCAGACCTGTCTCTGCATTAACCTATTTCCTAACTGAGATAGATCCCTGGAAACACACATCCTCTTTCATTTGCTGCTCGACTTCCTCCCCTGGCATTTGTTTTCCATGGGCTCCTGGGAGCTTCTGATGGACCTGTTCCACCGCAGCACTATGCTGGTGGCGGTTGTGCTAAAACAGGGCACTTTTTAAAAGTATATTTAAGAGCCATGCATACTCAAGTAGAATCAACCTGCTGGGAGACAAAATAGATAAAACTCCTGAAGACAGAGGTATGGGAAAAGCTTTTCGGAATGGAACCCCAGTTGCATGACAAATGGCCTCAAGTATCAACACGGGATCTTGTCAAGTAAAAAAGCCTTTGTACAACAGAGGAAATGGGCAACCATGAAAAGAGACAGCAGGGTGAAGAGAATGGGGAAAAATTTGCGAACTGTTGCTTACAGAGGACTAATACCTTGAATTTACAAAGAAGTAAAAAAAAAAAAAAAAAAAAAAAAAAATCAGAACCTCCCCAAATAAAAGACCCAGTCATAAAATGGGCAACTCAGATGAATAGATACTTCACAGAAGGAATACCAATGACCAATAAAAACAGGAGGAAATGCTCAACATTGCTGCTTATTAGAGAGATGCAAATTAAAACAACAGTGAGCTCTCTCTTAGTTCAGCAAAGCTGGGCGTGGTGATGCATACCTGTAATCGAAGCTCTTGGGAGGCTGAGGCAGGAGGATTGCAGTGAGTTCAAGGCCAGCCTGGACTGCAGAGTGAGAACTGTGAACTGTGCATAGTGAGCTGTATTAAAAACAAACAGAAAAACCAAAATCAAAATCAAAGCCAGGAAAACCCCCCAAAACCATCTTACTCCAGAAAGAATGGCTATCACTAAGAAATCAGGCAATAACAAACGCTGGTGGGAGGGGGCTTTTACATTGCAGGTGGGAATGCTGCCAGCTGTAAACTGTACACCCACGGTGGAAATCAGCATGGAGATTCTTCCAAACTCTGAAATTAGAAATTTAGAAATTCCACTCCACCAAACTATTGCCCTTGAAGGTATTTTCCTAAATGAGTTACACATGTCAGATTACAGAGATGCACGCACACCCACGTTTATAGCAGCATAACACATAATACCTAAGTCTTAGAGGCAGCCTGTATGCCCATCAACAGATGAATGGATAAAGGAAGTGTAAAATTTATGTATAATGGAGTACTACTCTGCCATAAAGAAGTATAAACTTGAGACATTTGTAGGAAAATGGATATATCCTGAGACTATCATTTGAAATAAATCAAACACACAAGTTTAAGTGTCACATAACTTACTGGAGAAACCCAACATATAAATACTTTTAAAAACAAAATAAAAGATACACAGTAGGAAACACGAAGATAGATCTTTTACAAATGGGAAGATGATCTAGGGACAAGGAGGGGACAGTAATACAAGGGGAAGGAAGAAAAGAATTAAGATGTGTTAATCTATTTGCCCACTCCTTAAGATGGATGTTAAGTACTGCAAACATGTAGTAATAAAAAAAAAAAACCGTAAAAATCAGCTCTGAAAAAAGTAATGCATCCTCAGTGTAGAAAATGAAAACAAAAATATCTGTAGTCCTTCTCTCTTTGCCAAAGATAACGAACCACTATTAACTGCTTGGTGTACATTCTCTCTAATACCCTTTCCATCTAGTCCTCCTTAAAAGACTGCTACATCACACCATCTGTGTGGTTTGTAGCTTGTTTTATTTTTTCCTTGTCTTATTTATTTATTGAGGAGTCTTACTGTATTGAGGCAGATTGTGAGCTTGTGGTTCTAGCAATTCTCCTGCCTTGGCCTCTCAAGTAACAAACCACAGTTGTGCACCACCATCTTAAGCTTAATTTTTTATATAAAAGTAACACATGTACATACTTTTAAGAATGTTAACATTTACAGTGAAAAATCAACACAGCAGCAATCCCAGCACTCAGGAGGATGAGGTAGGAGGATCGCTGTGAGTTCCAGGCCAGCTTGGGCTACACAGTGAGTTTGAGGATTCTTCATCCCTAAGGTAATCACTTGCAACTATTTTAATATTTTCTTGTGTTTATCTTCACAAATTTGAAAAGAACTAGACAACAAAAGTCAACACTTCCCCTCCAAATAAAAGACCCAATCATAAAATGGGAAAGTGAAACGAATAGACACTTTTCAGAAGAAGTACAAATGGCCAGTAAATACATGAAAAAACGTTCAGCATCTCTGGCCATTGGAGAAGTGCACGTTGAAACAGCACAGTTCCATCTTACTCCAGAAAGGATGGCTGTTTTAAAAATGATCAAATAATAACAAATGCTGGCAAGGCTGTGCAGAGGAAGGGGAAGCCTTCTACACTGTGGGCGGGGATGAAAACTAGTACAACCACTGTGGAAATCAGTGTGGAGATTCCTCAGAAGCCACTTGAGCCACCTATTCCCCTTCTAGGTATCTTCCTGAGAGTTAAGCCGTCCTGTTACAGGGGCACGTGCACACCCATGTTTATATAACTTGTTTCTACCTCTCAGTCCTTCAGCAAGTACGCTGTAAAGTGGCCCACGTGATTTCCTTTGTGAATTCAGGCATTGTCTGCATACTTCTGTGATTGGAGCTGAGTTAACTCACTGGTGGCCCCTGACCTCCAACCCTGCCACGGTGGAATGAAGGCGAAGTCACGTGACACCAGAGCACCCCAGTTGGAGCAAAGGAGATGAATAGGTTTACACTCTGAAGAACAACAGTCATTCATTGGTTCTCTTACGACAGTGATTCCATAGTTTTCTTTCTTTGACTGTTTGATTTGATCACTTCTTTCATGTTGGAAGCGTGCCTAAAATCTCTGATTATTTTTGGCTCTTCTGTTTCATTGTGAGGCACTTAGACAGAAGCTGGTTGGGGTGGGTGTGTACTGGTAGGAGCTGTGCACTGTTTGGGTTCCTCTCGGTGTCATTTGGTTGAGGCCCATTGTTTTTCTTTTGGCTCTTGGATAGTGGTGTCTCCAGGCTTTTACTGCTGGGTATTTCTGACTTCTACAGTGAAAATCTATTCTTTCTGCCATGGGGTGTGAGTTTTGCTGCCAGACTTCTGTGGTAGAAACTGTAGAAGTGGGTTTGAAAGGGAGGTTAGGGATTTGAGGTATAGACTTTCACTTAATCTCCTGTGTTCAGTGCAGTGGCTGTTACTGGCCACTTGAGCATGCCTGCTTTTGGACGCAGTGTCCACTGAGGGGAAATGTCCTGCTTCTGGTGGGCTAGGGAAAAGTGGTGCCTGGCTGCAGAGGGTGGGTGAGCTTCTAGATTCTCAGCCAGTCCTCCCATAGGCAGCCCCTCTATTTTCAGGGCTACCTGATATCACAGGTCCTGAGCCTCCTAGAGTCTTGTCTTGGAAGTTTTACACTGCTGCTTGTCATCTCCCTGTGCAGGGTTAGTCTTCGGCTATCTCACTCACGAAACACCTTCAGTTCGCTTTCTTTCTTCTAAAATATTGCTGATGTTACTGTTTTCTGCTTTTTCTCCCCTTCTGACTCCTTTTGTGGATGCTGCTTTTTTATTCAGTGATGATCATTTTAGTGGGGTGTGGGGAGGGACCGGCGATGAAGGCCTCGTGCAGTTCCGTGTGTGTCAGTGTTCTCTGTTCACTTGGTGAATCTTTTCCTGTGGCCGTATTTCCCCATAATGTGCATTCTAATGCCGGCCAGATGATTGATTATATAATTCTGCTATGATTTGTCTCATTCTGTTAGACGATACATCTCTGATTACTTGCTAGTATAAATCTTCCATTTAATATCTTCATATACTTTTTCTTGTCTTTACAGTTATTTTCTTAGGTTAGATTCTTAGTAATTCTGTTACTGTGTTAAAAATACATGTTTTTAAGACTCTTGAGTATATTGTTGTAGCTTGCTCTTTGATAGATTTGTACCAGTGTCTGAGTCCATGAAGATGTGAAGCAAAGCCATTTTATTGAGGATCACGCTACTGCTGCTGTGAGAAGGACCTGCCTGCCTGGTGGGGGAGGGGCAGATATTGGGCTGAATTTGATACTTTCAGTAATGATGTCAGTCAGTTGCTTTGAAGCCTGGCTGTGTGAGGTCACATCCTTGCTGGGTGACCTTGAACATATTACTTAACTGCCCTGGACTTTACTTTCACGGCTTATAAAGTGGGATGGGGGTGAGGAAATAGGAAAATAGTAAGTGAATAGCCTTAAGCTTAGATTTTTGCCTTGAAAGCTAGAAATGCAGAACCAGACCAATCGAATCACTTTCTTAGGTAGCGATGATGAGATTTTCTTGTTTTAGGTTTACATCCTCATTAGCAAAAGAAAGTCAAACAATTCAAAAAAGTATAAAGAAGAAAAACAATTTTAAAGTGATCTCACCAGAACTCTGACCACTCAAGCAGTGTCGTTCCCGTTTTGTGAACTCCATCTGGAACTTTCCACAGGCTGGTCAGAAAGATGGATGGCCCCTTTGCCCCAGACACAATTTTACTTCAAGGTATAAAATAAAATTGACTTTGGTAAAGCAAAGAAAAATAAACTAAGGAGATACCGAAAGAACTTCTGACTTCCCGGCAAGAGCGTTTAGAGGTGCCTTGTAGAGGCTAAATTTATGAGACAAGATGATAAATTTTAAGAGATTAGAATAATTTCTCATAAACTTCATGTTTCAGATTGAGACATACTTCCTCCTCGAAAGCTAGAAAAATTAGCAGTGACCTTACGAGGCAGCTCCTTCTCCCAGCACCAGAATGTTATCAGTTCATTAGGAATTTTATAACAAAAGATGATAACATTTATATTCTGTTCTAATACCGCATTTCCATAGCTCTTTCACTGAGTCCTTTCCTGGAGTGGATCCAGTGTTTGGTTCCAGTGTTTTTACTTCGGTTTTCGACATTTTTGAGTTTTTGTTTTGACTCAGCGTTGGTTGGCTGGATTTCCTTGTCAGACTGTTTGCTCTGAAGGAGTCCTGGTGGGTGCTGTCTCTTGTCTTCCCCCGGTTCTTAACTTCTTAAGCTTGGCTGTTTTTTTGCCTTTGTATTTGAAGCGCAGTTTGACTGAGTCTCCGGGTCTTGGGTCATACTTTCCTGCCCCAGGATTTCATAGATTTAGCTCTGTTCTTTTTTAGCATTGGATATTTCTGGAGGACAAAGCTGAGAGCAAGTTGGTATTTTTCTCTCTTGCACATGACTAGCTTTTTCCATCAGAAGTGCCCATTGGATTGTTTTTTTTTTGTTTTTTTTTTGTTTTTTTTGCAGTGTAGACTTTTATAGCATGTGTGGGCATTAGCTGTTCTGGGTCACTTCCTAGCACTTCTTTTTTTTTGGTACCGGGAATCGAACTCAGGACTTTGCACTTGCTAGGCAGGTGCTTGTGCCATTGAGCTATATCCCTAACCCTTCCTAAGACTTCTTGTACTAAAATCTGTAGATTCAGGTTTGTCTTTTGTACCTGAAAGTTTTTAAGATCTTTTAATGTTTTTGCATGTGTTTTGAACAATATTTAACTCTTCAGAAACCCTAGTTGTTGTGTTCTGTCTCCTTTGTCTTCTAAATCCTGCACCTGTTCTTATACTCATTTATGCATCTTTGTTTGTTTTAACTTAATTTTGAGTAACCTTCTCAAGCCTGCTTCCTAAATCTCTTTGTGTCTTCAGGTACTTATTTAGGGTTTTATTGTTATAGCTGCGTGGCTCCCATTCTGCCATTTTTTTAGCCCATTTCTTCCTTCACCTCTACATCCATCTTCTTAGGGGGTGGGAGATAGGGTCTAACTATGTAATTGCCCAGGCTGGCCTTGAATTCCCGGTGATCTTCCTGCCTCAGCCTCCCAAGTGCTGGAATTTCAGGGCTGTGCCACCACATCTGACTCCAGGTCTCCATCCATTCTAAATCTCGGGTTAATGATGCTAACTCCCTTGGGGCTTCATGTTTAGTTTCTGATCTCCACCTTTTGGGAGAGACTGTTTCTTCTTTAATATTTCTGAGAAGTGGAGAACTGTTATTTCTGGACCCCTTGTCTGTACCTGTGATTTTCAGGGCCAGCTTGCTGGTGTGCGACCTGGGCCCCACACTGGGGTCAATGCTGTCCGCCGTCAGTGTCTGGAAATTCTTAGTGTTCACACAGTGAGTCCTCCTACCCGTCCTGCAGCTGCGCCTTCAGCCTCGAAGTTACTAGGACGGTGCAGTGCGTATTATTATCCGCCTTTGCCTGGGTTCCCACCCCGTGATTACTCATCCTCGAGTCTGAGCTGTCTGCAAGGAAAACTGATAGATCCGCGTGGTGAGGCAGAAGGCTGGGTGGGGGTGTTGTGCAAACTCTACCCCAGCCCCTCTGCCTGTGAACAGTTCTGTCGCTTCTCCTGCCCTGAGGGTAATCTTTGGGTTTTGGTGTTTAGGAGGCGTGGGTGTCTCATTACTGGTCCGCTCAAGGCCTGCGGGAAGAGCCAGCATCCCCTCTTGCTGTGCTTCCGCTCCTTCTAGAACTGATCCTGGCTGGGTCTTAGATAGTAAAAGTGACATCCACATGGCTTGTCCTTCAACGCCACATTTGGGCAATATTTTAACTTTAAAAAATGCTCAAGAAGGGTCACTTAGTGCCGTGTATGTGTAATCGCTCCTACTCAGGAGGCTGAGGCAGGAGGGCTGCAAATCTAAGGCTGGTGAAACTCCATCTCAAAAACTCCATCAGGGGCTATAGCTCAGCACAAGATGCTGGGTTAAATGAGGCGGGGTGGGGGTATAGGGACCAAAAACTCCTAAGAAGGGAAGACAACAGCAAACGTAAAGACTAGCACATTTCCTAAGTAACGTTTTTAAAAGCTGTATGCTATAATAGGGTACTGGGAATTATTTGATAGTTGGAAATTTGTTCATACTTAGTAAAAATCTTTTCATACTTACTGAAATTTAAAATAATTTATAAAATTCTTTTATAAAATTTATTTATAAAATAAATTCTTTTATAAAAACAATTTATTTCCTTACTAAAATTCATCAGACTGTGTAGTGTGGTCCTGTTTCTGCTTTTTAAAAGAGTCTGTTTTACTTTTCTCTGGTAGCTGAGACGAAGTGCCTGACACCAAAGTTGAAGGAGGAAAGGTTTCTTTGGCTCGGCTGGGGAAGGGCCACTTCCCACAGTCTGACTGTGCCAACATGGCCGGTTTTAGCAACCGGCGTGACAGCAGTTAGGAAAGGGTGTGTGTTAGCTTATGGCTGTAAGAGACAAAAAGTATAATTTTAAGATCAGGGATAATAATAAAGTGTATCACCTTTGACTTAAATATGCCAGTGGGGACCTTTACAGGGTTTACTTTCTTTTTTTTTTTTTTGAGACAGGGTCTCACTGTGCAGTACAGGCTGGCCTTGAACATCACTTTGTAGCCCAGGCTGGTCTCAGATTCATGGTGATCCTCCTGCCTCAGCCTCCCAAGTACTACAAAGTTTACTTTTAATGATGTCTTTACTTCACAGTCGCCTGGTAATATCACGACGCAGAGGCTTTAGCTGTGGCTTTTGCAAGCCGATGTACAGTGGCTCTGGCTGACCCCTTAGAAGACACCATCGCATCTTTGAGAAGGGCACCGGCGGTCAGCGGGGAGGACCATGTGGGCCTTTGCAGTTAGCATGGTGAAGCCGCTTGCGGTCGGTGCGGGTGCTGCCTGGGCCTAGAACCTGTCCGGGGTGACTTACTGTTGTGCTTTAGATCTAGTCGCCCCCCCCCAAAGCCTCAGGCACTCAGAGGGGGGCTTTTGGTAGGCAGTGGGTGCTGGTCTGAAGGGGCAATCGCTGGGGTGCCAGCCCCAAAATAAACCTCGCCTCTTTACTTGGTGGTGTCAGGTCCTGTGTCTCAGTGGCGAGGACCCTTGCTTTTCTGTTGAAGGTCCTGTGGGGTCAGGGTACTGGCAGAAGACTCAGAGGAACAACTGTGTGGCCTTTTACTCGGGCCTGCTTGCCTGGCCAGCGCCATGTCCCTGAGCTCCTGGGATTGCTTTTGATTGCCACCTTGCAGTGGCCTTGTGTACCATCGTGTTGTGCAGCCATCCCAGAATCTTCCAGAATCTTCCAGAATCTTCCAGAATCTTCCATTCTCCCTGAGGAAACTGTGCTCGTGAAGCACCAGTCCTTTTTCCTCCCTCAGGCTCTAAGAACCCTGTTCTCCCTTCTGGAGTCACACAGTCCCCGTCCTTTCGTGACGACCTTCTTTTACTTCGCCCAGCATCTTCCCGTTCACCCGTGCTGTCCTGTGGGCCACATTTCGTTTTCAAGGCCAGACAATGTGCCATGGCAGGTAGATGCCACATTTTGCTTATGTGTTCATCTGTCAGTGGATGCTTGGGTCACTTCTACCTTTTGGCTGTTATGAAGAAAGATGCTGTGAGCGCAGCGAGATAGTGCACATCTGTAAGCCCAGTACTCAGGAGTCTGAGGCAGGAGGATCACTATGTGTTTGAGGCCAGCCTGGGCTACACAGTTCAAGGCCAGCCAGTTGTACATAGCAAGACTCTGTCTCAACAAAACAAAACACCACAAAAGATGTTAAGAACATGAGTGTGCAAATATGTCTGTTCAGATCTCTGCTCTTCTTTTGGGTGTATGACTGGAAGTGGAATTGCTAGGCCATGTGGTAATTCTGTGTTTAATTTTATGTTATTGCTGTACCATCCCCCACAACTCTTTTTTTTAAATCTAGAAACTAGTACTTTTTTTTTTTTTGAGACAGGGTATTACTGTGCTGCTCAGGCTGGCCTTGAACTCAGTATGTAGCCCAGGCCGGCCTTGAATTTGCTGTGATCCTCCTGCCTCAGCCTCCCAAGTGTTGGGATTACAGGTGTGCATCACCATGCCCTGCAACATTTTTCAAAAAACAAGTGCATTGGTTTGATCACTCCCTTCTCAGGCAGACTTTCTTTGTCTTTCTATGAACTTTACCTTTTGTGATTGCGTTTTTTCAACACACTGAATATTTGAATATCTAAGGGTGTACACTCAGCTTACAGCCAGGGCAGCTGGGTACATTGTTACCTCACATGCCTGTGATCTCAGCGCTGGGAGCGGAAGTGGGAGGGGATAGCAAGCTTGAGGCCAGCCTGGCTACACAGTGAGTTCAAGGCCACCTGGGCAGGGTATGGAGACTGCGTACAAACGGACAAACAGATGTCACAAGATGAGACGTAAGCTGAAAGGTGCTGGAGGAGAGCTGCACTGCTGCGTGCTGCAGGCTCTCATTAGAGGGGGACAAGAAAAGACCCCCGAAGGATGTGGGAGTTGAGATAATCTTTGATAAAGGAAGAAAATGTCATTCGGTAGGGATTTGCGGAATAATAGTCCAGGCAGAGGTAATAGAAGGAGGCCTTGTGTCCCACAGAGAATTCGGGAAAGCTGGGAAGGTTAGTTAAGTGTTGCCTTGTGGGGCTTGAATGCCGTGCTAAACACCTCAGCCGCGCCGCATGCTGGGGAGCCGTGAGCCCTTCCAGGAGGAGACGCAGCTGTGGTTGCATGCAGCGGTCAGGTGGGCTGGAGGCTGCATTTGTACAGCCCCTGTGGCCGCGGAGAAGGCTGCTGGGGAAACGTGAAGGTGGGTGCCTGACCCCACATCCCGCTCGGCGCGCTTTGCAGGGTTGTTCCGTGTTGTGGCGCTTCATCTTTGAACCTGCATCGATTTAAAACAAGCTACGATGATTGACATCTGAGACAGACCTTGGACAGGGTGGAGTCAGGCAAGGTGTTCCTTTTCGCTAGTCCAAGCTGTCAGAGCAGACACTCAGCTCTCAGGCTCCTGCGAAGGGGTGCGGTGTGCTCTGGGGTCACCACCTCAACCGTGGTCACCATCGTCTGTCCCTTAGGGCGCATGGCTGCCCTGGGGTCTCTCCGGTTTTGGCAGGGACTGTGTCAACGACAGTGCTGTCCTGAATGTTTGGCACGATTGTCAGGAGAAAGAAGCCTCTATAAATATTTGATGAATGAATGAAGTTTTGGGACACATAGTCCTTAAGATACCTTACAGATTTAGTGTGTAAACCCACTATTCTGGGAGGCTGAGGCAGGAGGATCTCAAGCTTAAGCCTAGTTTGTATAACTTAGAGAGACCCTGTCTCAAGATAAAAAAAAAATAAAACAGGGCTGGGGAATGTAGCTCAGTACAAAGGCCCTGAGTTCAACCCCTGGCATTATGGGGGTGGTGGGAAGTCACGTCCAGACGTTCTGGTTCACGAGGCCAAAGATGTTCCTCACCACACAGAGGGCGGAGTCAAGGCCTGTGGAGCTGTGTGATTGGCCTCCCTGCCTCCCTGACCTCAGGGCAGGAGTGCACTCTTTGGTGTCCACCTGTCAGTGTTCCCTGTGACCAGCTGGCTGGCCTGATCGCTGGCTGACAGGGACAGAGGAGTCCATTGGGCGCTCCTGCCCTCCCCAGACTTACACTGGTCACGCAATGGAGGCAGAGTCTGTGCTGCTCACAAACGAGGTGCTCTTTTTGGCAGGGGGTCATTGGTACAGGAATAACATTTAAACTACATTCAAAACCTTTGAGGGTTTTTTTTGGTTTTGTTTTGTTTTTTTGTTTTTTTCTGGTACCGGGAATCGAACTCATGACGTCGTGCTTGCCAGGCAGGCGCTGTGCTGCTGAGCTAAATCCCCAGCCCCGAGGGTTTTTTTTTTTATTGTTGTTTTTGAGACAGTCTTGCTATGTAGTTCACATTGACCTTGAACTTGCTGTGTAGCCCAGGCTGACCTCAAACTTGTGGCCATCTTCCTGCCTCAGCCTCCCGAGCGCTGGGATTACGGGCTTGCACTCCATGCCTGGTTCCCTGTTCTCTTTTTGTGCCACATTGCATTGTCACAGACAGACAGTAGCTGGTTTGAGGATGGGAGAATGATTAAAGATTCTGTTAAGAAACCTGGTATTATAATGAGCAGCACACAAAAGGATTTGAGTAAATGAGAAATTAGTTAACCAGATTATGTAAATTATAGGAACAAACATTCCCCAGCCAACCCAATAGATATTCAAATTAAATACATGTTCAATAGAGAGAATATTTATTCCTCCCATGCATATTAAGAAAGACTTCTCAAACTGGGCGTAGTTGGATTTTTAATTTAAAAACTAGTTTGAGCCCCATGTAGTAGATCTATTTCGCCTTTTTATTTTTAGTTTCCCAGAGGAGGTTGCAGCTGTGGGTAAAGCACTGTCACAGCTTCAGGAGAACGGTCGAGATTCGTGATTTCCGTGAACAAAACCCTTTTGGCTAAGGCTGGGGGCTTAGCTCAGTGGTAGAGCATTTGTTTTGCATATGCAAGGTCCTGGGTTTGATTCTTGCCCCCCCGCCAAAAAAAGCCCCACAAAACACCTTCTGGGTGATGCTTCTTGAAAAGCTTAATTATTTTTATGTATTTGCTTAAGTTCTTTATCTTCTTGCTGGGCACAATGTCTCTTCCTAGCCACATTTATATTTAGCAGCTGGAACTGGCCCCGCCAGCGTCCTCTCTGTTCTCCCTGCTGTTCCCTCCTGTCCCTGTGCCTTGGTCTCTCTGGCCCTGTCTGCACAGCTCCGTATCCCTCCCTTTGAGCTGATCTGCGGGAGGATGGCAATGGTGTGAGATGAAAGCGGTCTGCATTCCTTTGTCATTTTCTTTTATAAATATTTCACAGCGTTCGCTGAGCAGTTATTTTACATTGATATAGGAACAGTGACTGGGCACCCTTTGGAGGTGGTTTCTCTGCCCGTGTCGGGCCGCTACATCATCTCAGGAAATGGTAAAAGCCCCAAAAGCTCCTTTGTTCTTGCGTGGTGCTTTCTAAAGACGTGTTCGTTAGAAATCAGTGCTTGACGCTGGGTGTGGTAGTGCATCCCTGTCATCCCATCATTTGGGAGGCTGAGGCAGGAGGATTGCTGTGAGTTTAAGGCCAGCCTGGGCTGCATAGCGAGACCCTGTCTCAAAAAAACAAAATAAAACAAAGCACAAAACAGAAGTCAGCAGTTGATGAAAATCCTACCTTAGTCTTTCCCTCCATACATGCCCTTTCCCGTGTCTCAAGCTTCCGAGACACAAAGCCGTAAGAAATTTGCAGACACATTTCCTTGGCAGCCAGATCATACCTAGGACCTTCCAGGGAGGTCTGTGAACTGTGGTCTCTGCTCTTTTTCATGTATAAAGCGTTTCATAGTTTGTCCCGGACTCCAGAATACCAATGACAAGTGCTGTCAATAGGGAACTCCCAGCCTGCCATCCACCTGTGCCCACCTGATCCAGAACAGGCTAGGACCTGACTGAGGCATCATGGGAACTCCAGCCCATAGCCAGCTGCCATGGTAACCTCAGTTGCGTGCTCACGATGCTCACGATGCTGCCTGCTTGTCCATTGTGAGAAACCCTTGACACCCCTAAACCCTGAGAACCTTGCTGCATGCTCGGCATCAAAATGCAGCCTTGGGCATCTCTCGACGGGTGACCTGAGCCCTGGGGACACTGGCTTGGCTTCAGAGAGTGCTTTGCAAAGCACAAGAGCTCTGCAGAGTGGCTGGGTCTTGCTCCTTCTGTCGGTGAGCATCATGGTGGTAAAGCGGCTTCCCCAGGTGGCAGAGACCCTTCCCCCGGCGAGTGCGGGCACACTCTTGCCGTTCCCAGCATTCCTCAGCACGGGAGTAAATGCTGGGACGTAGCCTCAGTCTCTTCGTGGTCCTCGGACTGCGGACTACCGAAAGGAGCTTCGTCGCAATTAGGAAGGCATTCCAGACTTCCTTCTCTTCCTTTGAATACCACCGCAAAACCAATCTCTCAGTTAAAGGAGAAAAGTGACTTAAAATCCCAAAGTTCTTTGCACCTGACACCCAAACCCTGTCTGTGCGTTTGTAATCATTGTGCCAATGGATTTTGGCATTGTTTTTTATTTATTTTTGTTTTTGTTTTTTGAGACAAGTTCTCACTGTATCGGGAAGGTTGGCCTTGAACTTGCTTGTATAGCCCAGGATGGCCTCGGACTCATGGCAGTCTTCCTGCCTCAGCCTCCTGAGTGCTGGGATTACAGGCGGGGGCCACCAAGCCTGGCTGCATTGTTTTTAAAAGAAAAAAAATTTCTACCAAGTGGAGTGCTGTAGTGTTCTGTGTTGCAGTCTTTGTTTTTTTTTTTGGTTTTTCTCCGGTACCGGGTTGGTTTTTCTCCGGTACCGGGAACCGAACTCACGACCTTGCGCTTGCCAGGCAGGCGCTTTTGCCGCTGAGCTAAATCCCCAGCCCCGCAGTCTTTGTTTTTATGGTTTTGGGTGTGTACTATTTCGGGCAGTAGACATGCCGTAGTGTGCTTAATCTTTCTCTAAGTGCTCTGGGTTGGCATTTAATGTCACTAACACTACAGAGAACACTTTTGTGTTGGTGGCCTTTCATTCCCTGGGATAATTTCCTAAAGCTAGATTCTGGTGAATTACAGGAAGCTTAGGGTATTTATGGTATCAGAGCATCCATCCTTCCTTCCTGCCTGCCTGCCTTCTTTTTTTCCCTGCAGTCTAGGGATGGAGACCCTGGGCCCTTTCCCACTGAGCTACACCCCCAGGCCGTATTTTTTAACTTTGAGACAGAGTCTCACTAACTTGCCCAAGCAGGACACAAGCTTGCCATCCTCCTCCCTCAGCCTCCTGCAGTGCCAGGTGCCTGCTGATTTCTACAAGTGTCACTGTCACCGCCTTTCCATCTGCACTGGCAATGTTACATAGACTGATACTGTTTTTCTTTTCTTTTTTTTTAAACACGGTCTCCCCATGCAGTTCAGGCTGGTCTTGAACTCACTATGTAGCCCAGCCTGGCCCCTCAAACTCAAGGTGATCCTCCTGCCTCAGCCTCATGAGGCTGGGATTATAGCCGTTCACCATTGTGTCCAGCTTGTTTTACTTTCAAAAAACAAAATCCCACAATTTACTTTGCCATTTTAAGAAAAAGTGTTAATTACAGGGAGATGTTTTAAACTGATGAGAATGCTGAAGAAACCAACTAGAGAAATTAATTTCCTTGTATGAGTAACGCACAAAACCTTGTTCTCTTTAATCTTAAGTTGGCAGTTTGTCATAAGAAATAGATTTTATGAGGTATTTGTTTCTCTAGTCCTTTACCCATGAAATAAGTTGTGTGTGCATGCGTGTGCATGTGTGTGTGCGCATGTACATGTGTGTGCATGCCTGTGTTTCAGGGCTTGGCAACTTTTCCCAAGCAAAAGCTAGCCCGCAGCTCACTCTCGTGTTTGGTAGCTGTGGCCGCTGGGCCGCCAGAAGCCAGGCCCTGCGCTGACGTCCCCTCTTGGCAGCAGTGTGCCGGACCCCAGACCCCGGGAGGAGGTGCGGCTCTGCTGGGCTCCTGTCCCGCGGCCGCCTGTAAACCAGCAGTACGCGCTCTACGGCATGAAAGCTCTCACCCAAGCGGCTCGTAAAAAGGATCTCGTGAGTTACAAGAACAGGGCCTTCTTCGAGGACCTGGACTTGAGGAAGATGTCCTTTAATATTTGGGCCCCTGGGCTTTTCCGAGTAGCGACCCACTCTAACGTCGCGAACCCCGTCCCTGTGTGAGGCAGGGCCATGCCCTGGGCCGGTAGTTGCTGGAATCCACCTGCCCTGCGGCTCTCACAGCCTCGGAGTCTGTCAGAGACTCGGGGTGGGGGTTGGAGGGTGGGGGGTGACAACCTGACAGTGGTCTGGCCCGTTCCCATCGAAGCCGTCTTTAGCTTCTTGTTATCGTGGATTCCTGTCCCAAGTCCTTTTACTTATGACGATCTACTAGGACGAGCCCCTTAGCCGTGCATACTGATTTCTAGAACTACAAAAAATTAATATATTTTAAAATTCCGCTCCTTGTATATTTTGTGGATGAATTTGTCTGTTGCTTAGCTGCACTCGGTAGAGTAGTCTTCACGGATTTGTGTATTACGGGAAATTTGCTTTTTGTTGTTTTGTTTGTTTTTGAGACAGGGCCTCACTCTGTAGTCTAGGCTAGCCTTGAACTCGCTGTGTGGCCCACACTGGCCTCAACCGTCTGGCAGTCCTCCTGCCTCAGCCTCCCAAGTGCTGGGATTACAGGCTTGCTCCACCATGGAACTGTGCTTTTTTGAGAGCCCCAGCTAATGTTCTGCTATGTGGTGCACGTAGGTGAAGGTAAATCCCTGTCGATGAGCCCTGCAGGGTGCTGCTCCCTGCCCTTCGTGGGCCGGGCCACCACTGCAGCTTGGTGACAGACGACATGCGTGAGGTTTGTGGTACATCCATAGCTCCCTGTCTCAGCTGCAGCGGGATGCCCGAGGCTGGCCAGGGCCTCCTGGAGAGAGGGTTTATGTGGACTCATGGAGTGCGAGAGCCGGGCCCCAGTGCTGGCTGAGTCCGGGGAGGCGCAGGAGGGAAGCAGGCACCTGCGGGAGGCCGCAGCCAGAAGCGGGAGGCCGACGCCTCAGCTGTAGGTGCCTCGGCTGCAGGTGACCAAGCTGGTGTCGTGGGGACCATGCTGACCTTTCTGAGTGGCAGAGCTGGGCCTGGTTCCTTTGAAGTCCTTGTCTTTGCAGAGCCAGGACCCGGGAGACCAGGTGCAGGGGACAGACGCTGGCCTTCCCGGGCTGTGCACAGCGGAGGCTGTGGGGCCGAGGCACCGGGTTGGAAAAGTCCAGTTCCAGATGTGGCCCAGTGAGGGCCACCAGCGATTGGGCTTGCTGCTGCAGAGTGACACTGAAGACGCTGAAGGGAGGTTCCTGGAACCCCTGTTTGTCGCGTCTGCTGACCCCCTCAGATCCAGGGGCTGGCGGAGGTTGGGGTCCCTGACTTGGTTTGGCCTCCCTTTGTCCTGCGAGGCAAATTCTCCTCACCACCTCACTTGGGCTTCTGTGTGATGCTGACTTCAGGCCCCTTCAAGGGAAGATATATAAAAATAACGCGTAATGTCAGCCTTCCCCTAAGGCAAGCTCTACCTTTGGTTATTTTGAGACAGGATCTTGCTATGTAGCCCAGGCTGGCCTCGAAAGCACCGAGATCCTCCTGCCTCAGCCTCCCGAGTGCTGGGATTCCAGGCCTGCGCTGCCATGCCTTACTGCGAGCTGTGAAGTGCTCCTCTCATAGAGCGTTAACAAAGAATTGATGTTCCACTCCACAGGCCTTTTTAGGGCATCAACTATATCATATACTTTTATCTTTTCTGGTTACAATAAATAAAGCAGATCGTTTTCTCTGCATTATTCCATCTCAGAATTCCCAGCTTAAGACCTTTTTGTTTACAGTATGTATTTTTTCTGTTCTTTATTACCTGGGTGGGATTTTATGAATTTTTTGGAGGTATAACTTTTAAAATGCTCTGGTTTTGCTTGGGCTTATGCAAAATGAGTTTGGAATATAACTTTTTAAGTGGAGTGTTTATCTGAAAGCTTGGAAGAAATTCTCAGGCTTATTTATTTACATAGACCTGAGGGAGAGGAAAATTCCATAATTATTTTCTGATGCTTTTCCTTTGTTGGACCATTCATGTGTTTCTGTAACCGATTATAAATTCTTAAGTGTTTGCTTTTTCCTTGCTCTTGGTTTCATTTCTTGATTCTCTTTGTCATTTCAAAATTCTTTCAGGAGATTGCTCATTATTCTTGCTTATCTTCTTTCATAAACGCTCTTTTTCTTTTTGTAAAGCTCTGGTAGGACGCTGTTTGCTTGTATTTATGGTTTCCATGTTTAAAATATGGTTGGCGACTTCAGTTTTTTTTTAAAAAATGTTTTCTTTCAAGCAGTATCTGACTACAGGGTAGGTGTTTGACTTGCAAATGGTTGGTTAAGTTTTATTTTTATTTAATTTTTTTTGAGATGAGGTCTCTGTAATCCCGGCCGGCCTTGAGCTTGAGGCGAGCTTCCTGCCTCAGCCTCCGGAGTTCTGGGATTACAGGCGTGCACTGTACAACATAAACACAGAACTCCTGTGACAGTGCTGTGTCAGAGATACTCCTTGCTGTGCAGAATTGAGTTAAATTAAGGGATGCGAGTATGCGCTACGGGAGTGGCGCTCGCAGCTGGGTGTGTGTCGGGGGTGGTGAATGAAAGCCGCCTCGCACACACAGAGAAGCCCAGCGCGGTGCAGCCTGGGGCTCGACCTTGTGGCCGGAAGAGACCCGTGCCTCCTCCCGGCCCCGTCACCACTGCCTTTCTCTATGCTGCCGCCTGGCCGGGGATGAGGTTCAGTGAGTCGGTTTCAACCCAGCTCTGGGTTCCCTGGGAACTGAATTTCGCTTTGGCGAGGAAGCTTGTCTTCGTTCCTCCTGGACTTCATTTTTACTGTTAAGTGTCGACTGTGTGTCTGTAGTCCTCCTTCTCCTCCTCTTGCTCTCTCCTCCTCCTCCTCCTCCTGCCCCCACACCTCGTTTTCTTTTTTTAGATGTTTGAGACAAGGTCTTGCTATATAGTCGAAGCTGGCCTTGAACACACAGTGATCCTCCTGCCTCAGCCTCGTGAGTGCTGGGATTTCAGGCCCCACACCCAGCTATCTCTGTTTCTTTTTTCTTTTTTTCTTTTTAAAATTTTTTTCTGATACCGGGAATCGAACTCATGACCTCGCGCTTGCCAGGTAGGCGCTGTGCTGCTGAACTAAATCCTCAGCCGACTGTCTCTGTTTCTTGAAGCCATCAATTGTGAGCTCCTCTCAGGGACAGTGACTCTGTGTGTGCGGTGTCTTAAGTCAGCGCCTTCCTCATCACATGGCAAAGGCAGCGGCGGGCACCCTGGGGCTTTCCGTCTCAGTACTCGCCGTGGCCCTGACGCGCTGTGTGTGCAGTGGGCTCCTTGCTAATGGAGTGAGGAGAGTTCTAAGAAATTGTAAAATTCGTAATTTAGAACTAAAACGTAGTCCCAGGACGGGGGGAGATAGCTCAGCGGTGCAGCGCCTGCCTGCCAGGTGTGAGGTCCTGAGTTTGATTCCAGGTACCAAAAAACCCCCAGAGAACAAAGTCCCGTGCTCTTTATGTAGGTCTCACAGTCATTCAGCACACATTTTTGATAATTGGATGGATTTTCCCCTTGCCGTTAGTAGCTCAGCTGGGTGATTGGCATAGTAGCTGTTTTGGGCGCGTCTGTGCTAGGGAAGGAGAGAGGGTTGGGAGGCTTTGTGATGTGCCTGAAACAGCTGAGCCGCGAGGTCTGGGGAGAGTGGAGAGGGTGGTGTTGAGGCCACGACTTGGTGTCAACCAGTCTGAGCCCGGCACTTATGACCATGGCAAATTGATACTCTCTGTCTCTGTCTCTCTCTCTCTCATTTTTGAGACAAGGTCTCACTCTAGTTCTGGCTGGCCTTAAACTCACTCTTTGGCCCCGATTGGCTTTGAACTCAGGGCAGTCCTCCTGCCTCAGCCTCCCAAGTTTATATGATGTGCCTGGTGAAGTTGATCGATCTCTGTGCCTCTATGTCCTCGTCCATAACAGAGGGGCAGTGACGGTGCGCACGGAGTGGTCAGTATCTGCGGAGCTCTTAGAGCAGTGCTTACTGTGGGGTGGGAGCTGCGAGAGGGCTGGTTAGGTTGCAGTAATAGGTGCTTTGTTTCCCCTGCAGTCTGTGAGTCAGAGGCCCAAGATCCAGGAGAGATGAAGTGAATTCTGCAGTACATGGCGCTTCTTTCTTGTCCGGTGGAGCAGCCACAATTTGGTGGGCGACCTATTGGCACCTATGTCTCCCCCCATGTAGCATTCGTGGCAACAAGGTGCCACCTGTAATCGTTACATTAATGTTTTACACGGACAACATTGCTTAATTAAATACCTTATGTGTCAACTAGCCTGACATTTAAACTTTCTCCGGATTTCACAGGGGGTTCGACTTTTCCCTGACACGCTTTTTCCGTGACATTTCACTGTTGTAATTAATGATTAATTCTAGGGGCAGAACACATTACCTTTCCTCTCCGCTTGTGTTTCATCCGATCATGTGGGACATGATCATACTGTACAGTTGATTTCTCAGATAGTATTGAACCTGCTGGAGAACTTAACAATTTGTTCTTTAATGGCTTAGTGGAAAGTGCTTTCTTTTTCCTATCTTGAAGGGAAGCTCGGTCATTTATAATTCACTGGACTTGGTAAGCTTTAGGGAATGTTTTCTTTTTTTTCTGCAAGTTGTGTGAAATATTACTGTTACTCACTGTGGAACGGGTGTCAGTGGAATGAACGTTACCCAGGCTGTAGGACACATTTCAGTTTTGGCATTGATTTCTCAAGCAGCATTCCCAGGGCGTTTGAAACCTCAGCAGAGAATCATCAAAAACTTCCTTATTGAATAATGGGACCCCTGGGAATATGTACGCTCGATTTGGAAACAAACTTTGCTTTGTAGTTTTTTAAAGAACAGGCCTAGTGTTTTAAAAAGAATACAACTTTCCAGACACATTTAGTTAATTACTAAGTCTTGTCATCCTCTCATGAAGTAAGAGTTATCTCCTAGGGCCTCTGAGATCAACTAAATTACCCGCTAGGTAAGATAAACTAAATTACCTGCCAGAAGCAAGATATGAGTTTGGCTGAGCTGGAATTGATAACCAGTGTCTACCCCCTGAGTCTCAGGACTTAGCCTGTCATTTCCAACCTCACCTTGATGCCAGTGGCTAGGAAAAGCATTGACTTGCTTCCATTTCTGTCACAAAAAAGCATCTCAAAGTAGCCCAAACCGGGAAGCAACTGTAATGTCTTTCAGCAGGGGTTAGACACACTGTGGTATGTCCATACAATGGAATATTAAGCAGCAGTGAAAAGGAATATGCAATCAGGGCACAAAAAAGACATGGAGAAGCATTAAGTGTATATTGCTTAGGTGAAAGAAGCCAGTCTGAAAAGGCCAGTGGTTTGTGACCCCCAACTATATAACATTCTGGAGAAGGCAAAACTATAGAGATCATAAGGAGATGAGTGGCTGTTGGAACAGGGTGGGAGGAAAGGGGAGGATGGATGGATGGACAGCAGGAGATTTCAGGGCAGTGAAACTATGCGGCCTGATGCTGAAATGGTGGGTGCATAACAGTTGTCACGAACTATGGAACGGGTAGCACAGCGTGAGCCCAGTGTGACCGAGAGACTTTAGCTCATAACGGGGAATGAGTGTTGTTTTATCAGCTGTAACAGACGTGCTCCGCAAATTCGAGGTGCTAGCAGCAGGGACACTGGGGGAGGGAGGCGGGGTTATGGATCTCCCTGCCATCTGCTCAGTTTCCCTCTGACAGAACTAAAGAAGTCCACTCGTGAGGCATGGGCTCACATAT
Organism: Chinchilla lanigera; assembly: GCF_000276665.1. Taxonomy (NCBI): domain Eukaryota; kingdom Metazoa; phylum Chordata; class Mammalia; order Rodentia; family Chinchillidae; genus Chinchilla; species Chinchilla lanigera. The sequence continues at coordinate 12,266,920 of NW_004955404.1, read as the reverse complement.
TTGCTGTTCCCGTCACTGGTGACCAGTGTGTGCAGCCTGCCCCTCAGCCGCAGCCGCCTCCCACACCCCCGAGCTGATGGGCTCCTGTTCTCGTTGCCTGAGCAGCTCTTGGCCCTGGGGTTCAGCCTCTGGGCTGGCTCCCCGTTTGGAGTTTACGGCGGGTTTTCAGGCCCTCTGGGCATCCGTGCCCGCTGGGGTCCTTCTCGAGTCTTCTTCCCGGCCCACCTGTGCCACTGGCCTCCGCTCCAGGCCCCCGTTGTGGCTGTGACTCTTCCTGGGCCCCCTCCAATCTCTGCGTGAGGTCATCCGCTGCCACGGGTCCCCTCTGATGTCCCTTTGGAACCTCTGGGCTCTGCTGAGCCTGACAGACTTGCACTTAGGTATCATCAATACCTAAGTCACCGAGAGCGGCCGAGGGAGGGCGAGTGCTTACGCTGAGAATCTTCTGGACAGCCTGTCACCGGGCTGTGTCCTCAGTCAGACACACAGCCAGGGACTTCCTTGTCGTGTCTACTTGAATATCAATTCTGGACATTTGCATAATTCCGTCTTCTTTCTCTGCATTGAATTTGTTATCAGTTTGTGAAGATTCTGGATGTTACACTCTCCCAATATACAGCTTGTTCATCCGCGTTGAACCACCAGCTTTTCCTCTGTGAAGCGTTAAGAATGTTTGCTGAGTGACCTGGCTCCAAATCCACCCAGCACACACTGTGAGACTTTGTCTTAAAACTGCCGAGTTTGGGATCCACTCCACAGCTTCTGCGCATGCCTGCCCACCTGCCAGCTTGGCCGCCACCTCTTCGCCAAGCTTGGCAAGGGTGTGTCCTCTGCGGTCCGCAAGTGTGTGGAGAAAACCTCTACACACGAAGCTGTCTGGTATCATCAATACCTAAGTCACCGGAAACTAGAATGTGAGCCCAGGTGTCAGCTTCTGTAGCCTCCAAATCGCGTGCTCCTCCCGGCAGTATTTCTGAAGGGGGATTTCACTGCCTCCAGTTTGACCTTGTTACTCCTGAGCAGCTCTTTGAAGAGTGGTGGCCAGAGAGTGCTGGAGCGAGGCAGGTGCCAGCCACCGCACACGTCGGATTTGGGAGCGTGTTAACCACACTCACCAGCGTGACATCCTCCGCGGGAACCCGAACCCCGAGAACCCACTGCTGGCGGGTAAACGCAAGGGCGCTGCCAGCCTGGCCAACTGTGGCCTCTCTGTCGCAGTGCAGGGACAGTAGCAGCTTTGGTTTGGTTTTGTGGCTGTGAGTAACATGGCGTCATTCACGTCAGGTACGCAGTGACATCACAGCGTACTGGTGGGGAAGCAAGGAGTTCCGGGAATGCTAAGAGAGCAGCACCCAGAGAAGCTGATTGGTCACACCCAAGGACGGCTGGCCCAACCACCACCGCCAGACCAACAGAGAAGATGGGTGGGCACGACCCGCTCCTCACACTGGTACCCCAGGTTACTCGGACCCTCCCTTCTGAGAGGGGGATCAGCACCAGCTGTCTCAGCAGATCAAGGCCAGAGTCTAGGATTTCCTATCACCTTATGGCGCTCCGTGTCTCCTGAAGCCAAGAACTTGATCAACCAGATGCTGACTGCAAAAGCTTCCTGGACAGGAAGTCGGGGACGGTGTCAAGGGTCCACAAATCCCCGAGGTGCACAACGCTGCAGGTGGGTGAGGGCTCCGTAGAGACCTTCAGCTCCACCTCAGAAGACGAGGACCTCCCAGTGCGAGGACAGGAGACCCCTGAGATCACAGAACAGCTGATGCTGGCCATCCACAGTGGGGACCTAGCGGCCTCCACAAAGAGTGTGACCCCGGCCTCGCTTCCCTTTGACCCCGAGGCCCTCGGTAGCCTGATGGAGGGGGTGGATTTCTGTAAGTTTTACTTTGAGAGTCTCCTGTGGCACAACAGCAGGCCCATCCACGCTGCCATCCTAACCCCACAGGCCACTGAACGAGGAGGACACACCTTGCGTCCCTTACGCCACCTCCCCTGGAGATTGACAGGCAGGGTCGGCCTCGAACCACCAGTCGGAGGAGACTTGAGTCTGTCACTGCTCAGGGGCCCATGCCACACCATACAGCCCAGGGACATTAGGAGACTGTAGCTGGAGGTCGGACCTTCACAGCCAGTAGGAATAATTTAAATACAGCCTTTCTTCTGAATGTTGGTAGACCATAGCTTTGTTACAGCGAAACCTTGAACTGAAGATATTTAATAAAATAACCTTTAAGCGGTCATAAACAACAGCAACAACAACAAAACTGCATGGTTTTGGCCAAGCATGGTGGTGCATACTTTATAATCACAGCTGCTCAGGAAGCTGAGGCAGGAGGATTTCGAGTTTGAGCGCAGCCTGGACAACTTAGCGAGACACGTCTCCAAATAAAAGGGTTGGAGATGTAGCTCAGCACTCCCTGGGTTCAATCTCTAGTATCAACAAAAACAGCAACAAAAACAGTGGTGGGCCATGGCTATAATCCCAGTACTCTGGAAGGCTGAGGCAGGAGGATCACGAGTTCTAACCCAGCCTGGGCAAATTAGCCAATTAGCAAGACACGGACTCACAATAAAAAGTAGGAAAAAAAAAAAAAGACTGGGGAACCCATCTGAGAAAGTCTGGGGTTCAGTCAGTCCCTCATACTATGCAACAAACAAACAAAAAACGAAAAAACCAAAAACCAAAAGCAAAAGTGTGATTTCACCCTGTCTTGTAAATTTAAGTGTCCCATGAGAGGAGCACCCTCCGGGGCTGTTGTTTCAGACAGGTCTAACTGTGCTGCTTTCCCTGTTTTCCTGCCTCCGCTAATCTAGGTCAGCCTCGGCCCAGCTCTGGCACTTGCTGGCCACGGTAAATAGCACCGGGTGCCAGGGGGTGTGTGTGGCCCACGCCAGGCTGCCTCCAGTGCTGGTAGTTAAAACACCGTTGCCTTTTCTCAAGGAACACTTGGGACCCCTGTTCCTCAGGGAGGCAGTGTCTGAGGCTTAAAGTTTGCAAACCGCCTGTGGGCAGGAGTGGAACAGCCCCCTGGGTAGCTGTCTTTTCTGGTCCCACATCGTTGCTCCCGTCCCCAAAGGCGCTACGTGTAGTTGTCAAAAACCCCAAGTCCTCGTAACTGCCTGTCTTTGGTGGGGATCTCAATTACTGTGACACGTGAGTGATACGTTACTTTAAATTTTTATTAGCACACGCTTGCGGTGCATTCTGACGGCATCCATTCAGGAGTTAGTACGTGCACAAGGTGCACCTTAATTCTTTTTACGTCCCTTCCCCGCCTCTGCCTTCACCTCTTGGTCCCCTCCCCATTTGAGAGAGATTTCTCTCCCGGCTTCCTGTTATCTGTCTTTCATTTTGCTCTGTAATTTCCCTGTACTTTGCATTTCTCATGTAAGAGAAACCAGGCACTATTTCAGCTTGCGTGTCTGATTTATTTCACTTAACATTGTGGTCGCAAGGTGCGTCAATTTCCGTAGAAATACCTCAAATTCATTCACCTTTGTAAAGTAGTCCCCCTTTGTGCATAGACACCACCTTTCCCTCGTCTGTGCAGACTGGCAGCACACGTTCAGTGGTGTGTTCGGCTGGGTGTGGTGGCGCACACCTGCCAGCCCAGCACTCGGGAGGCTGAGGTAGGACCCTCAAGAGTGGGCTGCAGAGAGAAACCCTGTCTCAAAAGGAGACAACGACAGTAAGTATTGTGTTTGTCGTTTCTGTCGATGTTGAAGAAGCAAACCCGGGGAAACGCGACAGTCGGTATCATGGGCCAGGCAGGCTGGGGTCAGTGCCTCCCACACGTACTGGAGAGGCTGAGCGGAGGGCGTTTTTGTGGAGTGGAGAATGCGGTGCGTCCCGCGGAGAACGCGGCCCGGCCTGAGAGCCACGTCCTGTTTATGTGGCAGGGATGTTGTGAGCGTGGCTCGCGAGGGCCGGAAGTTGTTTGATCTTTCCGGCCTTCCTCTTACATCTTATTTCCCTGGACATTTAACTCAGGGGTCAGATAGGGCGGAGCGAAAGTTTAATCAAGAAACTGACAGCAGCAGTATGTGAAGTACTGGGGATTTTTTCTTGATTTCCTGATTTTCTGCTGGGATTTTAGACCCTTTTCTTCCCAGTTCCTTCGACGTCCACCTCCATCCCACTTACTCAGGCCTTTGCTTTTCTGTGAGGGGAGGAAATGTGCTTTTCCACGAGTGCAAACACTGGTGTTGTCTCTGTTTTGAGGAGGTGAGAGTGTGAATCAAAAACTGATTGGCAGAGGAACATGGCTTTACCTTGCCAGGAGCTCTTGACACAGTCAGACACCAGCGTGCGTCCCGTGCATGCGGGGTCGATGGCAGCGATGCTCTGGGTGAAGTTAGTCAACGAAGGAGCTGTTCGATTTGGCCTGAGTGAGGGTTCGCACCTTCGTTTGAGCCTCACTTCACTGGGATCCTCAGAGCCTGCATCCGAACCCCGACCCCAGGCATCTTGAAACCCACAGTGATGCCCGCTGCAGCCTTTCTGAGCCAGGAGGCGTAGACTGGGATTCAGAACTCCTTTCTGTGAGCTGGATATGGCGGCGCACACTTGTATATGATCCCAGCACTCTGGGAGGCTGAAGCAGGAGGATCACTCAGGCAACCTAGTGATCTAGCAAGATCTTGTCTCAAAATTAAAAATTAAAAGAAAAAGGAGGGGCTGGGGGGCTGGCGATGTAGCTCAGGGGAGCCCCTTGGCTCAGTCCCCAGTACCACACAAAAACTCCTGTCTATCACACACCTAAGTGATGGTGTGTGACTTGTTCCCTCTGCGGAACCTCTGCAGCGGAGCGCAGGGAAGGGAGGTGACCCAGAGAAGTGGACAATAGCGAAGCTCCTGAGCCCCAGACCCCTGACTTTGAGCTGAGGGGCGCCTCATTCCCTAAAGCAGGAGGCCCGGATGTCACAGTCCTCCCCGGAATGTGGAGACTTTGGGTTGTGCAGTGCCCAGCCAGCAATCCTGCCTTTTATGTGGGGCCGATTTCCTCAGGTTTAAGGGAAGAGGGACATACTTCAACCTGGACTTCGTGAAATAACCTCCGTGGAAACGATGACAGCGAAGGAATGTCCCTTGCGTTCTGAGTTCTCCTTGAATTTTCCAGAGATTTGTTGGCACCTTTTGAAGAGAGCGTGTTGATTTTATTTTTTTTAACATGGTTGGGGGAGACAGCGAAGAAATAATCTGGGTTTGGTTTCTGCCGTGCGTTTTCTTTTCCGTACTTTGCCCTGACGTCGGGGCGCCCTCCGTGCTGACAGTTCCGAGCCCGGCCTCCTTTCCCCCCGGATGATCAAACGGGCCGAGCCGGCTCTCTTACCGTTTGAAGTGTCTGAGTGACGGAAAACAGCCATCTGAAGCCGTTTCTCTTGCTCACACACTTTTGGAAAATAAGCAAATCTACCCGCACAGAGGGCTGGTTTTGAACTTTCTCAGAACCCCTTATCTAAGTCCCTGTGAAAAGCTGAACAGAGTCGCTGGTGCTCCGGAGTCTGGCACTGGCTCCCTTCTCCCCGGCGTCTGCCTCCCAGGGGGACAGGAATACAAGGTGGCTTTGTCCCAGGGCGGTTTCCGGCCTCAGAGCGGAGCCTGCGCACAGAGCCGCCGGGCTTTGATCGCACGCCCTTCGCCCTTTCCGCTCCTGGGTGTCCCCGTAGCGGCACCTGCGCGCCCTGGCCCTCCGCAGTGCTGGCCAAGTGCTTCGGGCCCTGCCCTGCTCCTGTCCCCGCCGGGGCACCCCCTGCACACAGGTTTCCCTGAGTTGCTCTTCGCCTGGGATTTTGAAGCAGTCTGTATTTAAAACTGGAAGGGGAGAAAAGGATCAGGCACAAAGTTCCTCTTTGTCAACCTGTTTTGATCGGTAGTTGTCCCTTTGTTCACTCTTTGTTCACTCTGACTTCATTTCCTTGGATTTATGTTCTGAATGGTGCTGGGGCAGTCAGTAGGATTACGTGTCTTTAGTCCATAAGAGGAAAAGACGTTTAATTGGTTTTTTATTTTCTCCTTTTCCTCCTCCTCCTACCTCCTTTTACTTTTTTTTTTTTTTTTGGAACAGGGTCTCACTTTGCAGCCCAGGCCCATATTGAACTTGATAGGTAGCCCAGGCTAACCTCACATTCGAAATCCTCCTGCCTCAGACTCCGTGCAGTGCTGGGATTGCAGGCGTTCACCACCACGCCTGGCCTTCTGTTGTCAATTTTAAAACATGAAGCTAAATTTATGATAGAACTTTTAAGAAACTTCCACCATGTTCACCAAACTGGGTGCACCATTTTATATTCCCACCAGCCACCAGCAGAGGATGAGATTCTACTTTGTTCACATTATTAATAACACTTGTGTCTTTTGTTTTGTTTTGTCTTTTTGAGACAGGGTCTCACTATGCAGTTCAGGCTGGCCTTGAGTGCAGCCCAGGGTAGCCTTCACACTCACAGCGATCCTCTTGCCTCAGCCTTCTGAGTGCTGGGATTACAGGTGTTTGCCACCACTCCTGGCCTTCTGTTGTCAGTTTTATTTATTTATTTTTTATTTTATTTTTTTGGTTTTTCTCTGGTACGGGGAATCGAACTCACGACCTTGCACTTGCCAGGCAGGCGCTGTGCCGCTGAGCTAAATCCCCAGCCTTTTGTTGTCAGTTTTAAAACATGAAGCAGCAGTTGACTTGTAGCACCTTCACCATTTCTATTCCTTTTCCTGCCAGTATTTAAAATTGTATTATGTTGATATTTTCAGGACTTATATTTTACAGCTGTTGTGATTATTTTAGATGAGATTGGACATGTTCAGGGTGAGAGGGCTGTAGACTTTTATTATGATTTTTTAAGCCTTCCTCTTGTTTTGTTTTTACCACTTACCTCTTGTTTTGCTGGATTTTGTCTTTTATTGGTTTCTCTAAGAAGGGCTTGGATAGCAAACCTCTGAATTCTTGCCTATTTAAAACATTTGGGTATTTATGAAAGTGAAAGATTACCTTAAAGTTTTGAATCCTCCGCTTCTTTGAGGACACTTTTCACATTTATACCTTGATGATGGCTGTGAAGAAGTCTGAACTTTTGCCTCTTGCTCTTTTTTCTTTTTCTTTTTCTTTTTCTTTTTTGGTGTTACTGGCAATTGAAGCCAGGGGCTTTGAGCTACATATCTGGCCCTTTTTCACTTTTCATTTTTAGACAGGATCTTGTTAAATTGCTAAGTTGTCCAGATTGGCCTGGAACTTGAGATCTTCCTGTCTCAGCCTCCCAGGGCGTTGGGATCACAGATGTGCACCACCACTCCCAGCTGCATTTCTTTTTAGTTGCTTCTACTTTGATCTACATTTTGGTGATATGAGTTGAATACCCTTAACCTGAACTACCTCAGACCACAAGTGTTTCGGAGTTTGAGTTCTTGGATGGTGGAATACTTGCGTGCACACAGCAAGAGTTCTTGGGGGTGGGACCCAGGTCTAAGCACACAGCTCATTTATGTTCCTGCACACCTTGTGCACGTAGCCTGGAGGTCACCTCACATAGCGTTTTTTTTTGTTTTTTTTTTTTTTTTGGTTTTTCTCCGGTACCGGGAACCAAACTCATGACCTTGCGCTTGCCAGGCAGGCGCTTTTGCCGCTGAGCTAAATCCCCAGCCCCCACATAGCGTTTTTATTACGTCTGTGTTTTGGTTGCCACCATCACAGGAGGTCAGGTGTGGGATTTTCCATGTATGATGTCTTGCTGGTGCTCATAAAATTTTGGCTTTGGGAGCATTTTTGGGTTTTACATTTTCAGATCAAGAATGCTATGCCTGTATTTTTGTTCAGCCTTTTGTTTTTATGCCCTTAAGATCAACTCGCATGGTGTATTTCCTGCCAGTGTCTTCTCATAGCTTCCTTAAACTCTTACAAATCCTGCTATGTTTTTGCTTATGGAAATCAGCTCTTAAGCTTTGTGAACTTATGACATGTTTGAGCAAAATAGTAATCTGTTGCATGTGACATCTGTGCGATGGGTGTTCAGCTGTCTTTGCTTGTTTGTTTTTTGCTGTAGGGTCTCACAGTATAGTTCAGGCTGGCTTTGAAGTCACTATGTACCCCAAGCTGGCCTTGAGCAATCCTCCTGCCTCAGCCTCCTGGTGCTGGGATTTTGGGTGTGCACCACTATGCCCCGTGCCATTGTTTGTTTTTACGTTTTCCTTCTTGCAGCATATTGTGAAAAGGTCCGTTTCTTGTTGTTAGAGGAGCTCTTCATCTTCTAGCGTTGGTAGGGGCCTTGTGCAGGCCGAGGCCCTGTGCCGTGCTGCCGGTTCCTGTGACGGCAGTTACTGCAAGGGGATCCATTCAGCCCTTGCTCTTCTCTCGCTTGCTGCACCTTGGGCTGGATGCTGGTGGTGTCCTAAGCAGTCTGCCTTCCTCCTGTGGCCCCAGCAGTGGCCGGCTCCCTCCCAGCCTGGCCTAACGGCTGCGCCTCCTCATTGCCTCCCACCTGTGCCGGCCGCTGCTTCTGCTCATCTGCACGCCTGTCCCCGCCGTTCCAAAGTAGCAGAGGTGCCCCGCGGGTGTGGCGCGCATGCTTGCTTCTGCCTGTCCGTCCTTCACTGCACTTCGGCAGCTCTTTCTCAGGCTGCACTTGCGGGCTGCAGATGTCTTCTAGTCTCCACGGGGAAAGAGTTTGCTCTTTTTTGTTTGCGTATGCTCCGTATTGCTTTTGGGTGTCTTCCAAGAGGAAGTCGTTAAACTGGGATATTATGACCAGACAACTCTAGTTTTTAACTTTTTCCCTGCCAGTTAAAAATATGAAAGCCGGGCGTGGTGGCGCATGCCTATAATCCCAGCACTTAGGAGGCTGAGGCAGGAGGATCCTTGCGAGTTCAAGACCAGCCTGGGCTACAAAGTGAGCTCAAGGCCAGCCTGAACTGCATAGTGAGACCCTGTCTCAAAAAGACAAAAAAAAAAAAAGAAAAAAGAAAGTAATCTTTGCTGTTCCTTGATCTTTGCAGTTCCTGTTTGTGTGGATGGAACCCAGGGCCATTCCACAGAGCTATATCCCCAACCCTTGTTTAGTTTTCCCTCTGAGACAGGGTCTGGATAAGCTTCTCGGGCTGAATTTACACCCAGCCTCGCCTCCCAGAGGGCTGAGATTACAGGCGTGGGCCACTGCACCTCTATTATTTTGAGTCCTTATGGAGCTCAAAGGTTGGAGCTTGAAGCGAATGGAGGTAAAGTCAGAGTGGCGCACAGGCGGAGAGCTGTGCTCAGGAAGGCTGTAGCTTGGCCAGAGGCGTGTAATTGAAGACAGCGCTGCATTACTGCTTAGCAGTTTCAAGGTCGAGCATCAGTTGTGGTTGCCCCGTTAGGACTTGCAGCCTTCCCCGATGCCCCTTGGCATTCATAGGGTGCCCTGCTCAAGACTTGTGGTTCGATTTATGCGTGAATTAAACAGACCTTTCCATGCCCGGCCACAGTCTGCATGCAAATACGGAAACAGAAGGACCTTGAGTGATACATTTTGTGAGGCTTCCATATCCCAAAGTAGAACTAAGACAGGCAGGAAGGCAGCTGAGGACTACAGAAAAAGGAAGTCAAGGTACGAAATCTTGGTTCATTACCAACTCAGATTCGTACATGCCAAGGTACCAAAAATGAGAAGGAATCGCATCTGGCTACCTGGGTGAGAGGGAAGAAAAGGCTGAGCTCATGGGCTGAGTGGCTTTGCTGTTCGCTCAGTAGGGCTGACGATGAGGTGTTCCTATGGGGGACCCAAGCCTCCTGGGGTGGGCGTGACAGGGAGAGAGAGTCTCTTCCTGCCTGCTTGCCATCGCTGGGCATCAGGGTCCAGCTGAGCCCTGTGCCCTTGACTCTGAGCGGTAGGTGGTGGTCATGGTCCAGATCTAAGCGGCCCTGTAGCCTCCCAGTTTGGAAGGCGGTTGGATCGGGGCGCTTACAGCTGACTGAGTGTTTGGCGGAGTCTGGCTGGAAGAGGTGGTCACTGGGGGTGTGGCCTGGACGGGTTTATCTCCCTCCCAGCTCTTCCTTTCACTCTGCTTCCTGTCTGCCGCGGGTCACTCTGCTTCCTGTCTGCCGCGAGGTGAGCCGCTGTTCCTCCGCCAGGCCCCTGTGCCACGCCGACCTGCCTTGGGGTCAGCCGAGTCTGCACTGAACTGTGAGCCAAAATCAGCCTCTCCTCCCTTCAGTGGAGGGTGTCAGCTGTTTCCTCCCAGCAATGAGCAAATACACAGGCAGAGAGGCAGCACCAGCTCCGGGACCCAGGGCGACCCTGTCCCTTCTTGGGAGCAGCAGGGGAGGGGTCAGTGCTGAAATAGGAAAGTCCTGCAGCCGGGAGGCGGGGAATGGGGCGGCTCACTTGCCTGATGGCGTACTTTTCTCTGGAAGTTCATTTATTGTTAACCATGAAACAACAAACAGAAAATATCTATGAGAGAGAGTCTGCCTGGTGTATGGAGAGGATTGCGACCACAGCTGACCTCAGAACGAATGCCTGTCCACCTCCATTTGATTCACTGAGCGTCCTCAGTGATCCACCTCCTACCCAAGCGTAAGGCGCAGTGCTTGGCCTGGCGGACTGAGTCAGTCTGGTCTTGTCTTGAGGGCCCCTGGGTGAGTTACCCGAACCCTGGGTCCCACAGCCGTGCAGGTTAGTGTAGGTCCTCAGTAACCCTTATTTGGTGCCGACATCAGGAAGATGCCCAGTACCAGACTATGGACTCAGTGTGGCTTCTCAGCAAGGCAGCTGGCGTGAGCGTCCTGAGTGATGCTGTGACCAGCTCGGGGCACACTGGTGAGGAGGGTGGGTTTGCCCCGTAAGTGCTTCCTGGGCAGCACTTGGGCCCCTGCCCTGTGCAAGGGGAGGGCGTGTCTTCAGGACTCTGCGATTTGCGTTGCTGGTCCAGGACATCCGTGTGGCACCATGGTCCCAGCTTTGTGCCTGTACCGAGAACATCAGAGGTCTCACTGGGTCTGAGGTTTAAAGCAATGCTAGAAGTTTCCAGGTAGAGGAAGAGGCAAAGCCTTCAGCCAGGGAGAGTCCCACCTGCGAAGGCCTGGTGAGGGATGGAGGTGGTGAGAGGAGAGAGGGAGGGCAGGTGCCCTGAGAGAGCAAGAGGATTGTTTTGTGTCTAGGGAAAGCAGTACCTCTACTGGTATTCCACTAGGTGTAACATACAGGGGGCAGGGAACAGCAGAGACCACCAGGCTGTGTAAAGCAAGATGACGTGGAGGCAGAGAGCATGATAAGGCCATCTTCTTGAACAAAGAGGAGTGTCTCTTCTATAGGAATGGAGAGAAGGTGGGGAAACAGTAGGCAAGAGGAGCCCAATGCACATCTGTGGTCGCTGGACGTGGTGGTGCACGCCTGTAATCCCAGCACTGGGGAGGCTGAGGCAGGAAGATCGTTGCGAGTTTGAGACCAGCCTGGGCTACAAAGCGAGCTCAAGGCCAGCTTGAGCTGCATAGTGAGACTCTGTCTAAAAAGACCCCCCCCCGCAAAAAGACATATTGCCATCAATGCCTTTCAAAACACTCCTGGATTTGAACGCCGCACCTATCCCATTGTTCTTGATGCTTTCTGAAACAGTTCTGGACGTCCTCTTTCATGAGTATTTTCAGTTACGCTTTCATGATTGTCTCATATCGATTCCAAACATTTACCTTTTATAATCCTTTTGACATTGGGCAAGAACCAGAAGTTGCACAGTGCCAGCTCCGGTGGATAAGGACGCACTAAAGTTTTTAGGAGCCTGCCTTTCCACTCGGTGGCACTCAGCAGCAGCGTTCACCATATTTTTGATCACATCTTGTAAAGATATTTATAAAAGAGGACTTCCAGAACTGCTTCACAGTGTAGCAAAAAGCTGGGCGTGGTGGCCCACGCCTGTAATCCCAACACTTGGGCAGCTGAGGCAGGAGGATTGTTGTGAGTTTGAGGCCAGCCTGGGCTACAAAGGGAGCTCAAGGAGAGCCTCAAGTGCCTAGGGCGACCCTGTCTCAAAAAGACAAACATAAAACAAACAAAACAAAACATAATGTGCAAGAGTAGTGGGACAAGTGTGTTCAAAGTGAGCAGGAAGGTTTTGCGAGGGGTGAGTGGCAGTGTGTCTTCTACTGTAATAAATATTTTTAAAAACATTCGCCGTATATTTTATCACCCCTTGTAGTTCACAGAATGGCTTTTTTTGGAAAGAGGAGCAGCTGGAGGGGTGGGTGGCAGGGAAGAGATGAAGTGGGAAGTTATTATAATAGGAACAATATAGAAACGGGGAGAGAGATCTACCTTATGTTGTTGACGTCTGCGTGAGTGTGTTTGTGTCTCCGTGCCCCCGAGAGCAACAATGCATGTTTTATCCATTCATCTTCACGACACCCACGTTACTAGTAGGTTCCCGTGTCCGCACCAGGTGATGAGTGGATGCTAATGATAGGACCTGGGCATTCGTCTTCCCAGAGTCTAACGTGTAAGAAGTAATGCCTAGCTCATGGTAGACGCTGTGTAATAATATGTGGAACACAACTAAGTCTTTAGTATGAGTAATTAAGAACTGACTGTGGAGCTAGAAAACAATAAAATATGCAGCCATATGCAAAACTATGCAAATGAGAAGCATGCAAAAAATATCTTGCATGCTG
>NW_004955404.1:12180596-12254155 GCF_000276665.1 Chinchilla lanigera | reverse complement strand
AGTCTTCTCTCCTAATGTACTTTTCTTTCTCGCCACTTCCTGCAGGTATAATATAAGCTACTTCCATCATGGGAGAGATAGAGCAGAAGCCCACCCCAGGGTCTCGCCTGGGGGCCGCCGAGAATTCAGGGATCAGCACCTTGGAGCGTGGACAGAAGCCGCCGCCAACACCTTCAGGAAAGCTCGTGTCCATCAAAATTCAGATGCTGGATGACACCCAGGAAGCATTTGAAGTCCCAGTAAGTTGCGGCTGTCTGTGTCCGTGAACCCAAGTGTAGGGGCCGCCTCCACATGAGAAGCTCCACCTCACTCCTGTGTCCCCATGACAACAGGTGGCTGAGAGGGTCTGTGTTTTGGGTGTTCTCTCCTTCCCCATGCTCAACACACACCGCTTGCCCGTTCTGGTTCAGAGATCCTTGATTTTCAGATTTGTGCGTGAACCACTCACAGAGTCATGTCAGTGGCCTTGGTGTTTGAGGTTTATTAAGACTTTCCTTATGCAAATATATTTCATCTGCGTGTGGATGTATATCATGTATATGAGTATATGTAGTAATTAATATCTAAGTTATATCATATAGTGTATAACTATTATGTAGTGTGTATCAAATATAGGGCATAAATCCTGTGTAAGTATGTATATAATATATACAGTAAAAGACACAGTGATATCGATCCCCTCCAGAATGCTACCCCTCACTTTGAGTGCACTTACTCGTCATTCTTGCCACTTTCTGAAGCAGTTCTGTAAGTCCTCTTTCGTGAGTGTCTTTAGTTGCACTGTTACAGCTGCCTTGCACTAATTCCAGATGTTTACCTTTCATGGTCATTTTGATTTTGGTCAAGGGCCAAAAGCTGCAGACTGCCATGTATTTATGTTTGCACTGGAGAGAAGAGTGGTCTTCTGGGTGGGTTCTAGTTTAGTGTGCTAAGGCAGTTTTTCCATTACACTGTGGTGTATGTCTACCCGCTTAATTTGCGTCTAGATGAATGGCAAGAAAAATCCCATGAAAACTTCCAAGAGCAAGCATTATGTGTGTTTTCACGCCAGGAAATCAGGAGGGACCATTTCCATGGCCTCAGAGGGCTGACTGAAGCCACTGGTCTGGTGGCCGTAGAACAAACAAGCCTGCCATCCCGGGGGTCAGGAAAAGAACTACACAGAGGCCAGGAGCTGAGCAGAAAAGGGGCTGTAGCCTGTCCCCAGCCTCCTGGGCGGCCCCTCTAGAGGGCGGGGGGAGGAACTGTCACCAGTGAGTTACCTGAGCCCAGCATGTCTTGTCCCCTGGCCAGAAGGTGCCCTGAGTGTACTTTCTTCCAAGGCCACCATCCTTGACCCACCGTCCTTGTCTAGGTCCACAGAACCCTCAGCATACCCTGGAAGGGATCTTTTGTGTTCTCTCTTGGTACCAAATCCTGCATGGAACAAACATTATTTGTGGAGGAAGAAAATAGCTCGAATTCCAAGCAGCCAACTTGCGAGCAGACTTTGGGAACACACCTGTTTTTAAAGTGAAGACAATCTGTCCATTATTCCTCTTGGCTAGAGTGACTGAAATTTAATAGTTGGCATTAACAGTGGTAACCCATTATTTAATCATTTATGGGATATGATTCAGTAAATTATATTTATTTCAAAGAACATTGTTCAGAGAGTGTGAATTAAGTGTCTCAGGGAAAGATAAATCTCAGAATAGCTATGTTTAAAACTGCCAATTTATGGTGCACTGCAGACAACCTCTTTGCCTTTCTGATTTTCTTGCTGTGGGATTCATATCCTTTAAGGGTGTTGGGAGGCCTTCGTCCGTCAATGAACAAAGCCATCGCTAATTTCTGGAAGTGTAAAATACGTTGAGGAAAGCACCTGCTGGACCCTGAGAACGAGCCCTCTGGAACACATGGGCCTCTGCTCTGCCCGCCCCTCCCCCAGCCTCCTCCTTGCCAGACTGGTTGGGTGAGGTCTCAGTTTCAGTGTTTCCCCTTTGGTCCTCTGATCCTCGCCTGAAGCAAGGCCTTCTATTTCGTGGTGTCGCTGTGCAGGGTTTGGACCCAGCTCTCAAATGCTGCCGCAGTGCTGGCTGTGGGAACATGCTCCTGCATTCGGCTGCACTCCTTCCATTTTCCAAAAGCAAAGAATATCGAAACTCTGTTCCTACTTGTGTTTAGCAAGGAAGAAGTGTAAAATTGTGTGCTGGTCTTATAAAATTATTTTTGGGTTTTTAAGTCCTTTGTCTACCAGGAACGTTTCTCACTCCCCGTGGTAAACTCCTGTGACCCAGTTAGTTTTACCCAGGTGCCTGCTCTCTCAGCCGGCAGCTGGACTTCGTCTTCTCTTTTGCAGATCTTAATCATGCACCTATCAAGGTAGAGCTGGACTAGCTGGATTCAAACCCTCGCTTCTCCTGCCAATAGTTAGTTTCCCCCCATAATAGTTAGTTTTCTCCTCCATAAAATTGCACTGGGGATGATATAGGACCTCCAAATAATCCAAATAATATAAAGGAAATTTATAACTTTTAACCTGCTGGAGGCCCGATATACTGAGTTTGTGCTCTCTAAAACTGAAGAATGAATTCTGGGAACAATGGAGGTTAAGAATAGAATGTATTTGAGGGAAAGAAAGCTATATTTATTGGGAGAAAGAAACCTTCTGTCTGAGAGAGACAGAAGGGGTCCTGAGTGGGTTGCCAGGGACAACCAGTGGGTTGCCGCTTTTTAAGAATTTTATAGAGAAAAACCATGAAGTGAGGTGAATCTAAGGTGGGACAAAACTATAATCAACCAATAAGATTAGAAGTATAGTTGCAAGGGTAACATCCATGGAGAGAGAAATCACAAATTGGGTGTGAAGTGGGACAAAACTATGGTCAACCAATAAGATTACAAGTATAGTCACTTAGATAATATTGATTAAACGGGGCTCAAATAGGGAAGCAAGTGTATATGGGAAGAACAGGACCTTTTCTGGAGGGGAGGGTGATTGATGCCTATTTAGAATATCAGTCGCTGCTGTTCATCCCTGGGGGAACTATGTGGGTGTAGTCATTTCTTCCGTCCTGAGGCCTGACCTTCAACGAATGCCCCACCAGCCACTGGTCATTTTGAACTGACTTCTGATCTGACTGTGTCTAATATTTTTAAATAACTTAGCTGTCTATAGTAAAATGAGGATAAAAATAAGTCCTACTTTGTACTGCATGAGAATTTAAAAAGTTAATGCAAAAAAAGTATCTAGAGCAATTTTTGGTATATACTAGTGATACAGGGGAAAGAAACTCCTGACCTGCTAGATGTCCAGTACAAGTTCGTGTTCTCTAAAATCAAAGAATGAATTTTAGGAACAATGGAGGTTAAAAGCAGAATATATTTATTGGGGAAAGAAGGCTTCTGTCTCAGAGAGGGGAGGGAGGGGTCCCAAATGGGTTGCTAAGGACCCTGCCTGCCTTTTCTAGGGATTTTTATAAGAGCAAATCCACGACGCAAGGCAGGTCCAAGGTGAGAAAAATGGGAAATCGCAAGGTGGTCATGAGGTGAGACAAAGCTATGGTCAACCAGTAGGATTAGAAGTATAACTGCTCAGGTAACATTGATTACATCGTGATCAAATGGGGAAGCAAGTCAGTAGCAGGGGTACCTGAAACAGAACAGGGGCTCTTCCTGAAGGGGGTTGGGTTAGTGGCTCTTCTGGCTTTCTCAAGGTGATAGATACCTATTTAGAATATCAATCCCTGATGTTTATCCTTAGGGAGGTATGTGGGTGCCTGTTTTATCTTTTATCTCGAGCTCCAGCCCACAGCCGAGGTGCCTGTCTCTCCCACAGTCCCAAAGTATCTTGTCTGCTGCACTGGCTCCTTCGAGGGCCCGGGTCCATCTGACTTCCTATAATACTTTATAAGAGCATAACACACATGATTAGCAGCACCTCTGGCACTGCTGGCTTCCCCTGTGGTAATGAGAGACTGTTCTTACTTCTGTCTTTACATCTAGTAAAGCACCTTGCAGAGTCATCGTTGAAAGTTTGCTGAGTGACAGTTAGAGTGAATTTATTTCACAAGTAGAATCTCATGCCATTGTTAGTTTTGACATGCTTCTTCCATGCAGATTTCATTTTTATTCTTCTAGTTTGGCCAGAATGCTCCTTCTCAGTCCCTGGGCAACAGATGTTTTCCTTAACTGGCTGCAGAAAGCCAGACATCAGCATTTCTGCTGATGGAGCGGATTGTAAATTGTTGCCTTGCGTTCCTCAGGAAAGCCAGTCGGGCCGTCCCACAGCTGGAAGCCATCAGGGCTGCCAGTGACTCAGTCACCCTGCCCGGATTGGAGGACAGGGACTGCAGGATCTCAGGGGTCAGCTCCTCGAACTGCGTAAAAATCTCGCTCCAGAGCTTTCCGCTGAGACTCCCCCATGGCCGAGCGTCTGAGCCTGGAAGCGTCCCCCTTGCCGGCATGTGAATTCTCCTGGCTCCCTGGGCATTTACCAAGCCACAGGCCAGCAGAGGCTGAGTGTCCCTTTGGGGTTCTTCTCTAGTGAGCCCTGTCTCTCCCTGGGGACTGAGTTTCCTGGGCCTTTGCTGAATACTTTTGGTTTTGCAATAAGAATGCCGGCAAAGTCTTCAATTTAAATGCAAATTCCCCGAGCAGTTCCCTGCCCTCATAACCCAGCCCTGCCCCTCCCCCGCGGCTGTTTCCATCATCATTTATGGCGTTTAGAGAAAAGTATTCTGAAGACATTAAGCTTTGGGAAAGCCTGGGCAGAGAGCGCTGTGGGCTCTTCCATTCCGTAGTTTCCTCCATGACCACCTTTACTGCTGAACTTGGAGTCTTTGTAGGTCTTTCCTCTGCAGAGGGAAGCTCAAACACAGTAGTGGAGCAAGTTCTTGCCCGGTGTTTGATCATCTTTATGTGGAAAACGCTGTGCCATCAGCCTTCCCTGTGGTTTGGTGAATGCAGCTTTCTCTCCACTGAGGTTATAAAGCAGAGGGGCTTTGGTCTCGGAAAGAGTTACGGACTCCTTCCCCGAGGCCCCTGAGCTGGTTTTATGTGTCCCCTCCGCCTGTCCCCCGGCAAAGTGTTCCACTGACGTTTGCTGGAGGAGCAGGTGGTTGCTTCTCCAAGTGTTTATTCCATTTCTTAGCCCAGAAGAGCGGAGGGAACAAAGCTGTTTTTTGCCTCTGTTAAGCAGGCTTCACGACAGCGGCTTCACTGGAAGCTGCTCACGGAGACAGGGGGATAAGGTGCCTGCACCTGTGGAAGGGTCTGTCGCAGAGGTGGTGGTGGGCAGGGACAGGGCCGAAGCCTTCTTACGAGCTTTTCTTGTATTCCCATCCTGTCCTTGCCCTTTGCAGAAGCTTTTGTGGCTCTCCAAGCTGGTGCAGCTGGCATCCTTTGTCCGTGGGTAAAGTATGGGTTTCTTAGTTCCAGGCGCAAAGAGCCAAACCATGCCCCTTGGCCTAGGACAACCGCGGGCCTCTGCCGAGGGCCTGCCGGGCACCCAGGGCAGGACCGCCTGCCGCTGTCCTCCGCCTGGGTTCTGGGTGTTTCAGCCGCTGCATCTCATGCTGGAAGATTCACTGAGCTGTTTGCTCCTTTGGGCCTCCCGCAGGACAAGACAGACCTCTTTGGGGGCGAGGCTTGTTTTCTTCTTGTGCATCCTCACAGCCTCCGTCAGAGTGAGGCCTGGTACCCACAGCCACACCGCGGTCGCCTACAAGGCCTTTGACACGGGGTTGGTGGTGTCCCTGTGTACAGACAAGGGGGCCCACAGGAAACAATCTCCAGCCCCTTCCTCAGCTTGCAGGGAGTTGAGGTCACGCTAGTGCGGGGACCCAGCTTCCTCTCAGCAAGCTGTGCCCCCCCCCCCCGGGAGGTTTGTGGGCTTCCGCGTCTCACCCCTTTTCGTTTTCTCCATGTTGCCTCTCAGCTCAGGATCAAGCAGTCCCCATTTCAGCTGGTTCCCTCCCCAGGGCCCCGCGTTCCCAGTCCTGCGCGCCTCTGGTTTTTGTCTGTTTCTGAGCCCCACCCAGCCCTCAGCCTACCAGGGATCCAAGTGCCGCCCAGCCGCTCGTTCTCCTTCCTCTTGTTATGCTCTTCTCGCTCACAAGTCCTTTGCAGCTCTGCTGCCCAGACTCGGTTTCCTTATCAGCAGAGTGAGGTATCTGGTCAGGAAGGTCGCCCAAGCTTTTCCCTCCCTTTCCTCTTTTGGAAGTTGAGACCCTGTGTGGGCACCCTCGTGGATGAATGACCTTTGTGTGACTGCATTTGGGAATTCCTCAGGTGGATGGTAACTCCTTGCAGAAAGCGCTTATTTGTAGAACAAAAACAAAGCCTGATCAGACACAGTGGTTACTGGGAACCTACTAAATGGTAGAGGGAAAAGTATGCCACGGTTGACATGTGACAGGCTGTTCCTACAGTGTCCGGAGGCCTTGTGGTGTGGCTTCGGCATGGTGACTGTCACTTTCTCAGAGCTCAGGGAGCTGGACACCTGAGCTCCATGACACTTGACTATGGGGCACCATAGAAGAAATCAGATATTTGCTCAGCAACACACTATTCTTTTTTCTTTTTTTGAGACAGAGTTTTGCTAGGCAGCTCAGGCTGGCCTTGAACTCACTTTGTAGTCTAGGCTGACCTTAAACTCATAGCAGTCTTCCTGCCTCAGCCTCCAAGTACTGGGATTGCAGACATGTGCCACCATGCCTGACTAGCAACACACTAACAGTAGAAAATCCAACAAGTCCATTGAAATCAGAGCAGATCTCTCCATTTTTTACTTTGCATGTCACAGAAGAGACCACATAGGTTTTTTGCTGTTGGCAAAATTGCCGGTGCTATCTGGGAGACTTAATTAGGAGCGTGATAAAGTCAAGTCATCAGTGATTAAACGGTGATTTCATTTTATTACCTCTGCAATGAAACAGGCCTTTCATTCCTTTAATTCTCGTGGAAACCTGCGGGGGAGGTTGGTGGAAAGCCTGTGCTATCTGAGGTGGGGCATCCCGGTGGTGGATTTCAAAGTTGTCTTTTGAACCTGACCTGAGAAAAAGACAGAGGGAAGTTGGTCTTTTTAGAGGCCCTGTGTCTCCTCTCTGGCACCTTCCCGTTTCTGGCAGGAAGAGTGGAGCCTGAGGGTTTTGAGTGTGGCTTGTGCGTAGCCTCTGTGTCTGTGAAGGTCTCCTCTTTGTTTCTTTTTTATTTTGGTTTTGATTTTTCTTGAATTTTGCTTCTGGGTTTCTCTCTCAGCTACTTAGGGAAGGGGCTCTCTTTGGTAAGCCCCTGAAGGTCTACTTTTCTCCTCCCCGCTCTAAAGAGGTGAAATGAACATTTAACTAAAGGCCTTGAGGGCGTTATTAGTCAGCTTTCTCATTGAGGGGACAAAGTACGACTTAAGTGGGGAGGGGTTGAATGTTCACTCACGGTTTCAGGGGTCCAGTCCATGGCGGTTGCCTATAAGGCAGAAACATCATGGTAGAAAGGAGTAGTAGAGCAGAGCTGCTTATATCATTGGTTTCAGCATCAGAGCACAGGGGAAGAGTCAGAGAGGAAGGGGCCAGGAACCAAATACAGTTCCCAACGTGACTCTCCCATGACCCACCCAGACACACCCAGAAGTGTGCTTTGCTGATCTCCCAAGTCAATCAAGTTGACCCGCAGGATTAACCATCACGGGGCAGGATCTTTTCTTTTTGTAAAGTTCCCTGTGTCTTCCTAGAATCGCAAGTGCAGCAGGGGGCTGTCCCTCCGGCTGCTCTGAGGACACCCATGACAGACGGAGGTGTGTGGCCCAAGGGTACTCAGCGCTCCTCTACTTCAAATGCTTCTCACATAATTTCACAGGCTATTTAAAACCAGAAGGGCGGGCTGTGTGTCTAGAATGTACCCTGCCTCTTCAGCAGCTATGCTCTGAGCCAGAAAGAGGGAGGCAATTTCACATGTTTTAAAAAATAAGCGAACATTTCTTTCTCCTTATCAGTGTTGCTTTTGGCTCCTTTTATAAGCCAAGTCTCTGAAATACTATCGATGTCCACTTTGCTTTGCCTGGCCATTTCTGTGTTTCATTTAACTTTGAATGATAAATGGTGCTTGTCTGGGTCTAGCCTCTTGAGGATAAATTGAAAAGCTATTTAATAAAGTAGAAAAAAAATTTTTTTTCATAAATCATTCCAGCTAAATACTGCTAGCTTGTCTTGCCGGCTCTTTACAAGCAAGGAGGCGAATTGAAACGTTGGCTCGAAATGCTTGTATGTGCCCCTTCCAACTCGAGTTACAGCTCTCATGATCAAAGTGAGCTCCGTAGCTCTGAAATGAGTGCGGTAATTCTTTAACAGCTGTTTGCTATTTTCTCCCTGAAAAAAGAATCGCTCGGTACAGCCTAATAAATAAAAAGAATAAACTCTAATTGTAGATGTCCATATCTGACATTAAAGTGGGCCAGATTCTGAGAAAATGTAGGGAGTTTGAAAAGTTGGGTTTTTTTCTCCCTCTTCAAATGGAAATAGTAAATTTCCTTAATCGCATATAAGCAATAGAATGGTTAGGTGGTTAAATGGGTGGAGAGGCATAGGCCTGTAATCCCAGTGTTTTGGGAGGCTGAGGCAGGAGTATTTCAAGTTCAAACCCAGCCAGGGCAACTTAGTGAGACCCTGTCTCTACAAAAAGGGGGTTCCTGGGGATGTAGGTCAGTTTGGAGACCCTGGATTTCAATCCCCCAGTACCTCCTCCTGTCCCCCAAAAAAGAGTGATTAAAGGGGAAATGCTGGCCCCTGCATCCTGGCTCCATGGACAGCCACTCTCACCTGCACAGGTGGAGAAAATCGACCTCAGTGGGGAATGAAAAATCACCAGTAGGAAAATCACGGTGCCAGGTACACATCCCCCCTTCTCAGGGACGTTTGTGTTTGTCTTTACTTTTGTGCCGAGCGTTACTTTCATTTTTGTTCTTTAGCAGAGTCGAGACCCTGCTTTCCTTGCGGAGCTGTTGGGCAGGTCGGATGGCAGAGAGGACGTGTGCAGGCGCTTTCACATAAACAGCAGCGTTCCTGTGTCAGGCGGAGGCGTTCCTCCCCGCCTCTCCCTCCTCTCGCAGGGCCTGTGCAGCCTCACATCCAATTTGGTCTTGCTTTGGAGCCTGAGTCATTACCTAAACCGGGCATCTACCCCGGCCGGCTTTCCCGACGTCTCAGTGAATAAAAGGCCACTCAGGCAGTCGTGGGGACAGCTCTGAGTCTGCCCAGCACGCTTACCGCTGTTCTGGGGACTTAGCGGTAGCTTCTCTGAGCTTTAGTGTGATCAGCTTGAAGACTTGTGTTCTTTTCACTGATTTGAGCCTTTTGGCTTTGCTTTCTGGTCTCTATTTCCTGAGCCCCAAGAATCCTCCATTCTTGGAATCAGGAGGCTCGTAGGACTCAACCTTCCTCTTGCATGGGCTGGATGGATGCTGTCAAGGTGGACCTAGGATTTCAAGACCATCCCGGTCTTTGCAGCACTGTTTCTGGGGGGACATTTAAAGGAGCTGCTCCTACATTTGAATGTAAATATGGAAACATTGCATGTACAGAGTAGACTTTTTAAAAATCTGTCTGCTTTTTTAAAGTTAAATTTTCATTTTTGTTGGTGCGTGTTTGTAGCGCGTAATAATTACATTCCTTGCTCCGTCTCTTGGCCACCTCCCTTTTGCAAAAGATCTCTCTCCCTGTTCCCTATTCTGCTCTGTTTTGCTCTTTATTTATATTTTGGATTTCCCATACAAGAGAAACCTTGCGGTACTGAAGCTTGTCTGCCTGATCTCAGTTAACGTTATGATCTTAAGGTGCATCTGTTTTCCTGCAAGTGACTCAAGCGTATCTTCTTTAGGGCAGAGTAGTACTCCACTGTGGGTAAATATTACATTTTCTTCATCCATTCATCTGTTGAGGGACATGCAGACTGCTTCCATGATTTAGCTATTATGAATTGTGCTACTGTAAACAAGAGTGTGCGTGTATCACTGCACTATGATGCCTCTAACTCTTTTGGGCAGGTACCTAGAAGGGGAATGGCTGGGTCTTCATTCACTTGCATTTCCTGTTTTATCATATACTTGTTTCTTGTCTTCCATTCCTTTGAACATCCGAGTTGGACACAGAGGCTTTAAGTCATAAGGAAGCTAAAGGGTTAACTTCATTTGGGGCTTTTGTTCCGTAGGTAGATTACTCATGTAAAAGAAAAACTCCGAAAGCCTTTAGTGCTTCGTGCTATGTGGAAGAGCCTCCTAGGTTTGTTTCCTTATCTATATGGACAGGAAGTTGGGCCAGATCCCCACGATGGAGTTCTGTGGCTTTGGTTTTATTTTACGGAATACGATCTTGAAAGCATGGTATGGATTCCACATACCAGGTGTGGCAAGGTGCCGCTGGTGATAAGAAAGTGAACACTAATAACTACCTTGCAGAAATGCCTCGCTCCCTATGCACCAGACATTGTGCCATGTCTACATCTGCATTACTTAGGACTAGGCAGTCAGCTGCCACAGGGCTTTCTGTGGCAAATGTCTTCCAGGGAATATGTCTTCCTTTAGTTGAGACGTCAGAGGAACATTGTCGACGTTGCTAATAAAAGACATCACTGTATTTATGGCTAATTAGTGAACAGTGAGGTGGGTCTGTTGGGGCCAGTTAGGCCTGTGGAGCGTGTGTGACTTAGGGTGTGTCAGACAGCCGTGTAGCCCAGGCTGGACTTGAACTCACATCAATCCTCCTGCCTCAGCCTCCCACGTGCTGGGATTACAGGTGCGCGCCACCACGCTGGGCCTCACTCAAGTAGCACCGTGAACCATCTTCTCCTCCTACTGGCTAATTCAGTTCTCGTAGCAACTGCAGTGACAAGTTTTATTGGATTGGTTAAGAGGGATCTTCATTTTCGTAATGCAGACTGAGAAGTGCTGTTTTCCTTTCATTAACTTAGTTTCAGTAAGTTTTTAACAGCTTCGTGTCCAGGTCGTTTCCCCGCCTGGATTGTAGTTTGTGCTTGTTGACCACGTGACGAGGCTGCCTAGTTTCGTGCCATTTCTCCGATCGGGCCCTTGAGGCTAATTAAACCCTTACCCAGGATCACTTCCAACAGGGGGCGTTTGCCAGCTGTAATCTCGCTGAGCCCCTCATGAGTACGGTCCTTGTCTTCTTTTTTCCCTTCCTTCCCTACCTGAGGCCAGTGTCCCTCCGGTGGACTTCTCTGCTGGTGCCCTCTACCAGACTTCTCTGTGGAAGCGCTTGAAAAACACATGGCAGTCTTAGAAAATAGAGTTCTAATTTTCTCCAGAAAACTGGTTCAACAGAAACCAAGACGCTGCCAGCAGGCTCCCGGCGTCCTGCCAGCCCGGGGCTGTGGAGAGGGAGGCCCTCTGTGCGGTGAGTCTCGTAGCTTCCAGACTCATTTCTGCCTCTTGTCTGGCTCTAAAAATGCTGGCCCCAGGCCCTGGAGAGCTGGTTTTGTTTGGGGCTCTGCGTGGTGGGGCACAAGGTACTGGATGAAAACGAGTGCCTTTTCTCTGTGTCCTTTACCTTGTCTGCGCAGGGGCGCGGGGGGTGACGCTGGAGTTACAGCCCCCTTTTTCCTGGGCTCATCCATCAGTGTGTTGCTTCAGCATTTGTTGAATTGTGGTGCATTAGTTTGCTGGGGCCACTGTAACAAAGTGTCACAAACCGGGTGGCGTAAAGAAGAGGGGAACGGCGCCACATTCTGTAAACTGGCGGTCTCGGGTAAGGGTCAGCGGGGGCGAAGTTGGTTTTTTCTCCCTCCATGCTTTGTGCTCAGTTTGAGGGGTTTTGCTGGTACTCACGGACATCTTTTAATTTTTTTTTCTTTTTTTTTTTTTTGGTGTTAGCAGGGGTTGAACCCAGGGCCTTCCTCCTGAGCTATGGGCCCAGTCCTTTCTATTTATTTTATTTTAACAGAGGGTCTTGCTGCATTGCCCAGGCTAGGCTTGAACTTGCAGTCCTCCTGCCTCAGCCTTCCAGAGTTCTGGGATTATGAATGTGTACCACCATGCCCAGCTAATGTCTGATGTCTTGACTCCTAGATGCATCTTGACTCCTAGATGCATCACCCAAATCTCTGCCTTCACCCTCGCAAGATTTGCTTGCTGTTTCTATCTCCGTATTTTTCATTTTAATGAGAATGTGGATCTAGGAGGTCCTGTTCTAATGACTTAATCTTTACTCGATCATTTCTAAAGCCTTCTTTAAAAATTTTTTTTGTTTGTTTGCTTTTTGTTTCTTTTGAGGCAGGGTCTTGTTGTGTAGCCAAGGCTGGCCTCGAACTCGTGGCGCTCCTCCTGCCTCAGCCTCCCAAGTGCTGAGCTCACAGGCGCGCACCACCGTGCCCAGCTCAAGCCTTCTTTTCCAAATAAAGTCATATTCAGGGTGGGCAGGAAGATACAGTATAACCCATATATAATAACTTCCATTGTTCTGTTTTGCTCTGTGTAGCCGCGGGTAGGAAATGTTTGGGCCACTTAAAGCTGTGACTCCTAGCTGTGTAACTCAGTGGCCCAGCTCTCTGGTGTCGGTCCTTTTGCAGCATAATGGAGACGGAGCGTTTAGAGACCAGAACCTCACATCACGTGTGTGCATAGCTGAGCTGAAGGACAGACGGCCACACGGGATGAAAAATCTGTCGTATTAATCCAGCGGCTTGTGTACCTCAGTTGCTTTCTTCTCCCCAGTGACTCAGGAGCAGGAGGGTGCTGGTTGGCAAACCCTGTGTGGCGCCTCCCAGCTGATGCTGTGGCGGTGTGCACATTCTCTCGGGTCCGGTAAACAGCTCCTCCAGGGACGCGTCTGTCCGCGTTGGAGAAGTGAGTTTTCGCTGCTGTCCAGCACTCGTGCAGTCTTCCAGGCCTTGCGTCAGGGGACGTCACTGGTCATTAAGAGCTGCAGATTTTGCCATGTGAGGTCCTGTGACTTACTTCAGACCTGTTAGGATGGCTATACTAAAAACACAGAACAAAGCCAGGCCTGGGGCACATGCCTGGGGGCTGATGCAGGAAGATGGCAAATTCCACCCCAGCCTGGGCAGTCTAGTGAGACTCTGTCTGCCTCAGAATAAAAAAGGGCTGGGGATGTGGCTTGTTGGTAAGGCCCTGGGTTCAATTCCGGGTTCAGAACCAGTGTAACAAGGGCGGGCAAGGATGTGAAGAAACTGGAGCCCTTGCACTGTTGGTGGAAGTTGACCGTACTGTACGACCCGTGTCCCACTTTGGGGATACGCCCTGAAGACGTGAAGCAGAATAGCGAGGAGACATCTGTACATCCGTGTTCGGAGCTGCATTGTTCGAGAAAGCCAGGAGTCAGCGTGTAACGGGTGCATAGTTTTCATTTTCCATGGTGAAGTTCTGGAGCTGCGTTTTACAACAATGCGAATATAGTGAATTTACCGAACATACTTAGCAGTACTTAAAGTAGCCAACATGGTTTGTGAATATTATTTTAAAAATCACATAAAAATAATGCACATGGAGCAATATGATTTGGAAAGTAGTTCATGTAGCCCTAGCTGATTTGTTTAAAATGTAAATTTCACTACACTGACTACATCATTGGCCTTTTATCTCCTCTTTACGTGTTGTTACCATTTTCTAGATCTTGCCCCCCAGAGCGATGTTAAATTCCTTCGAGGCTGGGACGGGGTTCTTTGCGACCTCCCTAGTTGCTAGTGTGCTCCCTGCACATAGTGGGAGTCGTAGTTCCCGAGCTACTCACGGAACTTCCAGGTGCTACCTCGTTCTAAGGGTCTGTTCACCTCTGTGTCTTTATTTGCTGGTGTTTAGGGTAGCGACCGAGAAGACTGTAAAGCAGAACTTCAGAATGACGCTGAAGGTATCAAAGATGTCAAGTGTTCTTTATCTTCTAGCAGTCGTACTTCCATTGACCAGCTGATGAATAACAATTTCCAGAACCTTAGAAATCTTTTAATATTTACATAAAATTTATCCTTGAGCAAGCAATCCAAGTAGTTTCTCCCTGGTGCACCTGGCGTGTAGACCCAACAATTGAACACTGTTTTTGGGTAACACGTGCCATTCCAAGCAGAGAACTGCCAAAACATACCGTTAGGACTTTGCTCTAATTAATTCCTTGTGAGTGATAAATTTTCTGTTCTTTACCCTTCAACCTACATTTTCCGATCCTTTGCATATATTCATCTGACAGCAAAGATGAAACAAGTCAAGCATGGTGTTTGTGCTGCTGTTGATAGCATTTGGAAACCTGCAGCTCGAAATTTTTTTGGTTCAAAATTTAAATGTTTCCAAAAAATGTAACATTTAGGTAAATTTCACTATTATAAATTCCTCTCTACTTATATGTTGTTCACAATGTGAGGCCTCTGAACCACTGTGTAAAATCCACGCCTGTAATCCCAGCACTCGGGAGCCTGAGGCAGGAGGATCGTTGCAAGTTCGAGGCCAGCCTGAGCTACAAAGTGAGTTCAAGGCCAGCCTGAAGTGCATAGTGAGACCCTGTCTCAAAAAGACCACCGCCCTAAAAAAAATCCTCTTAACTGTTACAGGAACAACAGGACATGTAGTGTCATCTCAGAGACCCTGCTTAAAGAGGAGCCACCACCATGTCTAGTAAAAATTAAACAGGAGACATAGGCAGCTATGGTGCAAAACCACAGAACTTACCACCTCTCACTTAAGTTATTGGCCTCATTTATCTCTAATGTGTTGCCTGTAGTAGGTTATAGTCATGTAAGAACAAAAGGTAGACTTTGGACTTCGGTATACCATTGTAGTGTATGAGTGTTTTAAGAATTACTCGAAAGCAAACATGGTTTAAAAGCCAAGCCATGATAGTAAAGTGACATTTTCTAGCAGGTAGCATGGTAGTCTGTGGTCATGCCCAGAAATTCTGGGGGTAATTGGTCATTTTCCCTTATCTTAGAGAACCAGACAGCCTCCATCCCAACCCCATCCTAGAAAAAGGGATTTGGATATTATTGAAAAAACTGTTATAGTGTATGGGGCTGTCATAACAGCTAATTTTAATAATTGCTTGTTAACATTGTGACTTTGAGTTTAAGAGGTTTTGGCAACTTTGAATAGATTATGGGGTTTAGTGAGAATCAGAAATGCATTTGATCTTTTAAAGAAATTAACTCTTAAAATTTTTCTCAATACCTTAGTACTTATCCCTAATATAGTCTGTATCCATTGAGAAAAAATTAGGAAAATGTATACATGTGTGAAGAAATAAAAAGCCCCATCACCCAATCAGACAAAAGCATTAATGGTTTAGGTATGATGCCCTAACGTTATTTTCTTTTATATATTTTCTCACTTATGGCTCTGTGGGTTGTAAGCAACTGACAAGGATTCGGACCAGTGTCAACAAAGAAGGGGACTTGTTGAGGGCTCACTGGGGAAGCTCATCGTGGCCATGAATATTGTGGTCCAGGCATCCACCCATTTTTGCCTGTCCCAGGGTATTTTATAAAACCAGGACAGACTCTGTATACTGGGGGTGCCTGCCCACCTGCCTGGGGAAGCATACCGCTCTGAGTGGATGGAGGGGGCCACAAAGAACAAGAATGTAAGGGTACAGGAGAGACATCCAGAACTACCACTAGCTTCCCAACCAGCTGTACAGCTCACAGGGAACGATTGGCAGTTCACCGCGAGGACCTGGGGGAGCAAGGGGAACCCCGAATACTACCCAGGTCAAGCTGCTACTTGGGCAGAAGACAAAGAATAAATCCTGAAGCTCTAGGGAGGGCTAAGGGGTGATAGCAGAAAACTGTAAAGCCCTGGGCGGGTTTATTGGCAGTCGAGGGGGAAAACAGCAGCACAGCGGTTCCTAGGAGTTCTTGGCCAAGCAGTTGCTTGCCCACTTAGCTACTGTTCTGTGACCTACTCCTAGTATAGTTGTTGGATTCATAAAGGGACTGGGGTATTTTAGTTTGTTTTCCTCATGGAGAATAAACTGTCTTTAAAAATTGCCCTTTCCCATGAAGTGGAAGTAGAGTTGCTTTTCAATAAACATTTATTAAAAACATAAAAAATAGAAATTGCCCTTTCTCTGATATTTTGCTGAAGCAGTGAGTGGGTAGGGGACCGTTGGTTTTCGTCACTCGGTGTCCCTTGGCCGCCTTACCTTTCCTTGCTCTGAACCACAGTTTGGTTTGCAGAAACTTCAGGGTTCACTTACTAAGGTTTAGGCTCTGTAAGAAAAGATTTTTTTTAAATTTTCAGATTGCCATGCTGTGAGGGTAGATTTCACAATGGGCACCACATTAGTAACTCACATAAGGAACGTATACTTACTAATCAAATCGCTCCTGAGGATGTGTTGCTTTCAAACTTTAAATGGAGTAAGAGAGCTGAATTTTGGACGCCCTCAGACTGAGAAAGTTGGACTTTGAGGTTCCTTAGTACAAGTAGGGGGTAGGTGTGTGGGCTGTTCGCTGCTGTGGGTCTGACGCCAGAAAAGCAGATGTTCCCAGATGTTGGGAAGAGACGGAAAGCGAGGTTCTGGGCTTCAAATTGGGCCCTTGGCCAGAGAGCCGAATCCCTGGAGGACAAAGCCTTGTAACCAGAGTGGATCACTTTCCCTCCGCTGCTCCAGCTGGAGCTTCGGGAGAGAGAAGTCCAGTGAAAGGCTAGTCTTCCCCGTCTACTCCCACAAACACTTAAAAACAAAAACAAAGCAACCATACCCTCCTTTCTTAATTTTAAACACAACACAAGCTACACTATCATTATACAACATTGGAAAATGCAGTCAAGTGGGAATGAGAAATCATCCGTAGTGTCATATACAGAGAGCACTGAGGTAAGACTTCCATGAATTTCTGTATTTCCCCTCCTTGGGGAAATATTTCTTCCTTCAGATATAATGACCTCCCTGCCTGTAGCAGTTTCCTCCCACTCTGTCCTAGAGCAAGGGCTTTAAGAGCTTGGTATATTTTAACTTAATCTTCTTCTAAAGTCATGCAAACCTACGTACAAGTGGGTGTGGATTTTTTTTTCATTTTTCACTAACAACATACTATAGACCACTTTCCAGGTCCAGAGATATCAGTCTAACTTTTAAACATTGCTGCATAGTAACTCATAGTTTAGATAAAGCCGTAATTTATTCAGTTCAGTTCCCACTGATAGACATTTGAGATATTTCCCACTTTCCATGCCAGTACAAACAGACTTGTACACAGAGCCTTATGAAGGGATCATTTTATTTCTCTACGATGAGTCTATGTGTGTCGAAAAGTTCCAGGCCCTTGATAGTTGTACAGCCAATCTTTATTTTTTTTTTTTAATTTTTATTTTTTTTGGTTTTTCTCCGGCACCGGGAACCGAACTCACGACCTTGCACTTGCCAGGCAGGCGCTTTGCCGCTGAGCTAAATCCCCAGCCCTGTACAGCCAATCTTTAAAGGACACATAGTATCTATAGTATTAGAAATATATAACCACAGGGGGCTGGGTATTTAGCTCAGTGTCGCAGTGCCTGCTTGGTAAGTGCGAGGTCGTGAGTTCGATTCCCGGTACTGGAAAAAAAAAAAAAACAGAAAAAAGCAATATATAACCACAAACTCTATCAAAGATAATAGGGATTGAGAAAGCCTAGGTGAGTTTCACTGATGAGTAAGTAGAGGAGCCACAATTATAAATAAAATATTAATAAATTAACCAAGAGGGTATTTTTAAAAAGGCAGCACGACTAAGGCTTATTCTGTGAATTCAGGGGTGATTATACATAAGAGAAACTTGCACAATAATAAATAAAGGAAAAAAAGTAATTAGCTGTTTAAAAAGAAAACCTATAATTGTTTTTAGCCACAGCTTTTCATGTCTGAGTAAAATAAGAACAGATGGAAATTACTTAATATGATGAAGACTGATTGCCAGAACCCAGCAGCACATAATGAAGTGGTGAAATGCTAAAGCCATTTTCATTAAAACGAGCCAAATATATCACTTACTGCCACCATTACTCAGTATTATTTTAAAGATTTTAAACTAACAATAAAAATGACAAATGTAGAAGAAATTATATATATTTTTGAAGGTTATTATCGTATACCGAAAAAATCCAAGTTATTTTTTTAAATAGTTTTGGAAATAACATCATTTGGAAGGATGAGTAAATACAACTCATTAGCTTATATATCATAGACGTAGAACGTATTTTGTATGTTTTTACATATACATATATTTGAAATAATTATTTGGAAATGAGAAAAGGTTCAGAGTCATAACCAAGAATGAGAAAAAAATTTAGGAATAAATTTAAGTAGAAAGGTACATGTCTAGCCGGGCATAGTGGCGCACCCCTGTAATAGCACCTGGGAGGCTGAGGCAGGAGGATTGCCATGAGTGTGAGGCCAGCCTGTGCTATATAGTGAGTTCAAGCTCAGCCTGAACTGCATAGCAAGATCCTGTCTCAAAAAAAGAAAAGTGCACATCTGATAAGAAGAAAAGTATAAAACTTCATGCAAGGACTTCATGGTTTTAACATGGACCCTGGTAGAAAAGGCAATGTCATGAAATATTAGTTCTCCCCAGAGAAAACTTGGAACCTGGGACTTGCCCTCCTGGACATTAGCGTCTTAGAGTAGGTACTGGCACAGAAATGGAGTCAAGAGTCAGTCCCCGTATGGTAAAGTATACAGAAAATGGTGGGAAAGAATGCTTTTCTTGATAAACGGTGCCGGCATGCTTAGCTGTCCACTTGGAAGAAAAAAATGCAGTTTTTCCATCTCATACCAGATGCAGGAAAAGACTTGGGTGGTTGAAAGCTCTCGCTCTAAACAGGAAAACATTCAGGGAACTATATATATATCGCCTTTGGGTTATACGGGTACCTCAGAGGCCGTGAGGCAAAAAATAAGTCACAGAGACCCACCCACTCCTTCGCTCGGTGGATTTGTGGTTCCGTCAGAGGGACCCTGGTGGGTTGAAGCTGCTCAGACCATCTCGTCACCTGCACCCCAGGCCAGGTTTTAGCTAGGACAGGGAGCATGGCCTTACATCTAGACGAATGACTTCTCTGCGCTGTGCATGTATCATAAAGACCCCTTTGCATGTCTGTAAAGCAAGCAGTCCACTGAGGGCTTCAGATGTCCAGAGGGCTGAAAGTTGTGTTCACCCGTCACTGTGAGCTTCTGTGAAGTGCTTCAGCTATACCTTGGAGACAGCGAGGGGGTGGTAGATGTTAGGAACTCTTTTTGGTTTAAGAACAACTGAGTCTCCCCCCTTCCCTCCAGTTACCTGGGCACCTTGCTGCCCTCTCTTTTGCTCCTCTCCATGCAGTAGACCAGAGCTGCCCTTCGTGGAGGGAGCCCTCTCTGCCCCCCAGGACCTCAGTGACACGGCGGCCTTATCAGAGCTCCAGGACCAGACTGCGTCCGCCTGTTCTTAAGTCTCACCCTTCTGTCAGTCATCTGCCTCCAACCTGGGTTCTGATTCAAGGAAAGGTCAAGACTTGACCAGTGTCCATACATTTGCTCCAAGAGGCCTTGTGGGACATTTGGGACCTGGCCGGCTGCTCTATGGACAGAGCACTTTTGGCGGTGGGTGGGTGAGGGGAGGCTGGAGGAGCCCCACGCAGGAATCTACCTGATGATATCTGTTCTTTTTTCCTGGTAAGCCTTAGAGTAGCAAAAGCACTCTTAGGAAAGCACGCATGTGTGTCCATATGCATGCTCATTTAGCACATGCATCTGAAACAATCAGGGCCCTTATTGCTGGCACTGTTCCCTCAAAATAACAAGCGGTTGGAGTTTTAGTAGGTGCATGGGACTACGGAAACCCAGATGCGGCATCTGGAGGAAGATGGCTTCAGGGAGGGAGAGGCCGGGACCTGCGCTTGCCTCCTGGCTCATCCTCTGACGCCGACTGACCACGTGGCTGGTGCTGGGAGGCTGAGGCTCCTCTCTGTGCAGGGGGAGAGCATTCTGTTCCGTGTTGGTGCTAGAGCGGAGTCCCTGCTCCCGTCTTTGACCCTGACTGCTGATGCACCGCCCACCCTGTGCCCTCTCAGCTCAGCAGCACCCACTGTCCCCCAATTCTCCAGAGGCCACCTGCAGTCCTGGGCTTGCATGAGCGTGGCACCAGGGCTCCCTGTGCCTCCTCACTGCCGATCCTCCTCCTGCTGTGAGCCAGCATGTGCTTGTGAACTCCCCGGGAAGGGCGTCTCTGCGGGCTTTCCCCTAAACCTTCCTTCTTCTTCAGTCTCGGGAATATGGGTTCCTTCTGTGTTTCCCATGACCTGGGCAGGGGCCGCCTTCAAAAAAGTGGGCAATGGCGGCTCAGCCAGCTCCTTGCCCTTTTGGCTCCGTCCCAAAGCTCCCGGCCGTGCTGAGGCCCGGCACGCAGCAGCGCTTGCCCACAATGCACAGCAAGGCGTTGGGGTCCTGGGTAGCGGAAGGTGCCCCGTCCAGCTCAATTGCGTACATTTCTGAGTGATGACGGAGGTGAAGAGGTCCACGAGTAGGAGAGGTTGAGGCACCTGTTGGCCTCAGAGCCTTCACAGTGGCCGGTGCCCCCTGAGTAGGGCTTGGATGAGTTGGGTGTGGGAGACCCAAGCGTGGACCTGGGGTCTGGAGTGTTTTATAGCCATGAATTAATTCAGCCCTGGGACCTTCAGGTCAGCCCAGATGGTAAGCAGTGAGTGCAGAGAGCCTGTCCGGCCCGCTGACCTGAGGTTGTCAAGACTGACGCCTCGGGACTCCGCAGGAGCTGAGTCCTGCTGAGGGAACGCTGGGTGCGGAGCCCCGGCTCCTGCGTGCTCGCACCTTCCTGCTTCTCTTCGGCTCCTTCGCATCTTCAGCAGCAGCACCCAGGCCCATCTGGTCCTGAGACCTTTCTCGGTTGTTGGTCCTTCTCAGGAGGCCTCTTGGCTGGCGCTGCTGCCTCAAGTCCCCTGAGGCTATCAGAGTCCTGGGAGTCTCTGTGGACCCACTGCCACCCCCACCTTGCCACCTGCTCTCGTGCCAGTTCTGCGGTGCAGTTGAAGAGATCATTTACACTTTACAGTGATCTTTTTTAGGCTGGGGATGGAGCTGCGAGGTAGAGCGTGTGCTGAGCATGTGCGAGGCCCTGGCTTTGATCTTCAGTACACCAAAAACACTGGAAGGGATTTTTCCGGGAGGCCAATCTGGAAGTGACACTCACCACCTCTTTGGAGTGACTCTGAGCTGTGGTCGCAAGGAAATAACAGAGATGTCCTCTGTAGTGGGCTGTGACATCTCCCATGTGAGGTTGGCATCTCGGGTGCATACTTGTTTTTGGTGTCGGACCATTGAGAGAGGAAACCATCTTGACATGATGTACCTGCAAACCTGCCTCCGAACGGCATTGGAGTTCGTGTTGTAATTTCCACACGTGGCTTTTGGTGATACTAAAATTTCTGCTGAGGGGCTAACGCCGCTGACCATTTGCAGTGATTTCTTACAGCGTAGGATTTTAGGAATGCAGATGTCTGTTTTTAGTGTTCTGAGCTTCTGTGTTCTTCGTTCTCTTGCATTGTCTCTCTTCACTGTAATGCTTCATGACCAGCTGGGCTTTTGGAAACGTGGCGTTTGCTTCTCTGCGAGCAGGTCGCTGCCTGTAACTGGCCCTGTGCCGTATGAGTCTGGTTTGGTGGCAGCGGCGACAGCCAACGGGCTGTGCATTTGCTCACAGGCTGCTTTCCGTCCCGTCCTCCCACATTGCTTAATTTAAAGGTGGTAAAACTGAGCTGCTTCCCCAAATGTGTTGGAGCCTCAGATCCTTCAACTGTATTGTGCTGGTTCTTACTGCACAGCCTGGCTTTGGCTTCCTGGCGAGGGTGGACGACATGGATAGTGTCAAGGTAGTGATGCTGGCACCGCGGTCCACACGACATGGAGTCACCAGAGAGCTGGTTAGAAAGAAGTGCAGCTTCTCAGGTGCAGTGCTGATTCTCAAGGAGTATCCATGCAGGCTCAAGCTTGAGAAACTCCAAATAAATGTGCATGTATAAACAAAATGTTCAAATTAGCAGCCATTGTTATGACTGAAAACTTTTATAGTCTTTCATTGCTCAAAGTAGTTCCAAAAGAATGGGCGCAAGACTGATATAGTTCACACAATTTACACTCTCCTGCAGTAAAAAGCTCATTACTTTGAGTTTTGCTAATTTGTAAAAATTCTAATTCCAGCACAGCGTCCCCAAATGTTTACGTTTGATTGTGCGGTAGAAAGATTTGCTAACTGTAAACAAACTGTGTAAAGAAGACTGTGTCAAAAAGGCATACACAGCTAGGTGTGGTGGTGCATCCCTGTCATCCTAGTTCTGCGGGAGGCTGAGGCAGGAGGGTCACAAGTTTGAGCCAGCCTAGGCAACTTAGTGACTTAGGGAGACTGTGTCTCAAAATAAAAGAAAGCTGAGAGTGTAGCTCAGTGCAAAGGCCTTGGGTTTCATCCCCAGTGTGGAAGCAAAAAACCATATATAAAACCTTAATATCCTAAACAGTGTCATTTGTTTTAAAAAAAGAGAGAAAAAGTAGTTCCTTTTAGTGCTTCTGTTTATTAGCATTTGGTCAGTCAGAGCTGTTGAGTGTAGCAAAAACCACAAAAACAGCAAAAACCACATGCACTTTGTATTATCATCTTTCAACAAATCCAGTGGTTCCTGTTCTTGAATTTTTCCCAGATAGCTGGATCTTTTAATTCTGTTTCTCTCTCAAAAAGATAATGCCGGTATAGGTGTACGAAGATAGGCCAAGATGTATTTAAAAAATCAAATATTTGACTTTTCTCCCTTGTTTTCGTACCTGTAGTTGGAGAAGAAGCTGCTTCGTTTAAAAAACAGGTCAGTAAGTACACAAAAGAATGTTGAGCATCTTTGGTCCTTGGAAAAGTGCAAATCAAAACAACACTGAGATTCCATCTTCTCCGGAAAGGGCGGCTGTTGTTAAAAACTCAAAAGACAGCAGATGCCGGAGCAGCTATGAGAAAAAGAAACCCTTCTGCAGCATTGGTGGGAATGTAAACTACAACTGCCATGGGAATCGGTGTAGAGATTCCTCAAAAGACTAAAGCTGGAAATTCCGTTTGACCCAGCTATACCACTCCGTGGTATCTTCCCCACAGCATTAAAGACATCAGTTGCAGTACTGTGTGCACACCCATGTTTATGGCAGCACAACCATAATAGCTAAATCTTGGCCTGTGTGCCCAAAAAATGGTATTTATATATGGTGCACTATTACTCTGCCAAACATTTTCATCACCTCAAAAAGAAGCCCTGTTCTCATGAGTAGTTGCACCCCATTCCCTGCTCCCCGACCCAACAACCGCTAATCTACTGTCTGTCTCTCCAAATTTGCCTTTTCTGTGCTGAGTGTGGTGACACGCACTTGTAAACTCAGAGCTCGAGGCTGAGGCAGGAGGACCACTTTGAGTTTGATGCCAGCCTAGGCTACAAGGTGAGTTCAGGACCACCCTGAACTACATAGCAAGACTCTGTCTCAAAAAACACGAACAAATGAACAACAGCACAAAAATTGCCTCTTCTGACTGATTTCATAGAAATAAAACCATGTGGCCTTCATGGTTGGCTGGCTTTCTAAGCTCATCAAAAAATGAAAATCATTAATTGAATTGTTGTATAACTGAGGGACAAAGCGTAGTAAATGTTTGTTTAACCCTAACCCTTGATCCCATGGCATTTTTTTTTTTTTTTCTTCAAAAATCTTTGTTTATAGCCAGGAAAAACTGACTTTGCTAAGATACAAAGATCTCTATCTAGCAACATCTGTTCGAAGACTTAGGAAAAAGAAATGCTCTTCCAAACGAGATTTAATTAAAACCATATAGAGAGAGCCATAAATCTAGTAATATTATACCTGGTCAGAGGCTTACTAAACCAAAGCAGAAAGGCATCTTCTAGGGCATTCCTAAAACAATACTTGGGGTTAAAAAGCAACTAGGAGAGAAAGTGCGCTTTGCCTTTGTTATGTTAGGGAAAAACCCAACTTCCTGCCTGGGAAGACAGATCAGTGGTCAGGATGGGATATTTGTCTTTTAGCGCTCCTGGGGAATTTTATTTCCTTGTGGGTTAATGTATCTATACACTGTTCTCAGCACATTGCTGGAGCTTTTCTGCAGCTATGGGAAAATAACCCCAGGACCTCGGAACACTTAGAATACTTAGCATATCTAGGAAACTCCCAAGGGAACTTGGTGTCTGCCTGCAGGCTTCCTACCTAGGACAGGCATTGGGTGTGTTTGTCCTTTCTTTCCTGTTCAGAAAAACTGGAGCCTTCGATTGTGGTTTAGCACAGCATGACAGATAAGAAATGAGGTCCAGGGCTTTGGAGGGGCCAATGCGTGGCCAGCCACAAAGCTCTGGCTGCTATTGCCTCTGCATGACTCTGCCTCCACAGCACACTGAGGTAGAGCAGGAGAAAACAGGGATGATTCTGGTTTGTTGAGACATGGCTGTGTTACACTCTGTCGGCTGTGCTGAAGAGATAGGAAATTGGGTGCAAATAAATAAAAAGGGAAATGGTCCATTGTTGGTGTTTCTCTGACTGACAACAAAATGGTGATTAATTAGGAGCCTTTGTTAGTGACAGATAGGCTGGGTCTTTTGGTGGGACGTCAGTGCGGAGGTGAAAAGACTGTGTGACAGGAAGGGCTGGAGAACGAGGTGCTTGTCACGCTGGTGAGTTGAAGGCTGTGGGGCTCTCACTGCCTCACGAAGCCATCTCATTGCTGAACAGAGGATCATGTTAATTATTTAAACGCAGAATCACCACACTGACAGTATTAGCTGACAGAGAGTTGCTTTTAAAGTCTTCCTTTCTTGGAATGAACATTGTAGGAGGGGGAGGAATAGGGGGAGGGGCTGGTGGGAATGAGACAGAAAGTGAGTCCAACCGGGAGACTCCCTGCTCTGTGAAATCAGGCCTCGAGTCTTCCCTCTGACTCCAGGGAGTTCCGAGGACGCACCAGACCGGGATGCAGTGAGGCGACTCTAGAGTCAGTAGAAAGAAACAAGAGCCCCAGCCCTGTCTTCGAGGAAAGGCTAACCCGTTGGCACAGTGGGTGAAGTGGGTTCCAGTGTAAACATGTGGGTGAATGTGAGTCACAGTAGTATGGTGACAGCTAAGCTCAGGAGCTTCCAGAGACACAGACTCCAGGCCGGCCCTGGAGAGGCTACGGAGTGACACCAAAATAGCGCGCTCGGTGGGCCTGGCAGGCAAGGGCCTTCCCTGCAGCAAGCTGTGTGTGATAGAAGAGACCTCACAGCACGGATGGAGAGGGACAGCCTCCTAGACATGTCTTTGCAGCTGGACAAACAGGCCTGTCTTCCGTCCTCTGTGGTGTGGACTGTTTATTTTTCTGTCTTAGGGGAGAGCTGTAACTAGGCGTCTCCCAAAGGCAGGTTCTGCTTCAAGTCACGTGGTACTAGACATGGCCTGCTGGTAGACCACTCTGAGAGCTCCGTTCTAGATCTGTTAGAAGAACATATTTTTTAAGTATGGAAGTGTTCCTAGTCCACTCTCTTCCTCTGAGGGGGATAAAGAAAAATAGGGTCTCCTACACATGAGGACTAGTATTTTGTTTTGATTTGGGTGCCAGGGATGGAAGCCAGGACTGAGCCAAGCACTCAGGCGCTCTGCCCCTATCCCTATTATCTCCGTCTCTCAGTAGAGGAAGCTGGGGATTGAACCCAGGGCCTCACACAAGCTAGGTAAGCAGTGTACCACTGAGCCGCAGTGCAGGCAGGTTTGCTAAATGCTGTTGTCTAGATACTACCAAACATTCGCCAGCCGAGTAGGGGACTTATCTAAGGTTATTTTCATATTTAAAAATGATTTTTTGAAAATCCAGACTTCCAGGGGCTGGGGATTTAGCTCAACGGCACAGTGCCTGCCTGGCAAGTGCAAGGTTG
This sequence comes from Chinchilla lanigera, assembly GCF_000276665.1. NCBI lineage: Eukaryota > Metazoa > Chordata > Mammalia > Rodentia > Chinchillidae > Chinchilla > Chinchilla lanigera. The sequence goes on along the minus strand of NW_004955404.1, from coordinate 12,228,252 downwards.
TGAGTTCGATTCCCAGTACCGGAAAAAAAAAAAAAAAAAAAAAAAAAAAAAAAAGAAAAAAAGAAAACCCAGACTTCTGTGACTACAAGGTGAGTTCATTGTGTGTGTGAGTGTGTGTGTGTGTGTGTGTGTGTGTATGTAAATGTACACTATATATAATTCAGTCTAAGGTCAACACCTATAGCATAGTCGGCAACACTGTTGACCAGCTTGATACAGATTTTATTCTTCCTCAGAGATAGTGGAATACCTAGGGACATATGTATGTGCATGTATAATACTAACTCCTTTGTTTCTTTCAAAGATACAGACTGTAGGAAAGCACAGTTACAGAAAAAAAAACATGAGTCAAGGATACTTTATAATGCATAAATGCTTTTGCTTGACTAGTTTTATCTTTAATGACACAAATATATCTTGAAGAAAATAAGATTGTACTAAGTGTGTCAGTGTGTCTCTGAATGTCATGAATAAGTCAGAGCTGCTAGATCTGGCTTTTGAGCATTTTCTGTGGGAAGAACTTTAGCTGTAGACATTTAGCTTAGAGACAGTGAGAAAGAAATATTTATGGCTCAGTTTTGACGGTTCTGTCCCAAACCCTCTGTGTGTTCTCAGTGGAGAAAGGGACGTGTGATAGATTATGGACCACTGTCCCTCTGCTTATAGGTGGTAAGTAAGCACTGTTTCTCACTTTTATTTCATGTGATGTTGTCAAATCTAATGAAGTGGCCCAACTCTGACAGGATTGATAATAACGGATGCCTGTTGATTCCCAGTCTTGGCTTTGGCCGGGGTTTTGAAATGTGTCTTCTTTAGTTTTAGTGAAGTAATTGCTCACCTCAGCTGTTCTGAACTCAGTGCGTTGTGGAACATGTGCTGTGCCGTTTGTAGTTCCTCCGGATGCAAATCAGTCCCTGTGGCCTTCCTGGATGTGTGTCCACCGAACACAAAGACCCCATGACGTGCATTTCCCCTTCAGACGATGCATTTCTCCTTCTCACTTTGATAAAGATTCTCAGCATTCACTGTCAATTATTTGTGTAATGAAACCTGGACCTAAACTTCAACTTACTGTTGGTGTTTTTTTTTGAGAAGGGTTTTATATTTTTATCCTCAACTGTGTACTCTCATAGTAGATTTCAGAGTGATTGTAAACAATTTAAAGTACACAAAATTCACAGTCCTATTACTAAATAGTTACAAAAGACACAGTCCTCACCCACTGTCCCCCTGCCAGTGCCTAAGTTTTAGAAATCTTTTTTCTCTGCTAAACTATAGTTTAGGGCAATATCAGTGGTCCATTTCCTCTAGGTAATTTGAACTTTATTAAAATTTCGAGAAAGCCTTTTTAATTAAAATGCATGCTTGTGAGTACTAGAGGATTGCATAAATTTCAAGTGGAAGAGAAAATTGGTACCATTTATGATGGAGATATGTTTGACCCTAAATGTCTAGCTGATTATTCACCAACAGTTTGATTTTCTCAGGAAGCAAACTCTCCCTTCCTATTTCCCTCCCTCCCCCATCCTTCCCTCCCTTCCTGTTCCTTCTCCCCCTCCTCCTCTCCCTCTTCTTCTTGCTCCTCCTGCTCTTCCCTCCCCCTCAGGTGTATAAAATGTACACCTAATTACTGGCTAAGTTTGGATTTAGGTATAGGCTCATGTTACCATCACCATGATCAAGGCAATAAGAATATCAGCTGCTTTGAAATGTGTGTTCTGAAAACAACAAGAGCAATGCCCTTTCCTGAGAGGCCCAGCGCTCCCCCATGTCGCGCTCCGATGCAGACCTCCATCCCTGCTCTGAGCTCCTGCTTCTGTCTGTGCACTGACAAGCCCCATGCAGCCTGGCACTCACCGCTCTTGGCACATTGTGGAGAAACTTTGGGATGACCATTTCCACTCATCTGCAAGAAGGGCTCAGTTTCTTACGGACTGGAATTGCAGTAGGAGCCTAATAAATGGGCTTATAAAGAGCTGCCTGCTCTTTTCTGAGTCGGAGTTTAAAGTCCTATTTCATTATTTCCTTGGAAGAAAATGATCAACAGTAGCCAGAGTGAGATGAAAATGTGGCACTGACTCATTTCATTGCCTCATCAGTCATTTTCCTGCTGGGTGGGAGTGGAGGGCAATGCGATCTCAGGTATGGGAAGGCGCTGTGCGGAGGGATGGGCCCACTCCTGAATGGATCTCAAGGGTCTTGGCTTTGTCTGGCTCCCCTCCTACGTCATACAGGGAAAAAGCCTTTCCTGCCATGGCTTATTTGCTACTGTGAAAGGATTCGCTTGTATTCCAGCCATAAATTACACCTAAGAGAGGAATTTGGTTTATTGCTAGTGCTGGAGTCAAAAACCATCTCATCTCCCTTTCCCAAGTGGTTGCTTAATTAGATTCATTGGTTTTTAAATGTTAGCTGGAATTACTGAAGTTTAATTCCTGAAAGGCTTTAGATTTTTTTAAAGGGATAGCTTATTTACCATGTATTTTAGCCAGCTTCCCAGTTACTGGGACTGAATACTCAGCATTTACAATGTAAAGGACAAAATGGTTTATTTGGCTTATGGCTTCAGAGGATTCAATTCATGGCTGCCTGGCTCCAAGGTAGAAACATCATGGTGGCGGGGTATGACAGAGCAGAGATGTTCAGTTCATGGCATCCAGGCAGCCGAGCAAAGGAACAGTGCCAGAGAGGGAGGGGCAGATATAGACTCCAAGATCATACCTCCATGACCCACCCAGAAATACCCTGAAATGTGTACCAATCCCCTGGGTAGCTCCTAAGCCAATCAAGTTGAGCTTAACCACCACTCCATATTACTGTGTTCTAAGAAATAAGTAGTAATTTTTGTGTTTTTTTTTTTTTAATTTGAAGAATGGATTATTAATTGTAAAGCCCATTTAGTGAGACTAATATAACAAGTATATCTGCTTAGTTCACTGTCTTAAAAGCATTTTGTAGGATGCTTATGTAAGAACAGTTAATTTTGATGAGAAAGCAGACCTCATCTCCCACATTTAAATTCAGTATTTTATATGAAAAATCATATAGTGTCTAAATAATGTGAGAAGACTTTAATGGAAATGAATAATTAGAGTGACAAGTGGGAAATTTTGTGCTTCTATAAATTTAAAGCTTTATTTCAAAAAACTACCTCTGGTTTTCCTTTTCAGAGTAAGTGGAGGATCAGGCCCAAACTAGTAGAATAGCAGATGTTTATTCATTATTAATGTATGAGGAATCTTTGAGTTTAAAGAAACAGTTCTCTAAAAGAAAAAAAATGGTTTTATATTCACAAATATATTAATGGCTACTTGGAATAGCTATTTCAAGTAATACAGAGAATACAGAGGCATGTCCCAGTCCTCTTAAGACTTTTGAGAGAAATTCTTAATTATCACGTGTAGATCAGAAATATAAGCTGTCTTCTCATTCTTTTTTTTTTTTTTCTGTCTTTTTGAGGCAGAGTCTCAATAGGCAGTTCAGGCTGGCCTTGAGCTCACTTTGTAGCCCAGGCTGGTCTTGAACTAATGATTCTCCTGCCTCAGCCTCACGAGTGCTGGGGTTACAGGTGTGCACTACCACGCCCATCGACTCATTCTTGTAACTTTCAAAAAATTAGATTGTATAGTTTTCATATCTAGGAAAGATCATTGTAAATCTTTGTTGGTAGATAATTCTCCAAAGTGGTGTGTGTATATGTGTAACTCCTGGGAATAATTTAAAAAGCTCAAAGTCCGTAGTCACAAATACCAAAGCAACCTTGTAAGGGAGGCATTTAGCAGTTTAATTTTAACCAGGTACTTAAACTGCAATCCGACAGAGTGACATCACCTAGGAACACTGAATAGAGGCCTTCTCAGTGCCTTCTGAGCCAGAGCACCGAGACAGAACCGCAATTGTCAATTAACTTTAAGAATCCAGCAGTCCCACTGGCCCAGGCATCTGCCTGTGCGCTTTCTGCGTTGACCTTTCTACATAAAAACAAGAACGGAGTCCCCTTTCTGTGCACTGGGGTTCCGAAGAGGGCACACTTGGAGGAGTGTGCTGTCTGCCCACGGTGCCACCCCCAAAGTGTGTCACCTGTCTTCTCTCCTTGGCTGCATCAGTGCAGCAGTTTGCTCTCCACCTGTGATTCCTTTAGCTGTACTTTAAGAAAGTCACACTAGGCCCTGAACAGTGAGGCCCGGCGTCTGCCATGGAGGTTCCAGTCCTCAGTGTGGCTGACGTATGTGACCAGTGGCCTGTAGCTCTATTGTGTGGAGTGACGGGGGCGGGGGGACCGTGTGAAACCCGAAGAGCAGTGTGGACTGATGTAGGAGGGCAGGACAGAGAAGGATAAGTGGAAGGTGTGCTGCGAGTTCTGCTGGGATCAAAAGCAGCAAAGGAAGTTAGGAAATGAGCAAAGGTCACGATTTGTACCCATTCCTCCCCTCCCCAGTGATTACTGACAGTTGAGAATGTGAATTGGAAGTAGGTAAGAACGTCAAGACAAAGAGAGGCCTGGATCCAGGACTGAGGCCTGTTCCCGGCGGGAAGGCCAGCAGGCCACACCTGTGCCTACGACCTCCTGCAGCCTCTGTGGGAGTGGTATTTTTTGGACACTCGGTCAGCCATCCGTGTCCTAAGAACAAAGCACTTCTAAAAGAGCCATAGGCTGCTGCTACCAAGACTAGACAACCTGTCCACCTGTCCATTGTGAAGGGAACACAATGCCGCGAGCAGCATCCTCCAAAGTATCTCTCAGGGTCAGAGGCAGGTGCCTCGGGCCGGTATCTCCAAAGAGGTGGGTGGAGACCCCAGACCAGCCCAGGAAAGCTGCCAGTCAGTCACACCTCTGCCTAATTCTTAGCTTGGGTAAAGGGAAGATACTGTGGCGCCTTGGAAGAACAGCAGAGCAGCTTTTCTGTTTAAACGTTCTGTGATTTGGGGGCTCTTTCTGCCCTGTTCGGGTGGGGGAAGCTCCATATCGGACCTGGGAGACTGAGGCTGGAGGCGGGGGAAAGGTACCTGCCTAGTAACCAGCATGAGGTGTCCCCCACAACTCCTCAAGATGGTGCTTTACTGAGGCCCTAGACAGGCTGTGCTTTCATGGGATAGGACCTTGTCAGGAAAAGAAAGGACTGATGTTGTAAACTACCACATGGTAGACTTTTCGATTTAACATTCAAACTGTAACGCACAAGGTCTCCATCTCATGTTGCACCGCAAGAAGGTAAGTGGAGATGCGCTGAGCAGTAATGGTTCCTTGTTGCTCTGTGTTTGTGAATTCACCCTCTCCCTCTGTTTTGTGCCCCCTCCCTCTAACTCAGTGCTTGCTCCATTGTTCACAGCCATTGGAGAGGAGTGAAAGTGCAATGCCCCCACCGCCCTCACATGCGTGTCCTCAGCTGGGATTGATTTTTTTTTGTTTTTTTTGAGACAGGGTCTCGCTGTGCAGTTCAGGCTGGCCTTGAACTCACTCTGTTCGCCACCTTGGCCTCAAATTCATGGCAATCCTCCTACCTCAGCCTCCTGAGTGCTGGGATTATGGGCATGTACCACCATGCCCGGCTCAACCCCTCTGCTGAGGAAAGAAATTTGTCCTTTTGCTCATGGAATACATCACCAGAAATAATGTTAGGTCCAGTCGCTATTTTGTTTTTTCCTTGGCGGCTAAGGAGAGACCTTTTAGCAGAAAAAAAAATCTTTGTTTTCCCCCAGGCCCCGAGTGGTGGCCCTTGGATAACACAGAACTTGTTTGGTTATTGAGGTGATTGATGTCACACAGGCCGGCATCTGGGGGAAGGTGGGAAGGGAACCAGATGCCTGTCTCCCAGGGAAAACTCACGCAGGCGCTGCACCAGCACTGCAGGAGAGAAAGGACAGAAGCCCGGAGCCTCCCCCTTTCACGAGTGGCGTTGAAGTCGTGGGGACTGGCACAGCCTGGTCACCCTTCTGTCTCCTTCAGGTCTGAGCATGGTCTTTGACAGCCCCTTCTCCAAATTTCTGAAGTCTTCAAAAACTCAGCAGGGTGTTGGCTGTTGAACTTTTGAAAACCTAAATTTTTGATGTTTATGAGTTTTCAGGCTCTTGAGCTTTAGAGATGGTATGCATGTGATAATGAGAAAATATGTTGTTTTATCTGTGTTAGATAATACAGTGCTTCAAATTTACTTACTAGGTTGACCGGTGATTTTTTGTTTGTTTGTTGGAACACTCGGCACTAGGGCAGCCTAGTGACTTAATTGAAAACACTTGGGCACTTTGAAAAGAAACGCGGGGGTTAAGAAAAAGAACAAGATTGGGTCTGTGATGCTTTAAAACGCCATCTGAAGCCACATCAGAGTGACTGTGTTGCAGTCTGAAACCATGTGTGTTTTGGCTGCTTTAGAGTCTCAGGAAGTGTAGAGTGATGCCAGTCTCCTGAGTTTGCACAAGATGTGATTTTTTGCTTACATAATCTATTAAAACTTCACATCGTGAAATACGGCATGTGTGCAAAGGGGGCTATAACGTTTCAAAGTGTAGCTTAACAAATACTAGCACGAACATCCAATTTAAAAAGCCTAGCCCTACCGGAACGCTCTTCCCTGGTTGCTTCACTCTGCTTCCAGAGGAAGTGATCCCACGCTGAATTCTATGTTAATCATTTACTTGCTTCTTTTCATAGTTGAACACACATGAGTGTAATTTTAAACCACAGCCGGCTTTGGTTTTTCATTCCTTGTTCAGTGTCTGTCTTCTTCTGGTTACCTGGAGGAGGGGATTTACAGATCCAGGTCTTCGGCTGATTCCTAACCTCTGTGCAACGCTTGACCTGTGGCAGGGACCTCACAGTATTTACAGGCTAATTAATAAATAAGTATAAATGTTTATTTATTTATACTGGGAATTGAACTCAGGACCTCGCACTTGTCAGGCAGGCACTGTGCCACTGACCTATACACCTGGCCGCATAATGTTTATTTAAAATGACTTTTTAAAGCCAAAAAAATTATGTATATATACATATATATACACACACATATATACACACGCATATGCATATATATGATAGCTAAGATAGTTATACTATTAATTTCTCTGAGTTCATTGAAAAGAAAGGTTTGTACTAATACTGCTTGGACAATTAAATGCCTGTGTCTTGTATTCTGAGTAACTAAAGATAACAATATGCGATGTGTTAACCATTGTTACCCCCTATTATCTTGTTTAGAAATTTTGTTTTCTTTCTTTGATATAAAAAAATGACTTTCTAATTTAGAAGTCTAATTTATCCTCCTAAATGAGGTGCAGAACTATGTGCATTTAATAATGGTACAGGAAGGGGAGGGGATGCTAGATGTTGCTCTTGGTACATGAGCGTGGATGGGCGGCTGTTAGAAGGCTGCACCCAGATCCCATTTGTAAAAGAGAAGAGTGAGGTTCTAACAGGTACGTGCGCTGCCCAAGGCCATTTGTTGAGGAGGTGCCCAGAACTCACATCCCCTCTGCCCTTGTCCTGGATTCTTCCAAGCCACATTGCAGTTTCTTTTTCTTTTTTCTTTTTTTTTTTTTTTCCAGTACTGGGAATCGAACTCACGACCTTGCGCTTGCTAGGCAAGTGCTGTGCCGCTGAGCTAAATCCGCAGCCCCTCATTGCAGTTTCATTCAAGAGATATGGATGGCTTTTTCCAGCTTAATACAAAGTTCTCTAGTGGAGAAAGGGAGGAGTACAAAGAATTACAAAAAACCCTCAGACATCATGTTAGCAGTGTGTACTTTGATAAAACTCATGATAAACCAAGAAAACATTAGATTCTAATAATAAAATAGCACAATATAGATGCATAATGTTAATAGTATGTATGATAGTAGAATATCCAGAAATTAGAGTTTACAATGGCTTCATTATTCTCAGATGCACTTTTCAAAATATGCATTTGAGGCCGGGTGTGGTGGCACACGCCTGTAATCCTAGCACTAGTGAGGCTGAGACAGGAGGATCACTGGAGTTTGAGGCTAACCTGGGCTCCACAGTGAGTTTAACACCAGCCTAAACTACATAGTGAAGCCCTGTCTCAAAAAGAAGAGAGAACTGCATTTGGTCTATCCAAATATCCTTATTATTCAATGCAAGAGTCACAAAGCTGAAAGAAAATTGGTGCTTTTGATTTCACTCTAACATAAGAACTAAAATGTGTACCTTCTCACATTCTTGAGTCCGCTCAATGCAAAGTTCATTACTTGTGTTTTAATTTATTTTCTGCAGAGTAGAGGCTAGGTTTTGGTGTTGGAAGATTCTTCTGACCCCTGTATTCTGTTTTGAAAGCATGTTTTGAAGACTTTGTTTTTAATACCAGCCCGTGTCTTCTGAGAGCCCAAAGTTGGGTGTAAGTCAACGTCAAAGGACCTGTCTGATGCTGGACTTTAAGGAACGTTATCTGTGAACTCACTCAGATATTCGAGTCAATGGCTCGGTGCACCCTGGTGAGAATATACACTTCAAGGAAAATGTACTGCCCAAGTTCTCAGGGTATTATTTTTAGAAGAACACATCCAAGTTGTTTGACACCAACATTTTTCAAACTTGACTTTGGCAAGCCTGGGCCCCTGAGATTTTTAAAGTAGCCTTTCTCAAAACAAAAGCAGCTCCTTGGTCCTGAGGAAGTAGAATTCCAGAGGCAGGAGAAAAACCTGGGAGTGCTGGGGCACCGCGTGTGGGGTGTGGAGAGCAGCAAACGTCATGTTGAAGCCAATTTTGTTCAGTGAACAAAAGTATTAAATTCCTGGTCTTTGAAAAGGGTGTTGAAGGAGATGAAAATAATTCAAAGCATTCGAGAATGCCGATAAATGTTTATTGGCACTAGCCCTGAGCTTGGCCTGTCTTCCTCGCTAACCTGTTGATTACCATGCTGGCCGTGTTGCTGGTGGTGATGTTTGCGGTGGTGGTGATGTGTGTACCCATAGCTGCTTTTTGAAGAGTGCTTACCAGTTTCTTACCAGTGCTGCCTCAGCAGATGCTCGTGGCACCCTTTCAGTTCATATTCTGATCTGGTGGATCAGAGCAGAAACCAATCCAGGCATGGCGGCACACATCTGTAATCGTAGCACTCTGGGTTGCAAGTTCAAACCCAGGTTACGCAACTTAGATGCAGTCTCAAAATTAAAAATTAAAAAAGGGCTTGGATATAGTTCAGTGCTGAGACCCTGGGGTCAATCTCCAGCAGAGAGGGAGAGAGAGGGGGAGAGGGAGAGTGGAAGACTTTTATCAAAGATTGATTTTAGATAAAAACTAAATTCTGATTCTGCTTCCATCAATTTTGAATTCCGACCTGGGTTTTACCATTTGGAAAATGAGAATAACAGATCCCACCCTGAAAGACGGCTGCGTGGTGAATGAGATGGTGCACGGGGCACTGATGGAGAGCTTGCCAGGCGCTCGGTAGGTAGAGGGTGCTGCTGGCTGTTTTTGCCCAAGGTCAAGCCACTAGTTTCCAAGCTAAATGGGCTTCGGCCTCACACTTTCTTCTTCAGAGTTGCTGTGTCAGTTACCAGCAAACATTTAGCGTAAACTGGGCTGCGTAGTTACCTTTAGGTTTGCTGGAATGAATAGAGCACAGCTGGCAAAGGTAGAACTCTGGGTTTGAGGTCAGAATCCGTGTGCGTGTGTGTGTGCGTGCGTGTGTGTGCGTGCGTGTGTGTGTGTGTGTGCGCGCGCATGTGCTCTCAGTGCAGGATTTGGAACAAGTTAATGGGCAGGTTTGTCACTTTCTTCATAACATGCAATGGGCTCATCAGATGGTTGTGAGTATTTTTGAAAACAGCACTCTCCGTTTCTCTTGTCCTTCATGTTCCTGTTGCTTCTGTTCTGAGATCATCTCGATTAATTCACCTCTCACTGTGGAGACCTCCAGGCCAAGTGGCCATGTGGGTGAGCCATTGCTAATGCATAGCGATCGCTGAAAGTCTCTGTGTCCCCTTCACTGACCCTCACACCCATCTCGTCACCATGCCGTGCTTGCTGTCTGTGTCCCCTTAGCATTTGGAGTTGGAGAGAGGAATGTTCAGAGCTGGGCTTGTCATGACTGTGCTTCTGAATATAACTGTGGCGAGTCTCAGTGAAGGGAGAGTGGGAGTAACATCTCGTCCTTCGGAGTTAGTGGCAGGGCTTACAAAGGATGAGATGGCACAGGTGAAAGGATCAGTACTTTCTGGCCCCTTGTAGGTGCTCAATAAAAGTGGGCATTCTCTCTGGTGATAATGAGCAGGAAACGAGTGTAAGAATTTTGTCTGCTGTCTTTCAGAGAATGTGCTTATGAGAAATGCATTCTTCTGCCCTGTTGTTCTAAATGCAGAGACTTAAGCCAAACGCATGAGAGGGTAGCCCCCATGAACAGTTTACACATTCAGATTTGTCCTCAGTATAAATAGCCTTACCATGAATTCACAAGAAACTGCTGAGAATTCAGGACCAGAGCTCACTGCTGGGATTAATTTATTTTCAACAGACTGTCTAGAGAATCTCCACAATGGTATAAATGAAAACATATGTTAGTGTAACTGATGGCAGTGGGGGAAATGAGAAAGGCATTATGGGATACCCAGGAACCACTTCGTGGGGAAGGACCACTGGCTTGACCACAGCTGGAGTGAAGAATAAAGATACATTGAGTACAAAGTTCCTTTTATGGCATTTGCCTTTTTTTTTGTTGTTAGCGAAAACCAAAGGAAGACATTTTTATTTTTAGAAGGAAGTTTTGAAACAAACTTTTATACCCAGAGAATTTAGCCTCCTCTAAAATGAGAGTTTGGAAACGTAAAAGTGGGAGGTTTCTTTTCAGTTTCCCAGTGGCCGTTCCCAAATAGGCTCAATTAATAGCTCAGACATGAAATTATGATGCAGAAAATGATTTGGTGACTTTCTTGTAAATGCAAAAGTAGTTGCTGTGTAATCATAAGATACATTGATCTGTTGATACTTTGAAATATTATAAAACAGTAGTCTTTTTAATGAAGTTTATTCTCCTGGGTTGGCTTTTAAAAATATTACTGGTAAGGAAAAGATAAAACACTTTATGTATTTTGTTTGCCTCTTTTAGAGCCCTTCAAATGTAGTAGATTTAGGACTTAGTAAAGGGGGCTATCATGCTGTATGAGTCAGCTTTTCCACTGCTGTGACGCAGCACCCAACACCCACAACTGAAAGGACAGGGTTAATTTGGTTCATGGTTTTGGAGGTTTGAGTCAATGGTTGGCTGCTCCCAAGGTAGAAATACCATGGTAAAAGAGCAAGGAGGAGCAAAGCTGTCCCGTTTTTTGGCGGTTAGGAAGCAGAGCAGGGGAACAGTGCAGGGAGATAGATAGAGGACCACAAGGCCACACCTCTGTGACTCACTGAGACACACTAGAAGTTACTAATCCCTGGCAGCTCCAAAGCCAATTAAGTTGACACAGTGAAGCGTAACTGTCATGTGTACATTCAATTTCCGTAGTAAAAAAGGTCCCCGTTTGGAAATGTGATTCTTAGCTCATGACTATTCTTAACCTTTGTGGATTTCCTATCCTAGCTATCAGGCAGCCTCAGGTCGGAAAGGTCTCTTATTGACTACAAGGAAGTATGGTATAAACATTTAGCTGGAGCTGTAGGTCATTACTGAGCTTCATCAAGCCCCAGCCCCCACCCGACCAAATCTAGAACAATCCATCTGAGTAGCAGAAACAGCAGGAAGGCTGCAACCCTTCTGGCGAGCAGCCTGGCAACTGGCCAGAAATCCTAAGAATGTGCGTAACTTTATTTCAGCAGGTTCTGGAAAATGCTCTTACTAAACTGCTAGGAATAAAATGCTCATCAGAGTTGTTCGTGAAAGTGTTGTTAATCACAACACCGTAAATCCTCTTAAATTATACTTCATTCATGCACAGTTCTATATGTCTGAAAAGGATGATAAATGCGTTTATTGCAAATGAAGTTGGTAGTTCTAGTACACTGTATTTTGATAGTGTATCAATATTTGAAATCTGAGATTTTTTTGCTACTAATTCTGAATTTGGGAAATTCTACTGAATGTATTCTATTGAATGAAATTCTATTGAATGCATGATAGAGAAAGAAAATAGGATGGCGGGTGCTGGGCCTGGGAGAGAGGGAATAGTGAGTTAGTGATTGATGGGCATTGACGTCTTTCAAGATGAGATTCTGGAGATGGATGGGTGGTGATGATTGCATAACAGTGAATATGTACTTAATGTTACTGAGCTGTACACTTTTTTAAAAAAAATTAAAATGGTGATTTTTATGTTATATATATTTTGCCACAATTCTAAAACATGGAAACATAATAATAAAAAAGGATGAATAATAACAGTCATGATTTTTAAAAAGGTAAGCTTGAGTATCTCTCATCAACCAAAAGATGTTTCCTCTGAAGAATACTTGGGTTCTCGGTTGTGATTATTTCAGCACAATCACTGCACCATCGTAACACCTTAGTGATTACGAATTCCTTACTGCTACTGAATATGAAGGAAAATGTTCTGATTAAAAAATACGATATTTATTTCTTCCAACTTCATTTTATTTTTCCATTTTCCAGCTTTTTGGGAGGTGGAGTCATCTGTGTATTTAAACAACACGAGCCTTGGCAGTGTCAATAATGTAGTACAACAAAATGTGTTCTGGAAGCTTTTGGCTGCGCTAGGATTTTGTGTCAGGGAAAGGGAATATGATAGGATTTGCTAATCTTTTTCATGATGTAGAATAATCATGCGAAATCAAAAATACACATTTTCCTTTTCTTCTTCTGTCTCCTATCCTCTACGGCCTTCTTCCAGCTCACTGTGCAAATCCCTCTTTAAGAAGCCAAGCCCTAACTGATGGGTTATCACAGTGAAAATACTCAAGCTAACCGTTTCATATATTAGATACTGATGGCTTATGTTGCAAGAATAATGAATAGATTTGAGGGAATACTCACGTTAAATAACTTCATTTAGGCCTTGTATATGTGTGTATGTATATATATTGGAGAACTTTTACTTACCAGTAAAATTACAAAAGATGGAGAAAAAGAAAGTATATTCAGTAAGACATGAGAAAGCAGGTTGTGAAAGCAACAATCTCACTATAGTTTTTGCTTTAAACACTCTGGAGTTTAGCCAATCACTAACAAGTATCTTTTTTTTTTTTTTTTAATATCAGGATGGATCTTGGCCATGCATGGACCATTTGGGTATCAGAGTCTGTAATTTGTGATCTTAAACAAATGTTGTTCAGTTTGGAAGGGTGAAGTTTCCAAGAGAATAGACTGAAGTGAAAGACCAGAATAGTTATAAAGATGATGCTGGCCTGGTATCTGATTTCTTGCCCTTCTGAATACCTGGCAAATTGTAGAAAATTGTCATCTGGTTTGATTCTTCATATGTGTTCATGTGATTTCATTTTGTAATTATTCCAAGAGTTTACAATGCTGTTGATTTCAGGCTCGTTTTTCAAATCAGTATGCACTTGCTAGTCTATAATGAGTCTTAGAAATTTCTTTGGGGAGGGGGGACTACCAAGGCCTTTAGTGCATCCTGTCTTCCTGCTCACCAGCCCCCAGACTTGGCACCAAAGCTTGCTCCATGACCTAGGGATTGGGGATTTTTGCCTCACCAGGTTTGCTGGCCATTGAGTTAGGAGCTCCCGCCACCATCTTACAAAGTCTCAAGGCGTCCAGTTATAAAAATCGCAATGTGAGATATTGGAAATTCATATTTTAAGATTAAAAAATATTTGTAATTTTGTAATTAACTTTTGATTTTGTTTCCCAAGATGATTACTTGAAAAATTTTTGTATGCTTTAGAGAAAGGGTACAAAGGGAGAGAAGTTGTTAGTGGAGGCCAAGTGGAGACTGGCTTATATTTCAAGTTCAAAGCTTTGGGGTGGATGGAGGGGAGAAAGCCTGGGGAACTGCTGTGGTTTGGAATGGCTCCTCTAAAACTTGCATGGAAATTCCATAACATTGTAGCTGTAGTAAGAGGCAGAACCTTTAAGAGGTGATTGGGTGAGGAGAGCTCATCCCTCATAGGTAGATTAATGTTGGTATTTATTGTAGGATTGGGTTCTTTATTAAAAAGCATGAGTTTCACCATATTTCTGCTCTCTCTCACACGTGCTCACTTGTCCTTCTGCCATATTTTGATGCAGTGCAGAAGCCTGGCCACATGTTGGTACCATGCTGTTAGACTTCCCAGGCTCCCCTACGGTGAGCCAGTAATCTTCTGTTGTTAATGACTTACCTGGCTATGGTGCCCTTAGAGCAGCAGACAATAGACACAGGAATAAGATCCCTGAACAATGAGAGAGAGGGGGCAGGGGAAGGAGCTATGTAACTGCAGGGCAGTTATACTTTTAGCTCCCGTTGGCATATTTATAAGACAAGGGCTTCAGAATAATTGATCTTTCAAGGTTTTTTCCTTCTTGAACCCTCTAGTGACCTGGACATTATTAGATGTGTAAATTACATCTGTTAGGTAGGAAACCTATTTCAAGGAAAATTCTATTATAGTCAGACCTTAGGTTGGGTAAATACAGCAACACACACACACACACACACACACACACCCTTTCATCAAGTTTCATCATATACTTTCTTTTTATTGGTACCAGAAATCAAACTTTAGGACCTTGTGCTTCCAGGCAGGCGCTGTGCCACTGAGCAATATCCCCAGCCCTTCATCATAGACTTTTCACTTTCCTATCCACTTACATTCTGAGTGTCTTATTGCCTGTGGTAGGAAAGGACACTTTTTAATTCTAATAAAATTGCTGGTCTCTTTTGCTCCTGAAAACAGATTTTGTGCTCTTAATGTGAGCTGATTAAATAAATTATGGAGCTTGTCTCCGTGTTCTTGTTCTTATTTATGACTTTGCTCCTTCGGGGCTCTGGATACCACAGGAAAAGCATATTTGAGTTTTGCGTGGGTTTCAACATCCGTGGCTCATCCAGCTGTTGAAGACGTATAAAGCCTGTCTTACATTTCATGATGCTGTCACTCATCTGTTCAGAATTCTCGTTGTTGCCTGTTAATTGGTGAACGTAGTATGTCATTTAAAATTTTTCCTTTGTTCTTCAGTGTTTTCCATCTTTTATTAAAAGGACAATTCAGCCAGGGCTGTCGCTTTCATCCAGCTTGGCTTTGCATATGCAGGAAGACTAGCAAGCAGCACACAGGGGTATGCAACTCTGCCCAGCTCCTCCCCAGCCTGCATAGGCAGAACATGGGGCAGATCTGCTCCCTTTGCGCTAGCTACCTGTTAGGCTCCTGTTGGGAATTCCCTGCTGTTTTGGCTGGAGATGTTTTTTTCATGCTATCCCAAGGCTATGAGGTCTGACACCTAAACTGTGTTCTTACACTAAGAAGCTGACCAGTGTTTCAAGTTCTTGTCTGCTTCTTACCAGGTTTTCCAGAGCTCACAAGAGGTTACCGAAGCCAGGATTTGAGTCCGGTACTCCAGTGGCCAGAGACAGCTAAGACCTATGGTGTTAATCATTAAATATGAACAGGAGGAAGAGGCTTGGGAGAATTAGCCTGAGCCTAGACTTCTACTCTTATTTAAGCCTGTAACTCTAGGATGAATGTTTTAATCCATTTGTTGTTACTGTAACAGAATACCTGATTCTGGCTACTTTTACAAAAAAAGAGGTTTGTGTAGCTCACTGTTCTAGAGGCCAAAAGTCCCAAAGAGCACAGGGCTGGCTCTTATGAGGGTCCTCCCAGCTGTGTTACCCTGTGATGATGAGATCACGGTGGTAGGAGTGCTTTCAAGAGGGTGAGATCACGTGGTAGGACATGAAACCCGGGAGGGGAGGGCCATGGCAAGTTCCAGGAGATTCTGCTTCCTAAAGACCTGACCCCCTCAACCAAGCTCAGACTCACGTCTTCAGGCAGTATGCACAAACTATCTCTCTCTCGCTGCTGTAACAGGCGCGGAGGGGCTCAGCTTGCAGGTGCAGTTTGCCCCATCCCCACCCTGTGGGAATGCAATGTGCCCTGATGTACAGCTTGCACTGTTGCTGATGGAGTATGTACCTTGTGCACATGCCATGTGAGGAGCCCAGAAAGGAGAGGAAGGACCCAGAATCCCACAGGAGCTGTGAGTGGAACCACTGTGTGAGTGACCCCCAGCCCTCAGCTCCGGGTAGCTGCAGAAGAAGGATTTGTTGTGCAGTGGCTTATCCATGAGGGAAAAAGTTCTTCCCTGCAGAAGGAAGTCCTGGCATCCATCTGCCTTCGCCATCCATTGAAGGCAACCTTTTGTTCCACAGCATCAACATCCTCCATCTCTTTGTTGTCGGGACAGCGTTCCTCGTCGTAGATGGAAAGCAGCTCCCACAGATCTGGGCGGCTGTGCATGTTTTTATTGAGGACGCTTGCTTTTGCTCTGAATGGGATGGGAGGGGTGAAAGATTGTGTGGGGAAGAGTTTATGGTGTTATAGGAGAGCATTTATTGATGTTTGTGAAAATGTCAGTTTGGAGTAGAGATGGTATCTTTTTGATGCATAACATGCTTGTGTAGGAGTAGGAAGCTAGAGAGAGAAGCAGCACATAGCTTGAATTTTTCTGTGTAGATCATTTCTTTAACGGCACCCCTTGTACTAATTTTGCTTCCGGCAGTTGGTACCACATTATTCCTATTTCTCTGCCATTCTTCTTCCTCTAGGCTCCGAATGTGTAATGTACAACACACTTGGTTTGTTTGGGGGCCATTTAAACAGCTGGATATGATTCCCCTCCATGTTCAGTTAGGTAACAGAATGTCATTTCATTGGAGATCGTGGGAAGCGTGAGCTCAATCAGGGGACCTGGGAAGAGCCTAAGTAAAACAGAGGTGAAAGATGGCATTGCAGTTTTCATGGAAACTGGTTGTTCCAGGCATATGCTGATGAGATGCCTGCATTTTATATTCATTGGATACATCATTAGCATTGACTTAATGTGTTAAAATGGCTTTTTGATAATGTTAGTTGGAGCTGATTTTTTTTTTTTTTTTTTTGGTTAAACATTTTTTTCCCCAAGAAGTTTTTTTTTTTTTTTTTTTGGTTAAACATTTTTTTCCCCAAGAAGCAAAATTAGAACAAAGAGAGTGGAACTAGTTATCTGCAGGGGCTGATCTCTGTCAGACCCAAAGTGCTCACCAGACCATTCCGTTACTGTTGATGAGGGTGTGGAGGTGTTGGGTTCCTTTGGAGAATCTGATTATGACACTGATGTAGTAAAGTCGACTGTGACTCTTCACAGAGAGAAGAGTTGACCAGCTCGTCTTACTCAGTATCTGGGCCACCTGTACAGTATTACTTTCCTAATACAGTTTCATCACAAACATTATT
This sequence comes from Chinchilla lanigera, assembly GCF_000276665.1. Classification (NCBI taxonomy): domain Eukaryota; kingdom Metazoa; phylum Chordata; class Mammalia; order Rodentia; family Chinchillidae; genus Chinchilla; species Chinchilla lanigera. Next base: position 12,210,920 of record NW_004955404.1, on the reverse strand, counting down.
TTCATTTATAGTGTTTATATTCAGAGATAACCACTGGCTATTTCCTAGGAAGACAAATACAAGTTCAGTTATTACTGAATTGATTTTCTGGAGAAAAATTGGAAATAAATATCTATATAGACTTGATATAGAAGACAGTATATTTAGAATAACATTATACTGGTTAAGGGGACAATCTACAGTTAAAGACGTGAACAGAGCTTGATCTCAGCAACATCATGTTGAGGGATAGGGAAGTATCATTTAATTTATATTTTAAAACCATGTATATATATGACATTGATTGGGTACTTTATGGATGTGGAGTGAATGTGTGTGTGTGTGTGTGAAATAGATTCAAAAGATACAAAAAATATGTGATAATAATTTGTTCTTCAGATAGGAAGAAAGAGTGGGAACAGTTTTATCCATCATAGTTTTTATTTTTATTTAAAAATCTGGAAATATGACAAAATATTATTTGCCATTTCTGGGTGGTTACCTTTATATTATTATTATTATTTTTTTTTTCCGGTACTGGGAATCGAACTCATGACCTTGTGCTTGCTAGGCAGGTGTTGTGCCGCTGAGCTAAATCCCCAGCCCCCTTTATATTATTTTTGTACTTGACTCTGTGGCTAAAATTGTTCTCCCATAAAAGTCTTACATTAACTTTTAAAAATTCATAAAATAATAATCATTACAAGGAAAAAAATAATGAGTTTTCATAATCTAATATATAACTTTGAATCACAGTGTTTGATTAACCATTAGTTATTTATATGCAAAAATTTAGCCTGCTATCCACACGTATGGGATTGAGTGAATCACAGCCTAAACATATGAATATATTATAAATGCATCACTCAATGGTTGGTGAATATACTGGTTAATATAATGAGTATGTAGTCCACAAACTGTATTTATTAATATATTCTCTGATCATTAAGTGATATTTGTCTTCTTAGAATTAGTTCCTGGTTAGTTTAGTAATCCTTTTTTTTTTCTTTTCTTTTCCGGTACCCAAAATCAAACTCACAACCTCATGCTTGCCAAGCAGACGCTGTGCCTCTGAGCTAAGTCCCCAGCCCCTTGATTAGGGATCTTAACCTTTTAAACTGTGACATCTCTTGATCAATTTTTCCTTTCACCATTTCTTTTCAAAGTTTTTTCTCCAAACTCTTTATGAGTTTTCTTCACTAGTTTGGAATAAACGATTGTGGTAAGCATTGGTGCATCCTTGAATCTCACTTTGACTTAGTTACTAATTTACTTGTGGCCTCGGGCATGTCACCTCCCAGTGCCTCTGAATGAGTCACTGCCCAAGCTTTGGGTGCGGGCCTGGCTGAGGGGACACAAGACCCTTGCAGAACTCGCCTGGTTTCCTGACTGCAAAATGGAACCAAGGGCGCCCTCCTCATCTCCCCTGGCAGTTGAAGATTCGCCTGGGGAGCAGGTCCTGGCAGCCTGCAGTCTCCCTCTTTAGCTCATGCTGTGTCTCCCTCTGGTTTCCAAGATGCCCCGCTAGGGGGCCGGGCGGAGCCTGCTCACTTAGCCTCGTGCTATCTGAATGCCTTTCTCTGGTGCTCTCCTGGAACCCGTCTTAGAAACTGTTCCCCACCAAACCTTGCTCAGATAGTGCCTAAAATATTACCGGGAATGGAACCTTACAAACAACCGTTACTGGGGTCAAACCCAGTGCCTTCTGCATGCTGGGAAGTGCTCCACCGCTAAGCCACACCCCTGGTCCACAAACTGTGAGTACTGGCACCTAGTGAACTTTGTCACCCTACAGGTGCTAAATAGGCCCTGACACGTGATATAGGGGAAAGAAACTCCTGACCTGCTAGATGTCTGGTACCATTCATGTTCTCTAAAATGGAAGAATGAATTTTAGGAACAACGGAGGTTAAGAGCAGAATATATTTATTAGGGAGAGAAAGCTTCTGTCTGAGAGTGAGACAAGGATCCTTGGGTTGCCAAAGATGCTGCCTTTTCTAGGGATTTTTATAGAGCATGTCCACGATGTGGGGTGGGCCCAAGGTGGAGAAGAATGGGAAATCGCAAGGTGGGCATGAGGTGGGGCAAAACTGTGGTCAACCAGTAAGATTATGAGTATAGTTGCTCGGGTAAAATGGATTAAATTGGGATCAAATGGGGAAGCAAGTCACGTAGCAAGTGGACAGGAAACAGAACAGGGGCTCTTTTTGTAGGGCGTTGGGTCAATGACTCTTTGACGGAAACCTATTTAGAATATCAGTCCCTGATGTGTATCCTTAGGGAAGTATGTGGGTGCCTTCGTTTCACCCTTTGCCTTAGGTCTGGCTCTCCGCAAGAGGAGCCTGTCTCCCCCACAGTTGCCAGGTATCTCATCTCCTGCACTGGCTCCTTCTGGGGCCCAGCCCTGTCTGACCGCCTGTTGTATTTCTACCTAACTTAGCTGCCTGTAACACAGGCAAGGCACTCAGAAGGAGTTATGGGAATGAGCTGGGTCAGAGGTGCTTTGGGAAGTCTGCAGCGCTGATAAGCACAGGACAGATGGTGCTGTGGGGCTGAAGCCCGGGATGGAACCAGGTGCTGCCGTTGGACAGCAGGTTAGGATCTTTTGTGTGTACGGTGCTGGTCTCTACTGCTCTCAGGTGCACACCTCCTGGTGAACTTCTAAAACCTATGGGCTTCTCGGGCAGTGTTTTTGGCACATAAAATTAAGTGGGTTTAACTGCTTCTCGGAGCTGTACCCATCCCTTAACACCGTAGTCTTGACCATTACAGTCACAGTTGCAGGAACACGTATATATCGGGCTTCTGTTCTGCCCAGGGCTCTGGATCCTATAGAGCGGGCGATGCCATCGCAGCCTTCACACTCCAGTGCAGGCAGTGGACACCGTAAATGCTGATTCCATAGGAAAAACCGCTTGTCCGGGGTGCACCCGGGCGAGTCCGTTGCTCTGACACCTCGTAAAGCTGGCTGCCCTGGCAGAGTAATCCCTTGATTCCTATGGGTGATGTAGATCGTTCTCTGTGACAGTAAATATAAGCTAAAAACAGACGAGTGACTTTTAAGTGTTTGTCCACCCCCCACCCCATGACTAATTGATGAGGGCAAAGTTGGTGTCGAGGGACATAAAATGAATTGATGCCGTTTGTAAAACCTGCTGCTTTTAGATGAGGGTGGGACTTGCCTCAAGAAGGAGTAAGCAGAGGTTTAGTGCTCTTTTAAAATGGTTTTCCAGCTCACTTTAGCAAGAGTTGTTACGTTATTTGATCCGTGTCTGGGTAAGCACACCGAAAGGCAGCAGGACAGAAGGGGGACACATTCATTTTGGTACCAAGGCGCCAGGTCCACCCCCGTCCAGCCGCTTGCTAGCTGTGTGTGTGGTCCCGGGCAGCTGTGCTGTCTGAGCCTCCTGGGCCTTTGTCAGGCAGGAAGAACCATGCTGAGTTTGTCCTTGGAAGGAAATCAGGTAGGGAGATCTCAGGCCGTTCGCCACGCACAGTAAGTTACATCAGCTCTCGTGATCCGAGTTCGAACATTAACACACAGCTTACTCATTTACTGGCTTCTCTGCAGCAAGCACCTTTGGAAAGTTTTCTGAAGTCAGACTTCAAGTCCATTTCCAAAATTTCCAGACACTACATTCGAATTAAATAGATGTGATTCGATTCTCAACGGAACACCTCATTGAAAACTATAAAAGAAAGGAATAGAGGGCACAGAGAAAGAGTTGTTTTTTTTTTTTTTTCTCATACATCTGTGTGTTTTACTCTTTATTTTGAGACAGGGTCTCACTCAGTCACTAAGTTTCCCAGCCTGTGCTGGAACTTGAGATCCTCCTGCCTCAGCTTCCCAGAGTGCTGGGATTTACAGGAATGTGCCATCCCATCCAGTTAAACAAATGAATGTCACAGTGAGAAAATGTATTTCTACAGGAATGGCGAGTTTTATTTGTGGGCTGTTTCTGAGAGGCTCCCAGGCTGAGTTAATCCTGTGGTTTGCAGTGATTGGCTTGGAGGCCATCTCCCTGCAGTATCCTACCTCCAGCTCTGCGCCAGCCTGGCCTCTCTCGTCTGCGTGGGTATTGGTGTGGGCGTGGGAAGTCCCTGAGGCTTTGTAAATGTGGCCCATTTTCCCCTTGGTGATGAGTGCAGGCCAGGGCCCATTGCCTCAGCCCAGACTTCTGACTTCAGCTGCTTTGGCCAGAGATGTGCAGAAGCCCCTGGCCTGTGCCCCTTCCCTGCAGGCTGTGGGATCTTTCTTGGGTGGTTGCCTAGGAGACCTGTGGAGCTTTCCTCTCATCCAGTTTTTTTAAATTGTTGGACGGGATTTCTGTCCATTGGGTTCACGCAGGCGAAGGGATGTGGCTCCAGGTTCAAAAGCCCTTCGGCAAGGTCAGCAGAGCTATGACAGGAATCCCAGCAATGTCTGCTGCCCTCTCTAGCAGGCCCCTTGACTTGGAGTTCACCCCACACCAGCAGCTAACTCCAGGGTCTTAGAATTAACTGTGGCCCATAGCAGAAGCTGGTGCTTTCTGACTGCTGTTTTCGGGGCTGGGGATATAGTTCAGTGGCAAAGCGCCTGCCTGGCAAGCACAAGTACCAGAGAAAAAAACCAAAAAAAAAAAAAAAAAAAAAAAAAAAAGACTGCTGTTTTCTAGTGAAATGAGCAAATCCACAGTCACCTGAGTTTCATGAAAGGATTTCCTTCTGTCTTTTTTTGCTTTATCAGCAGTACGTCTCGTCCTTTTTCAGAGGGAGGTTGGGAAGTGTGATGGCCGCACCGGTGGCAGATTGCGGCTTGGAGGCCAGGCCCGGGCCAGAGCTACAAAGGGTTCTGACAGGACTGGGGGTGTAGCTCAGAGGCGGAGCACTTGCCTAGCATGGGCAAGGCCAGGGTTGGGCCCTCAGTACCACTAAGCAAAAAACAAACAAAGTCATGAGAGATGTCACGCAAATAGGAAAATATGCTGTGCTGAGGTCGGAAGCGTCTGGCGGCAGAACAGATTATAAACTCAGGGGTTGGGGATGTAGCTCGGTGGTGAAGTGCTTGACTAGCATGTGTGAGGTCCTAGGTTCAGTCTCTGGTACTGGGAAAAAAAAAGGGTTTTGACTTCTATTTTCCTTTAAGAAATTTTTTTAAGGAACTGTAAAAATTACAGAATATACAGTTTGTTCCCTTAACCATGTTCAGGTGTTAAATGCAGGCACATTCTTGTGCAGCCCATCTCCAGACCATTTTCGTTTTGTAAAATCAAAACTGCAGACTCGTTAACACCTTAAAATATTTATTAAAGGAAAAAAGAGTATTTCTCGACATAAAATGACATGGAATTCACAGTTCAGTGTCTGTAGAGTTTATGGCCGCTCATTGATTTTCATGTTGTGTGGGGATGGGCTGGGGGATGTCGTGCTGGAGCGGCAGAATCAGCAATTGCAGCAGACTGGATGGGCTAAAAGCATGACATGGGGCTGGGCATTTAGCTCAGCGGCACAGCGCCTGCCTGGCAAGCACAACATCGTGAGTTCGATTCCCGGTACCGGAAAAAAAAAACCCAAAAAATTAAAAAAAAATAAAAGCATGACATCTATGCGGTGGCCCTTTGTGGAACACACAGAATTTAGTTGGAGATACGGGGTAGGGTCAGGAAGAAGTGGGATGGACCAGTGCAGGTGCCCTAACCCTAACTCACCATGGGGACAGTAATTCTTTCACTTTATCTATAGATTGATTGTACTGAGGATTGAACCCAGGGCTTTCTCACTGAGCTACAGAGCGAGTCTGCGCTGACTACAGGTCCTGAGTCTCTGTTCTGACAGCTGATTTAAGGGACTGTGTATGGCATTATTGTGGATCATACTGTTCAATAAGTATTGCTGACCTACTCGCTTTATGTCTTAAAATTAGGCTAAGACGAGCCCCCCATCCTTGGTAAGTCTGTCCTCGCCTTGCCTCGTCTAAATCAGTCGATTCCATATAAAACACCTTTTACGGTCCTAATGATGACCTTTGCAGGTGATTGTACAGACTGCTTTTTCCGCCCTCCTCCATTATCCGTGAGAAGGGGTGAAAGTGGTTACATGGATAACTTAAATGGAGGTGATAAAATCTTCATAGGTTCTTTTAACTTAAGAGAGAAATGAGCGTGAATGTAGGAGCCTCTTCTGCTTATCAAATTCAGATGTTGAGGGCCCTCTGTCCTGATGCTTTAGCTACCAGTGCTCCTGGGGGCCGGGGTCCTCGAGCTGCGGCTACCTTGGCCTTGTGGGGCAGACAGAGCAGATGTTGCCCTCTGCTGTTGGCAGACTCAGACACAAGGTTCATGAGGCTTTTGTCTGGCTCAGAAACACCGGAGCGTTGTTTTGTCGGGCTCAGAAACACCGGGCTGATGCTTACGTCAGTGGCTAGGGCTCAGAGACAAGACATTGCTCCCAGAAAGAATTCCAAGTTTTATATAAATATCAGTAAGGACTTGTGCATTTCACTCTTGAATCGGTGACGTTACCGGTCTTTTCTTGGTTGGACAATGCAGCCTTTTTCCTCTCGGTCCACACAGTTACTCAAAATCCTCTTCTCGCTCTCTCTTGCCTTTTGTTCCTCTTCTTTCCAAGGTTTGTGTAGCTGAATCCGATCATCCCAGCTCCCCCTTTGGGTTTGAGGTGGAGGTTGTTTGAAGCCCTTCTAGGACCTAGAAAATTCCATGGTCATTTTGGAGCATTTGCATCTTCTTACAGAGACCCCAGTGTCCTCAAGGAAGGGTTGTCCCCACTAAAAATACTGTAGGAAGACAAGGGAAATTTAATTGCAAATTTGAAACATACCGGTAAGTGGACACTTACATACCTGCTGCTTATGTTCAGCAGTTAACCTTGGCTTCATCCAACCTTCACCCACTCATCATCCACCCAACTCACCCCACCCTGCACCTAGCTGCTTGTCCATTATTTGCAGAACTTTTTAAGAGTAAATTGCAGCTCTGTGTGATGGCAAATGCCTTACAATCCCTGTGAGGCTGAGGCAGGAGGATTATAAATTTGAGCCCAGCCTGGGCAATTTAGTGAGATCCTGTCTCAAAATAAAAGTGTAAGAAAGGGGGATGTAGCTCAGTGGTAGAGCACCTCTGGCGTGAATCCCTTGTACCATTGCAATGGCAAGCAGAAACACCGTGGATGATGGCACCCAGGATTCGGAGGCAGATTTATTTACATTGACGAGCACTGCTTGGGATCATTTCCAGACTATCAGGCCCCCATCTGTGGTGATCTAGGGCTTTTATATGATGCACAAGCAGGAGGTACAAAAAAGGTACAAGGGTGAGACAGAATAGCCTGGCAGTTCTTCTGATTAGCTAGCAGGGTGATGTCATCAGTTATAAGGGTAGATTAATGATTATCAGTTTATGAAGCTTGGTACTATGGTACAATCAGGCATCCTGCATGTTCAGTTATGCTCGCATGGTTACAGGGGGTCAAGAAAGTAATTACAAAGCCATGAAGCAGGTATAGGGCTAGTCAGTTTCAAAAGAATTTGTAGTGAAGTCTTCAGAAGCCCCATGTTAAAGTACAAATAGGCAGGAAGAATTTCACATAAGAGACTGCCATGTTGCCCACTCTGTAATTGATTGGTGGGAGCTGCCCACAGTGCATGTCTAGAAAGGCTTGTTGTTTGATTGCGCTTCGGAGGCTATGGGGGATTGGTGATGTCTGCCCTGGGCAGCCTTAGGCATGGTTGTTACTCTGACCTGAATTCTCACCAGTTCACATTTCAGAGAGCAGGGAGGATTTTTAGGGCAGAGCTCCGATGGGGCCATAGGGGCAGAAAGAAGACTCTGAACTCTAAAGGGACACCAGAAACAGATACGTTCAATTTTATCAAGAGCTAGAAGGGCTCCGGGAGCTCTGGAGCATAAACTATGAAAGAGCTTGGAGTGACTCTAAATTTTTAGTGTCCACAGCAGTGTCTGTCACCATAGGCAGTCTCTTTCAGTGATGGCGAAGCTTTTAGAGCTTTCAATGCTAACAAGCAGCCGGCTGTGGCATGCATACTATAGGTTCGCCACTACTGCTCTAAAGTGCTTGTGAAAGTAATGCTGACAGAAAGTCTGTTGCTTCCGTTGCTCTTGCAAAGTAGCAAATGCTATTTTATGTGTAGAGAAACAGAAGCTGAGAGCCCAGGATAAACCAAACTTTGCGAAGCCTGTTTCTGGCTTCCAGAAAGGAGTCCCAGGTCAAACAATGGGAAGAGCAGCAGGGCAGGGACTTGGACCCAGGTTTGCCTCGTTGCAGAGCTCTTGTTCCACAAAAGGAAACCTGAGCATGAGATCGCCTAGTGACAGACACAGCCACACCTCGGCAGTCTCTGTTTAAAGAGGGATGAAGCCCACAGTTGGACGTGGTGAGGATAAGCAGCGGAGTTTGTGCGGTCTCACTGTTAATGGTGGTCACTTCAAGAGGGACAGACTTCTCAGTCAGCGCCGCTGCTGTTGCCCGCGGGGACTGACTCTGTCTGGGATGTCTTCCTTATCACCTTTGGCACCCTGGCTCCTCTTGTCAGTGTGATCTCGACAGGAAAAAAATGGAAGATTTCAAAATTGATAAATGAGGACATGAGATATCCTCAGGTTACTCGGGCAAATTCCCTGGAGCTTTCCCTGGCACACAGAGCCAGCCTCGGGTTAGAAAATGCGCCTCAGGCTCCTCAGGTTTCCCTTTGTCTGAAGTGCTGGGCTTCACTGGCTCCCTATGGACTACTGTTCTCTTGGGTGGAGGTAGAGTGGCTGGGAGCAGAGGATCTATCTGCCTTACCTCATTCAGTTGCTCTAGGGAAGAGTTTGAAAGTTCACCTCCCAAGCTTTTCAGCCCTGACTTTTGCTTTGTGTAACGAAATACCCATATTAGCAAAAAGGTTTTCTTTTTTGTTTTTGTTTGGTTTTTTGAGACAGGGTCTTGCTATGTAGTTCAGGCTGGTCTTGAACTCAATGTGTAGCCCAGACTGGATTTGAATTCATGGCAGTCCTTTTGCCTCAGCCTCCTGAGTGCAACGATTACAGGTGTGCAGCAGCACACCCGGCTAAAAAAGTTTTCTTTTTAATATTCTCTTTTCTCCCTTTTCTCATACTTAATAAAACCGAAGGGCCTAGATGATCTCGTGGAGAATATTTCAGGCTAAACATTAAACAGTAGCAAAAATGATTACTGATGTGCTCCAAATCGGGCTTAACCATTCACACTGTATGGGAAACAGGAACTAGTATCATTCAAATAAGTGAAAATATCCCTCCAAATGTTAGGGTTTTATCTGCACGTCAGGTAGATTTGGCATTCAGAGTAGTTCATTTCTTTTTCAGGCTTTTAATTTTGGGCAGATAATAGATACTTGGCTATAACATGATTTTTCCATTTCCAAAGTAACATGATTTCATAAAAACAGTGAACTTCAGACAGATGTGTATGTGCATGCCTGTGATTCCAGCTACTTGTGAGGCTAAAGCAGGAGGCTTGAAAGTTCAAGGCTGACCTGGGCAATATACTGAGACCTTATCTCAAAATAAAATAACACAAGGTCTGAGAGTGTAGCTCAGTGGCAGGGAATCCCAGGGCTCAGTCCTTAGTATAACCTCCAAAAAAGTGAGCGTTAGCCTCATGATGTGAAAGTCATCTTTCTCTCCTCTTTCTGTCCTTGAATGAATGGGTAAAGGGGCTGCACTTATCGGGCAAATATCTTTCCAAAGTAACACTAGAGCTGTGAGAGGTCTGAGGCTGTTGGTTTTGCCTTGCTTTTCTATATATGATTCTGTCTTGAACCTCAGCTCGGTATCTGATGTTATAGAATTTCATTAACACTAACAAATGAATTCAGATTCTGTCATTCAAAAGTAGATTTAACACATTGAACTATTGATGCATCAAATCAGGCCTGGGATTTGCTGCCACATAAAATTGTGTGAGAGTATATTATGGATGGATGGATGGATGGATGGATGGATGGATGGATGGATGGATTTCTATACAGTTAATCAGTTCATTTCATTTTAGAGATCTTGACAAAACAGGATGGTCAATCAAATGATAATTGTTAAAGTTAGATGCTGATTTAGTATATGTTTTAAAATATTCTATAATTTAAACTTTTTAATGGATTTCATTATGTTCCCTTAAAGGCAAAATCTGACAAGTTTCTAACAAAGAAAATGTATTTGGCAGAGTGGAATAATTCCTAACATTTTTAGGATTTGAAAAGAAATTGTACCCTTGCCCTCTCCCTTTTTTTCCCTTGGTAGCTGTGAAAGACTGAGCTGAACTATTGTGACAATTAATTAATATAAAATGTCCTGTTTTCCTGATGAGTGGTTGGCATTGGTGGCTGGGCAATTTCAGGCATGAGAAGAGAATAAAGACCTACTGATGAATGGCTGACATGTGACCTCCTGGTCGCTCTCCGGGCTGAAGGCGGTGTGATTTGTTGTCATATTTAAACATAATTGAGAAACATAAAATACTCTTTCATGCATAGCTTTCTTGGTACATTTTTATACTGTTTTCATAGAGACACTTGGAAAAATTATGATCTGTGTGCGAAACTGGCAAAGGTAGGAGATACAGCGAGTGACGATGTCAGGAGGCATACGTGACCCTGGAAATCCCTTCTTCCTTTCCCAGGCATGCGAACAGCTGGAGTTACACTTCGTTTAATATTGACAGCTGTGTGTGTCATTGGGAGGGGCACCCAGTCTGGTCACCTGGCCAGGCCCCATGGCTCATAGCCTGTCCTCAGGGGAATTAAGCGTAACTGAAGGCTCTCTGTGTGGCCTTCCTCTTATCGATGTAATTGACGGAATGAGGAACTGAAATGCCAAGGATTTGATCCATTTCTAGATTAGTGAGCATTTCAGAATCTCAGAAAGGGACATTTGAAGCATCAGAGCCCGTTAATTTCGCATGGGTATCCAGGATTCATACATAACCAGTGCCTTAGAGCAAGAATTCCCCTTGGGCAATACATTCTTTTCTGCCCATTTTATAGAGCTGTTGATTTATACTATCATACCCTAACAACAATTGAGAAAAAGCAAAATACAAGTTCATAGGTTAGCCTTGATTACAAAGGCTGTATGATGATATTCAGTTAATAGATAAAATATAAGACCTAAACAAATTTTGAAATAGTTGGGTTATTGTAAAAGGTGTATGGGTAATTTTTTCTTGTTTAAAATCATCTGTAATATTATATTGTTTATACAGGTAGATTTTCATTTATGAAAGAACCACAACAAATGAGATTTTTGGTATTGAAAATGTTTCAAAAATAGAGTTTTCCCATTGACCGTTCAAGGTCTGTATTTCTTGGCATAATAGCGATACTCATTCTCAGTATGCTTGTATAAGACCCGCGGGACTAGGTGGGGAATACTACATTTAGCAATTCTTCAGTGTCTGATTTTCTACCTCTTGATTTCATGAACTGTGCCATAAATTTAATAATGTTAAATATGAACATTCATGAAGGCTTTTGACACCTCCTATGATGAGGCTACAGTGTTTTTCTTATTTTGATGCTACTTATTCATACTGACAGCATGATAAATACTTAGTTTATAAGTACAGAAGAAAAAGTTTCTAGCTGTGTGCGCCAGTTTTAAAATTTACGACGCATTACAGTTCTTTCAATATTTTACATATTCAAGCAAGAGAATGTGGAAGGGCTGTTTACTTTTGTTTTCAGTGTGGATTCTCTTCATTGAGATAAATACTGTTTTTTTAATTTAGGGAGCTGTATTTATTTTTTCATTAGTACATGTTTGCAGTAGTCAGTGTTTGAATCCCTCGCACGGAGCCGTTTCGTGTACACAGCACATCGCAGTTCCCCTCTCATCCTCTTTCCCTCTCTCCCTCCCCTCCCTTCATCTCTTTCTTCCTTCCCACTTGAGAAAGCTCTGTCTCCCTACTTCCTGTTATCTATCTTTTCTTTTACTCTTCATTTGTAACTTGGATTTTTCATAAAAGAGAAACCGTGCCATGTTTAAGATTGCGTGTCGGATTTATTTCACTTAACATTATGGTCTTAAGTGCATCTCTTTTCCCACAGATGACTCAAGTGTACCCTTCCTTATTGTGCATAATGCTCCGTTGTGTGTGAACACCACATACTCTTTGTCCATCCATTGATGGAATATGGGCTGCTTCCAAGAATGAACTATTATGAGTTGTGCTGCCCTAAACATGGGTATGCATGGATCACTGTCGTGCGATATCTTTAAGTCTTTTGCAAGGAGACCTAAAAAGAGAATACCTGGGTCAAGTGGAATTGCTAGTTTTAGTTTTTTGAGGAATCTCCATACTGATTTCCATAGTGGTTATACTAGTTTCCCTTCCTACCAACAATGGAGACTTTTCCCAGTAGCCTTGCCAGCATTTGTTACTATTTGATTCTTAATGATAGTCATTCTTTCTGGGGTAACATGGAGCTGTTGTTGTATTTGCATATCTCTAGTTGCCAGGGGAATATTGTTGAAATAATCAGTGACTGTGAAGCGAAATTTCTGTCTTCTTATTAGTAAAATTAAATTTGTTCACTCCTTGCCTGTGCTGTTTGCAGTGAATTTCACACAGTATTGGTTTGCAGTAGCACAGCATATGGAGCTGCCTGGAGCAATGGAAATGTCCTGCATTTCTGCCACTTTGGTGGCCACTTAAAGTGTGGGTTCTGTGACAGAGAAACTGACCTTTAAATTTAATTGTAATTTAAATTTCAATGGCCCCATGTGACCAGTGGCTACCTATTGTGTAGAGGCAGGTTTGAAGACTTATTGGGTTCTGCTTCAGAGGAGATTGGGCTGAGCTGGGAAGAAGGGCTGCAGCTGTCCCTTGAGGTGTTAGACATGCTAAGGATCGGGATCCCTTGTGTAGCCCTAAACACTGGCCCTATCACTTGGGGATGCTCGAATAAGAAGGCATGATCTCCAGAGCGGCTCTAGCCTGAGGTTGTGGTGCTGTGAGGTCCAGATGCTGTTCAAACACAGAACTCTATGCCAGGTGACACCAGCACTCTGTCCTCTGCTTCTCCACATCTTGCTGAGGAGTTCTCCTGCATCTCGTGCAGGTATCCTCTCTTGGCCCTTGCTCCTTGCCAGCAGGATCTGACCGCCAGATGCCTCGGAGCCCGTTAATGTGTTCATCCCTCCTGCAGGTCACCTCTAACCCCACTGCCCCATATGACTTCATGTCTAATCACTGTCTTCTTTTGATGGAATCTTTGTTTTATATCCAAACCAACTCAAGTCACATCTGCTTAAGACTGTCCATAGCTTCACTGAGAAACCAGGCTCTTTAGTATGCTTTGGAGGTCTTCAGGATCAGTTGTCTGACCTGTGCCACTTCCGTTCATTTACCTTGCCCAAAATGATTCCAGGAAACGCCAGCCTGTTGTTATAGCTTCCTGAATTGTGCTCCGCCACAGCTCATGAAAAGCTCTCTGCTTCCTCTTGTCTTGGCTGAGATGCCCCTTTCTGTGTGTTCCCCCAGCTCCCTGTGTCAACCTGTCTAGCTCTTCCTGGATCCATCTAGCTGAGCGGTACCAGGCGGACACTGGGCACATTGTCTGTGCTTCATCACCGGATTTGGTGAATAAGCAACATGACCAAGTTAATCAGTAAACCCAAACTTTGGGTGATTTTGTTTGCACACACTTCTTCAAATGTTAACTTTGATGAATTAATAATTTTTTTAATAGAAAACCCAACTGCCTGGACTTTATCCCTCAAACTTGTTTATGGACTGCTTGCTCACTTTCAGTGACCCTATTCCTGTTTCTCATTTTGAAAAAGTGCTGTAGTCTGGCTGAACTTGCACAAAGAAAAGTAAAATACAGAAAGGGCTCCTTTTTTGGGGAGTGAATTTTTAAAGGACTGCATGTGATACTAATGTGCTACTATTTTGTGTAATGAAAAGGTCTTGACAGTTTATGCATTAGAAGTAGAAAAAACAGAAGCAAAAGAATATTTACCCTTATTAAGAATAGCTGATAGAGCTGGGTGTGGTGGCCCACGCCTGTAATCCCAGCACTCAGGAGGCTGAGGCAGGAGGATTGTTGTGAGTTTGAGGCCAGCCTGCACTACAAAGTGAGCTCAAGGTCAGCCTGAACTGCATAGCGAGAGCCTGTTTCAAAAACACACACACACACACAAAAAAAAAGAATAGCTGATAGGGCCAGGGATATAACTCAGCGGCACAAGCGCCTGCCTGCCAAGCTCAAGGTCCTGAGTTTGATTCCTGGTACCAAAAAAAATAAAAATAAAAATATAAAAAAAGAATAGCTGATAATAAAACTTGTTTGTCTTAGAAAGTTTTTCAAAGGTCTGACTTTTTGGTGGCATTCATACGTCTACTCATCCCATCTCCTTCAATCACAGGGCAGTTGTTTGCTGCCTAGGTCGGATTTTTTTCTGCCCTCCATCTGGAGAACCTACTTTCACTACAACCTACACATTCAGTCAGGTCCCTACTCTCCTATAAAACAAGCACGAAAGTCTCTCAGTGCAGCACCACAGTGGTCTTAGCACCACCTAATTTAAAGGGTAAAAGTTAAATTATGGCAGCTACAAAGAGAAAATTTGCTACAAGCTCTACATTAAAGTCTCTGACATTTAAAACTATAGGTACATGGTAGAGACATCCTAAGCTGTAACCGAGCTACCTGCCTCTCTGATTATTATAAGAATGATCTAGCATTCTTACTTCTAACCATAGTAAGTTACACGCTGATTCTATCTTAATTGAAATTTGGACGTTAGCTGCTATTTGGAAGACATGTTCCTGGCCTCCTCCAGCTTCCTTCAGCTCGTGTAAAACTCTACTGGGAGCTGAAGGAGATGGGAACTATAATGTTTCAGCGGGCAGAAATCCTCCCACACATCAACTGTGTATTTCACTCCAGGGTTTTATTGCCCAAAGGATAATTAACTTAGTTAACCTACGCAGCCTTCGCTATTGTTCCTGAAACAGAAAATTGGAGCCTGGTCACAGGGCAATGCAAGCTAGGAGAATCGAGAGCCAAGTTCTGGCTTTGAAGAAGTTAACAGAGTAACAAGCAGACACAGGCTTAGAATGCTGTCGTCACATCAGCAGGAACAATGAATACTTGATAAAAAGTTTAAAAACCTCAAGGAATTATGAACATGTTTAGAAATGATTTCTATCAAAGAGGATTCAAAGTAAGAGATGGGATCTTAGGAAACAATTTCAGGAAAATTCTCTCCTATTGAGTATTTTATTTTTTTGACAGTGCTGTAAAACGAGATGTTATTATACCTATGATCTTAGAAGATGCCTTTACTAAAATAATTATGCTTATCAGCATGCACCTGTTATTATGCTTCTCTGTGTATAATGAAGGACTTTATGTGCACTTGAGAGGATTTGTCTCTCTGTACTTCAAAAAGGATCATTTTGACTTGATTAAACAAGATAACTCTACATAAATGCTGTAATCTGTAGATGTGTTTTGGTTAATGAAAGTAGCTTTTCTATAATTTTACTTAGTTTGGAATTTTCATAAGGAAAATGAGAACATCTTTATCTGTTCCAAGAAGAAAACCAAGGAAAAGTTGGAGATGAAGCTCATTATGCAACATTAATGACAAGGAAAACTAAAATGACTTGGGGCTTAGACCTATCTTCAGACTTTTCAGAACAGTATAATGCAGAAGGCAATCCCAGAAAATGCCATATATGGTAATTGAAAGCTTAGTGTTTTCTCTAAATGCCTAAAAACCCATCAGGGTTTGCCGAGGTGTTGATGGAATCAACAAGACCTCAGCAGAGAGGCAAGTTAATAAAGCAAAACTAAAAACCAGAGTTGAAGTGCTTGGACTTGACAGTAGCTAATCCTGAAATTCATGACAGCATCCAAGGACTTGGTTGTGTTTTTTAGTGTGTAAAATGTCTTACGATAATAAGCCACATTTTATCAGCAAGGCCACTGCTATTCTTTGAGATATCTGCTCTTACTTTGAAAGAAGTAAACCTAAAGGATATGCTTTTACATCATCATTTCATATCTTTACTTGAAAATTTTCTTAGCGTATAATGTGGTTAATCTGCTTATCTCTTAAGATGAATAATTAATTCACACGTTTATGGGACACACTGCCACATATTGGGGTCTTTGCTGAGGATATTTAAAGATGTACACTTTGCATAATAAGAACAATCCTAAAATTTTCCAAGTTACGATTTCCTTTTGGGGAAGACAGCTCACAGAGAAGGTAGATTGTATCCTTTGTGTCTACACTGTCCAATAAGGTAGCACAACAGCCACATGTGACTATTTACATTATATTAAAATGTTAGATTCTTACTTTCCTGAGTCATGTTCCAAGTTCTCAATTGCCACATGTGTCCAGCGGTTGCTGACAGTGCAGAAATACCTGGAACATTCCTATCATCACAAAGCTATGTTGGTCAACACTTGGATTACCCCTGCTTCCATCTTCCGTTTTCATATTTTGTATTATGGGAGACTGAACCCAGGGATGCTGCGCCACTGAGCTACACCCCCAGCCCAGTTTTATTTTTGAAACAGGGTCTTGTTAATTTGGCCCAGTGGGACTAAAATTTGCAGCCTTCCTGTGTCAGTAACCCTATGTGCTGGGATTATAGGTATGGGTCCTTCTTCCTTCTATATATAAGTATCTTTAAATGTCCCAGATGATACACAAACTCTAATTTGCCCATCCCATCGTATCCCCAGCTTGCTGTACCTAGGCAGCAGCACCTAGTCCATGAGAAATGTTCACACCCACCTGAGAGCTAGGATTTTGAGTTGCAGGTAAAGGTGGTGAAGTTGGTTTCAGCAGACATGTGGATCCTTGGAAAACATAATTACAGCTCTCTCCTGGCATTGGTTGAATGGACAGGTTGCTCTGACTATTCTCCTGAGCACACCAGGGATTCATACCAGCTTTTCAGAGAAACCAGTTCCACTTACTTATTTGAATTGCTGACGCGTTCTGTCTTCCCTAGTGTCTTTCCCTGGTTATATTTACAAGTAATGTTTGTTTCATCTCTTAGTGAATGGTGAAAGCTAATTTTTAATATTCAGAAGATCCCAGGATGCCTCACGGTAATTTGAGCAGCATGGGATTAAATCCAGGCCCCGGAATTGCGCTTTCAGAGACAGCTGCAAGCTGTTGACTCGTGTAGTGCTAAGTAAGGCACACGTCTGGCTAATTCTCCGAGTGATCATTCCCTATTGCATCGGTGGAAAATGTCATCCTGTTGACAGAGGCTGGCTCCTCCGAACCCCGAAAGCCACATGGAGTTCAGGCGCATGCATGATCTGGCTTGTGATCTGATTTCAAAAGCTGCTTCCATTGTTTCTTGTGCTTTCAAAAAGCTGCCAGTATGATTGTTTTCGTATCTAAAACATAGCACTAATGCTCTCTGACATTATATCATTCAGTAAAGTAGGCAGTCTAGATTGTAACAATGTGCATGTCCTCTTATCAGCCTTAAGGGTGTAGTAATTTTGATTCGTTCTAATAATGGGAGAGCTTCCGTCTTCTTCCCCACTAGCCGTGTAGGCATCTTACTTGTAAGGGATTAACACAGTTGGAATGAAACAGATAAATTTAGGCTTTCTGGCCACGATGGCCAGCATCATTCTGTCACTGCTTCTCCTTTTCCACTGCATCAGCTACTCATTTCATTCATTCAGAACTTCCTGAGTGCTCCTTTTTCTCTAAGAGCCTCAAGGAAGATGTGTGACTGCATGGTGATGTCACTTGCAGTCTGACAGGGCCAGGTACACCCCAGGCATCGAAACGGGCTCATTATCCTTCCTATAATCTGCTCCCTTGTTTTTGCAGAAATTCAAAAGCAGAGTGGGTCCTGGTTGTCAGGAAAGGAATCAGCAGCAGCCCTCTGTATATCTGATGTGGCAGTGATTTTGTCATACATGCTTGGCCTCAGCTGCTTTGAAATCAAATAGCATTCAGACCACGGCCTTCCTCTGTGGGGGGATCAACTTCATGCTTTAGCTATTAGCAGCCTTTAACAGTGAAGTTGAAATGCTTGTAGCAAATCGCTTCATAAGATCAGTGGTTGGTTTCTGACGATGGTTTGCGTAGTAACCATGAGTTTGGTGGGAGCCGTCCTTTGGCATAAAGTGAGTCCAGTTTTCACAGTATCTAAGTTGAAGTCTGGTTCCAAGCCCCCGTGTCCTGCCCCGTGGCCTCGTGGCCCCTTGGTGACCTCTGCCGTGATCCCTGCATTTATTTCAGCACCAGTCTCTGTACGGGTGTGAGCCCAGGTAGGCAGGATGGCTCCCTTGCTGGCCTGCGGATCTCCCATGATCAGCATGTCTGCAGCTGAAGTCACACTCCCAATGCCATCCTTAGTACCCGGTTCCTGAATTGCTGAAAACCATTGGTATCTCTGTTCTTTCTGCTCAGTCTCCAGGTCAGACCTCTGGGCTGCACCCTCGGTTTCTCCCACCCGCTCATCTCTCCCACCAGATCTGTGTTCTTGCCTCATGCAACCTGGTCCTCTCTCTCTTTTTTTTTTTTTTTTTTTTTTTTTTGGTTTTTCTCCGGTACCGGGAACCGAACTCACGACCTTGCACTTGCCAGGCAGGCACTTTGCCGCTGAGCTAAATCCCCAGCCCCACCTGGTCCTCTCTTTTTCCTTCTGCCTCTTCCATAGATGCAGCCTGGATATTTCTCACAGCTGTCTTCTGGCTCCCTCATCTGTCTGCTCCCCTTAGTACCCCACCTCTACCCACATCCCAGAGAGTGTGTTTTGATTGACTGACCCATTCAGGATTGACTTAATACTTTTGATAATAGAAATACATCGTTCATTTGATAATAGAAATACATCTGTGAACAAAACCCATGTGATCCTTGTCCCTATGGAGCCTAAGGCATCTGGGGCCAGGGAGACAATGACATCAAACTAAAGGAATGGTGAGTGATGCTGTGGGTTTGTTTGCACATACCTGAGCATGCCCGTGTTTAGTGGTTTTCCATCATCGTTGGGACAAAATCCAAACTCTTTGGCGCCCAGCACATGGGCCCCTTCTTAACTGACTGGCTTTATGCAGTGCTTACTGGTTTCCTCCAGCTCACTGGGCTTCCTGTCTGTGCCTCTTTGGAATGAATGCCTTAGTTCCTGTTGCCTGGGCCAACCTCATACTGAGCTCAAGCACCAGCGGTTCTCTGGAGCCTTTCCTGATTTCTTTTGTCCCCTGGCCTTACCCTGCCCCCGCCCCCACCATTTCACAGTTTCACAGTTACCCTCCCCCTTCCTTCTTTCCCTCCTTTTCCTTCCCTCCCTCCTTCCCTCCCTCCTTCCCTTCCTTCTTCCCTTCCTTATTTCCTCCCTCCCTCCTTCCCTCCCTTCCTTCCCTCCTTCCCTCCCTCCCTCTAATAGTTTCCAAGATTCTTGAGAGGGAAACAGTGTCTTCTGTGTTTTTATCCTTGTGTCCTCCATGATGTCTGGCGTATGGCATATGTCTAATGTCTAGCAGTGCCTACAGAAGGAATCATAATTTAGATGGGGAGGTAGTGACACCTGGTTTCCACAGGTGGTGGAAAATCCTTGTCAGAAATCCCATGAATGAGAATTCAGTATAGGAGGAGCACTGGCCTATGTGGCATCCCAGTGTTCTAAGTTATCACAACTCCCCCACCATTACATAATTATTTTACCAGTCTCCCAAATGCCTTAATTAGGCTCATCATATGTTATGAATTCTATTTCTGGGTGTTGTGGGAACAGCAGTTCCTAATGCCTTTTTTTCCCCGATGTGTGAGCAGTTTGACTCAGTGGGATGATATTTTATTTTATAACTCATGAATGTTGTGCTACTGTGTACTCAGATATTCAGTGTCAGCTGTCAGCTACCGCTGGAGTGGATCCCGCAGATCATCAAAGTGCACTCTGGTGCCGTGGTAGCGAATCCAGCAGCAGCCGGGAAGCGCGGCCTTGGCTGTGCGTGTGTGCGTGCGTGCACACGGGCGAGTGAGGCCATCGTGCCTCCCCCTCCAAGAAGGGGAGCATTAATAATGCTGCTTTGGCAAATGCTCAGAATGGAAATTAAATGAAGCCCAACATGGGCAAATCTAGGAGGTGACCCCTAAAGTGGAAAACACTTTCGCTCCTGCCACGTGTGGATTTGGTGTCTACCAACACAGGTCCTTGTTGGCTCCTGTAGGCTTCTTGCTTGCTGCTTGAAAATATGTCTATTTCAACAGACGAAAGCATGGGTCTGAACTGTTCTCATGCGACCAGCAATGTCTACAATGTTTGATTAACTATTTTCAGCTCTTCACCCTTTTTCCAGCCTTTTCCCCCATGCAGTCCTGTGTGAGGCTCAGGGTCACATCTACACACACGGTGGCCATGGTGCCATGGTTCCCATGTGGCGTTAGTGTGGCCTGAGCGCCGTGTGCTTTAGCCGTCCCAGAACTGTGGAGGACTCGCTGTCCCGAAGGTTAAGTCACTTAGTTTAATCCTCAGGGGATAACAGATGCTCTCGCCAAGGGCCTGGCATCTGGGACTGTCAACATCTATTACTGAAGGGACTGATGAGATAGAATTAAAATTAGCCCGTGTAGGAGAAATTGCACTGGAGCCATCAAGGAGATGCGTACTTTTGTCCTAGAAAGAAGGTAGATGGCTCTGCCCTCC
Source organism: Chinchilla lanigera (assembly GCF_000276665.1). Lineage (NCBI taxonomy): Eukaryota > Metazoa > Chordata > Mammalia > Rodentia > Chinchillidae > Chinchilla > Chinchilla lanigera. The sequence continues at coordinate 12,190,259 of NW_004955404.1, read as the reverse complement.
CTGGGACGTTTTCCTCTTTCTTTACCTTCCAGCCCAGCCCTTGGATGTAGGCAAATGGAGTGGAAATCTGTCGTTAGGGGAGTGGGAGTGGGAGAGGGTGGTCCGTCCCTGCTAGCCAAGCCTTGCTTTTGGAGGACTCCCCATCGTGCTGACTGGGGCTGTGCCCCCGTGGCTGAGGAACTCCGGTGACCATCTGATCTTTGCTCCACTTTGATCCCCTGCGTGGGTCTTAGGGAACTGGCAGGTGTCTCGGAGAGCCGACCAAGGAGTGCACATACATTCCTGTCAGTGCAGAGCTACTTACATAGAATGAAATTGTCTTCATTTCCTTGACTGTAGATAAATTATTTTTCAAACCTAATAACTGATAACTTTTGCTATGAGGCCTTGTTATAATGTTTACCTAGTCCCCAAAATGGCACATGTGTAGAAATCTTTGTGTCGGAGCTGTGCAGAAGTTCAAACAGAAAATGTATTCACTGGTGATTATTGAGCATCTGTTACCTGCCGGGTACTGTTCTAGGTCCTGGCAATCTAGCAATGAGCTAAACAGACAGTATCCCTGCCCTGGGGTTCCTGATATTCTAGTGCAAAGAGACAGAAAAAGAACTAAGTACATCCTATGGTAGGTGGTATGAAGAGCTAAGAAGAGAAACAAAGCATGGAAGGGAGATTGTAGGGGGATGTGTATACATGAATATGCATATTTTATATAAACTCGCCAGGCAGCCCATTCTGAGAAGTGACATTTACCAGAAGTGAAGGGACAAGTCATGCACTGGGGCTGAAATTCATCTCAGAAAGAGCCAAGGGAATGTGCAAAGGCCCTGGGACAAGAGTGTGTTTCAGGCATTTGAGGACCAGCAAGGCAGCCCCTGTGGGCTGCCTTGCTGGTCCTCCGGATGGCGGAGAGATGGTGTGGCAGGGGCGAGGAGCCCAGAGAAGTAGAAGTTGAGATTTTATTCTGAGTGGTGTGATCCCAGCAGTGGCTGGGAGACGCAAAGTGGAGGTGGGTGGGAATGATGAAGCCCCAGACGCTCTCTGAAGGCAGAGCGGGCAGAATTTACAAAGGAATTGGATACGAGATGCGAGAGAAAGAGAAGTCAAATGCAGCGCCGAGGTTTTTGGCCTGAGTGGCTTTCAAAGCGGATCTGCCAGTGTAGAGAAGGAAAAGACCAGGGAGATGAGTGCGTGAAAAAGAACACTGGCTCTTGTTCTTAGATATTCTCTTTGTTCTGCCTCAAAGAGCTGGACATTGGGAAGAATATGCATCTCTGAATGTGAAAGTAAATATTAACCACTGCCTAATTCTCGAGGTTACTTGGTTCTGTGAAACCGGCCTTTGCTTCCCGTTGTGGGCAGGGTTTTCAGGTTATAAAATCGTTTGTTCTCTGGCGCCTGTGTGGTTGGCCTCAGACGAGCAGAGGAGCTGTCATGATGGGCAGGTTTCTGTGGAGAGCACTTTCAGTATCATCACGGGTATTCCTAGCAGCTCTACGAGAGTCCACATCCTGACACTGGGAGTGATTCTTCTGTCTCCTATTGTGTTAGTCAGTTTTCAATTGCTGTCATGAAATACTGGGAGAGAATCAACTTTAAAAAAGGGAAGGATTGTTTTGACTTACGGTTTTGGAGTTTCTGTCTGTGGTCTCTTGGCCCTGTTGCTATGGGCCTCTGGTGACCCCAAACATCATGGTGGGAGCAGGGTGGAGAAGGTGTTTGCCTCCTGGCGGCCAGGAAGGAACAAGACAGGAGGGGCAAGGTCTCAATATCCCTGCCAAGACCAAGCCCCCAGTTACCTAACTTCCTCCTCCGAGGCCCCTCCTCTTCTCACAGGTCCCACCACCTCTCAGTAGCACCACAAGCTTGCAACCAACCCTTGAACACTAGGATCTTCGGGGAACGTTTCAGATCCCACTATAGCACCCTACAAGCCAAGCAGCACCCCACGCCCCAATAGTTCCCCACCACTAGTTGCTCCTTCCCTTGGGTGGGATGACTGTCCTGGCCTCCAGGACTTCGAGTCTTTGGTGCAAGTGGCCTTTCTCTCTCTTGGTCATTCAAAGAGAGGTCTGTGTAAGCACCACCAAGTTGACACCATTTGGCCCAATTATTCTGCAGCATTTTCTTGGAGAGTGGTTGTCTTGTAAAGCATTGGGACAAAGCCTCATTTGAGGAGAGTTGTTGGGGTAACAATAGTTTCTCTGTTCTTCACAAGAACCTCTTTGGAAAGCAAACTAAACTTGGGTGGGTGGACCTTGGAAAGGCTTTTCCAAGAGTAGGAAGCAAAATGTAATTATCCTCCCCTGCCGCGGGGTTTTCTGTTGACATTTCCTGCCCCTCACAAAGGACCGTGTGTGCCCTGAAGTGTGGTATTCTGGAAGCACTCACCGCCCCTATAGCCTGTCTTGCGTGCTGTGGGTAATTTTCAAAGTACCAATTTAGTGCACAAGTCAGGAGATACGAGACACACTGAATTCAATGTGTAATGTCGGTATTTTTAGCTTCAAATATGAAGTCTTCATTCACTTCTGTTTCTCCTCTGAACTGACTTTTATCATTTTCTTAATGATATTCCTTTCTTAAAGGAACGGGGACTCTTAAGTCAGAAGATGGCAGTGAGTAGTTGGCAAAAATGGAGTAGGGTGGGGAAAACTGTCAGGGAAATGTATCGGTCCAAATATTTTAGCCTAAGTAGTGTGATGATAAACATAACTCATAATCTACGCATATGTCATTCAATACAGTATTGCTTGCCACATGTGGCTACTTAAATTTAAATGAAATACAATTTAAAATGCAACTGCACTCAGCATGTTCAAGGGCTCCAAAGCCATATGTAAGAACTCAGAAAACTCTCTGTACTGTAGAACTTTGGATGGGGCAGTGCTGGCATAGAATATAGTACAAGAATCATCCATGATCAGTTGTGCATTTTCACTTATTGTTGTCCATCCCTGAGTAGGAAGGTGCCAAGAATTTTGAAGATGTGCTGGGATAATTGTAGTGGGATCACATGCAGGAGGGGACACTTCCCACTTTCGTGTGCGTTCTTTTTTTTTTTTTTTTTTGTCATTTTGAGACAGGGTCTCACTACGCAGTTCAGGCTGGCCTTGAGCTCACTATGTAGCCCAGGCTGATCTTGAACTTGCAACGATCCTCCTGCCTCAGGCTCCGGAGTGCTGGGATTACAGGCGTGCGCCACCACGCCCGGCTTTCTTTGCATTCTTCAGTCTGAAACTTTATCCCACTTGTAACTCTGATTGAAGGCAGTGATGGTGTACTACACAGTTCTACAGAGGTTGTGTGCTCACTTCTTCCTAAGACCCATATTCTCCTAGTCACTTTTCTCATTACTAGGACAACATACCCAACACCCACAACTGAAAGGAGCAGGGGTTCCTTTTGGTCTGTAGTTTGTAGAGGGTTCAGTCCATGTGCCACTGGCTCCAAGGCAGGGTGACATGGCAGAGACCTACTCACAGCATGGCATCCAGGAAGCAGCCTAGGGAAGAGCCAGGGAGGGAGATAAACCTTTCCAGACCTCACCCCCAGTGACCCACCTCTTCTGACCAGACCCTACTTCATAACAGCAAGTCAGCTAAAGTACCTATAATCCATATAAAAAACCTTACCTGTGAAGTACATGAGGCTTTGTGGGGTATTTTAGATCCTGAACATAACACTTACATAGAAAATGTAAGCTGTTGTACTAAGAAAGTGATGGAGTTCTTTAAATCTATGAGGTAGATAGGAAGCAGGAAAGCAAGTGGGAGGCAGAGCTGGAGTGAATTTTTAAAGTCCCGCATGATTCCTGTTATCCAGCTTTCAGTAAAACAAAGCCAGATGGAAGGCTATTTTCTAAACTTGATTGTGGATTGCTAACATTTTATCCCCTTATTTATCAACCACATTGAAATGAGTCAGTTGTTTTCTGGTGAAGTAAGTAGGCAAAGAGTCATTGTCATGTTTTTGCTTAAATCAGACATGCCAGATAAATATTTTTGAAGGTGACAAGACGCATGAGAACAGAGCCAGATTGAGGATGCCCAAGAGTGGATAGCACTCGCCTCATAGTGGAGCTACTTCACGTGACTTGTGTCAGATAAACCAGGGGGCTTGAAATTACACTTCAGAGGAAGTGAAGCAAGGCCACCTGAGAAAGGTAAAAGTGATTTCAACATTAAACCGCGAAGGAAATGGGAAGAACTGAGGTGCAGAGGTACTGAGCTGAGGTACCGAGCTGCAGAGTCCGTGGGAAAAGCTCTGAGTATCCAGCAGCTCACAGAGAGGCTTGGAAGCAGGTCTCCCTGTAGTACCGGGAAATGATCAGTGTAACTTAAAATCCAGTCAGTATAAGAAATTGAAATTTCCATGTCCACTACTTATCACGAGTGTGTGTTGTAGTGACAAGCAGTAATAAGAGGAAAAAGGCAGAGTAATAGAGTAAGGCAGTAATAGAGAAAGGCAGTAATAGAGAAAGGCAGAGGAGGAATTTAGCATGGCTAGTGTAGTCTAGGTGGCAGAGGGGTTCATAGAACTACTTCATAGTGATGACCATTTTGCTCAAGGCAGCCATTTTGTTTAGCCAGATCTTTTTTGCTCAGCTCACTATTGAGTCAGCATACCTTTGGTCATAGCGGGGTTTGTGGATGTTTTTGGATTGTGCAGTAAATGTGACAGTCAGCCAAGATACTTTGGTCTGCTTGGCCTTTCTCTTTGCCAGATGAGTACAGTGGACACACAGAAGTCCACATATGAATGTTCTGTAGACTGCAGCCATTTCCCTGGCATTTGATCATCTCCTGCCAAGCTGCTCATTTTTCTTTCCTGAAAAGAAGAAAAAGTAAACAGCTATGTTTACCTGCATAATGTGGCCCCACAACTGCTTGCTTTCACTGTCGTCTGATCCTTGGGCCTTCTCCTCAGTCAGAGCTGTGGGAAGGTTAGCTCTACGAAATTTGCATTATACTCATTAGGAGCACCAGTTAAGTAACTAACTCAAAAACCAACTCATTTAAGGAGGGCAGATTATTGAGTATCCATAAGGGTCTTCCCATTTCTAATATTCAACAAGTATTGATAAATATTGTTTCATTATTTATAAACTATATTTATGTTATGCCACACAGTGAGCTGAAAGCTTCCCTAGATGTCATATTACTTAAAATAAACAAGCTTGTGAGGTGAGGACAGTACAGTTATCATTTATTTCTCTGAGTGAGGCACCCTAGGGGACGACGTGATAGACACAGACGTGGCTCTTGGCATTAAGGTAAACTGATGAAATTGTCGCTGTTGGAAAGAACACATTCGCAGGTTACTTCCAAAGGCTGTTTGGGGACTGGTTTTGCTTGTTTGATTTCTTCCTCTTCTGGTAGAAGTGGAAAGCATTTCATTTTGCCTCAGCGAAATACATCTCCCCAAACATTTTCTGCAAGTCCACCTCCGCTTACCTACTTAAAAGGCTATATTGTTGGTGTCAATAAACGGAATTGATGTTTTGGGCATCTCGTCTGGTATAAATTAGTACTGGTTTGAAGTATTCCAGTGAGTAGTTCTCTCCAAAGTGCTACGAAGTTATGGGGCAGAAATCATAAATCAGTTTGACTCCTCTACTAGGTCTGGTTGATTCACAGTGGCTGAGGGAACACTGTGTTGAAACAGAGAACAGGAAGAGCCGGGCGCGGTGGCGCATGCCTGCAATCCCAGCACTTGGGAGGCTGAAGCAGGAGGATCAATGTGAGTTTGAGGCCAGCCTGGGCTACATAAGTGAGTTCAAGGCCCTATCTTATAAAGACCAAAGAAAACAAGACAAAACCAGAGAACAGGGAGGACCATTCGGTGTATCCTCGGTGGCCCAGGAAGGACAGAGGGACCATCGATGCAACCCAGGTTTGCCATGGTTATGGGAAGGCCACCAGGTCAGCTCTGAGGATGCCGTCTGGGACCCTTCCTCTGAGTCACCTGTTCTGCTCATAAAGTTCAGGTTTGTCAATCAGATGACCTTGGAAAGCCTTGAAAAGCTTCAGATAAAAACAGCCTCCCAGGTGTCCCTCTCTGTGCCATGTTGCTCAGGCTGGGTGAGTCAGTTTGTTTAACGTATTTGACTTGCTGATCTGTTCAGTAGAGCACTGTGGTTTTAAAGAATAGTTCAAGCCATTAAGAGAGGGTCAGAATTGTTTTTCTACCCAGATGAAATACTTCATCCAGAAATAAAGGTCATTTCAGTTCTGTTAGCATCTGTGCTAATTAGAGCATTCAGCACATCAAATAATGAAAGCTAAAAATCTTCATGTAGTGATAAAGAATTATATCTGGAAGGCTGGGTCATGTATGTATGTATGTATATATTTATGTGTGTATGTATGTGTGTGTTGTCCTGAGATTTCTTTTATCCTTAAAACAGATGCAAAACCTGAAAGGGACATAACTGTAGCAATTCAAAGAATAAGAAAGAGCTTTGAACTTGAATGACCTTGGGCAGCCTTGTGCTAGTCTAAGTCAACAGTACGTTAGAGTCACCTGAAGAACTTTTTAAAAGCATACCGCTATCTAGGGGCCATGCCCAGCTAACTGAATCAGAGCCTTTGGAATGGGACCAGACCATGACGGATACATTGTGGGTTTCATGTGAGACCTGCTTTGAGAGCCCCTGCTCTGGGGCGTATGTGTCTTTTGGTTTCCTCCCATTACCCACTGCTGCTAAGGCCGACCCCCTCCTCCATCGTCATCCCCCGCCCCTCCTTCCTTTCCCCTGGGACACGCCCACTCTCCTTCCTGCCTTTGCACATACTCCCTGCTGCTCCAGTGCGATTCGCCATCTCTTCCCATTCTGGTTTGCTGGATGAAGCAGTCAGATAGAGAGCTGCTCCCCTGGCAGCAGCTCCCCTTCCTGCCCAGGACAGAGGTGGGCATCCTGCCCCGCCATGCCCGTGGCTGCTGAAAATGGGGACGCCCCTCTTCACTGTGCTCACCACTCCTGGCTCCGTAGATGTTCAAGAAGCATTTGCTAATGAGCAGGTGCATTGGGAATAATAGCTGGCTTCCCTCTGAGGTTCTGTGCCCCATTAAAATGCTTGTAAACTGGAAAGCATTTTGCAAATATAAAGTGATTTAAATGACTTTTTAAGTGACACTGATTTAAATTATTTTCAAACGATGGCTTTTAAATGACAGCACACAAATGCCTTCCTGGGGGCCTCGGTGCTTTATTTATTATTTAGAGAAGCCTCTGTCCGCCCCGCAGGTTAGAGCGGAGGCTGCGAAGGCTGGAGGGCTGTGCAGTAGCCCTGCACACAGTCAGCTGCAAAGTGCAGCCCAGCTAATCAATAGGAGCTAATTAGACGATGTGTTTGCCTTGGGCAGCAGCTCCACAGGCCCAAACCTTGTCCAAATAGCTGAGCTGCCCGTGAACTTTTATTATGTGGACTTAAATCTCTCTGAAGCCATCTGAGTGCATGGTGTTGGGAAGCAATCATGCTGCAGGTGTGCAACAGCGATGAAGTAATGGCTTAATTATTTGGTGAGACAGCAGGCATTTTGGACTTGAGACTGGCTTTGCATACTTCTCAGGCTTGGTTCGTGCCATTTTGTTCTTTGGAATCTTAACATAATGAGAGAGAGAGAGAGAGAGGGAGGGAGGGAAGGAGAATTATTGCCACTGCAGCCAGCTGTATACAATAATTTCAAAATGTCAGCCTGCTCTATTTTTAAACTAAGTCATAAGAAGGTCTGCTTGAGTCTAAGTGTTTCTGCTGTGGGGAGGGAGGGGGTTCGGGAGGGCATGCGCATGTGTGAGCTGTCTGAAATACAAGGAAAATTGGGTGCATGTGTGTACTTGTGGATTTTCAAAGGGTCCTGGGCTCCTCCTCACAGGGATGAGAACATGTTTTAAGTGCCGTGTTAGACGTATTGAAGATTGTCAGTCATCTCTAGGAATCAAAGACAGATCTTGAGTGAGTTTTTTGTCACGTTATGTGTCCTAGCAGTAGATCACTATCACAATCAATTTCTGTGTTAATCCACATTCCTTGTATCTTGTTTGCCAGCATCCTGTGCATTTGCATTTTGACCTTGATATTTCTAATGAGCAGTGGCAGAGAGGCAGAAAGTAAAATGAAGCGCAAAGCAGGATGTCAGGAAAAGACAGAATTTCCACGGGAGGTTGCGCGGGTGTGTTGGGAATGTTCCCCAGCCCCTGAGCCGTGCAGCTGCTTTGGAGCACCTCTCATATTTATACTGGGAATTTTGTGTGTGCTTTCCTTTACACACACACATGCACACATATGCACAGACATGCACAGAGAGAGAGAGCACAGAAGGAGGGAAGGAGAGAGTTTTCCCTTGCAGTAGTGGGAATTGAACCCAGGGCCTTTGCACTGGGCTACATCCCCAGAACGTGCAACCCCTGTATTTTTTATTTTTGAGCCAGAGTCTCCCTCAGTTACTAAGTTGACAGGCTGGACTCGAACTTGTAATACTCCTTCCTCAGTCTCCCAGAGTTCTGGGCATAGCATGTGCTACCCCGCCCTACCCTGTAGCATCATTTGTAAGGAAGCCGTTTTACCAAGGAAAAATGAAGGCATTGTGGCCCACGATTAAACCTCTTGCCTGGATTCCACACACCTGTGTTGCTCTTCCTGTCGTGAAATGTAGAGACTGATTGTGAGGCCCCATGCCCGCACCGGGGGTGGCGGGGGCTCCCATAGAAAACACGACCTGCAGAACGGTAGCATTAACCTCTTCAGGAACTGCACTTCGTGTTCCTTCTCTTCCTGTCATCAGCCGTGTAGAAGATTTTGTGAGGATGCAGCCATCAGCTGGATTTTTTTAGCTCACCTTGGTTTTTACTTCTTTGTGTTTGCACTTCGTGCTGTTGCCAGGACTACAGAGTAAAGCCCCTGTTTTGCTTTTATCCGTGTGTTTCCAGGATTGACCCTCCACAGAGAGTTGTTTCTTCATCACACATTCATTGATGCTCCAGTTCTGGAACCTACACACCATCCGGAGGAGTTAGACACAGTCCTTAACCCTGTAGGAGCTGGAGCACAATAAAGACCCTTTGTCTTTGAGGCCTGTGGGCTGGGTAATGGTGTAGGTGAGTCACACCTACTGATGATGAATGCATAGTGGGTTTCTTGCAGCAGTACAGAAATACAAAGCCACTAAGTGGTGAGCAAGCGGGAAGTTATTTGGTCACATGTAAAAGCCATGTGTGTATACAAGGGCCTTCAGACTTGGTGCTGAGTGGAACCACAAGTCAGAAGTGGAATGGTTGCCCAGTGCAGGCTCCTGCTGCTGAGAGCCGCTGAGAGGAGGGACAGATGGGAAAAGGATGGTTTCAAAGATATGCAGGGAGCCAGCCCCAGGGGCCACCACCCCACAGTGCACAACTTCAGAAAATGTTGATTAGATTTTATTTTTTAAAAAAGAACTCATTGATTTAAATTCTGGCTAAGAACATAATACACATACTTTAAAAAAATGTTGAGCCCACACAAATTTAAGAAGAAAAGGAAAAATCTACCACACAGAGGTAGCCGCTGTGATAAATATTTGTGATAGCCGTTGCAGGTAGCCATTGTGATAAATATAAATTGTTTTTCTCTGTGAAAGATGCCCTATTGATACTGACCTGTGCTGATCCAGCCTCTTCTTCTC